>NC_091292.1:56339553-56399553 GCF_038502225.1 Cherax quadricarinatus
GTGCTTCTAGGATTTCCCAAGTGTAGATTATGATATATCTCTCGCCTGAGTGCCAGCGAGTACTACAAGTCAAGTGTTTTCAAGTGTTCCCAGTAGTTGAGGTGTTTGGTAAAACTTATACGTGCAGTAAAGGATCTCTGTACACTCTCTAGATCTACAGTTTCACCTGCTTGAATGGAGATGTTAATGTACAGAAGTATTCCATCCTAGAGAGAACAAGTGATATGAAAAGGATCATCACTGGCTTGGCATCTCTTTTTCGAACGTTCTCATCATCCATCCATCTTTGCAATTGTGATCATGTCACTGTTGTGATTCTTGAGAGTGAGATCCTCAGACATTACCACTCCCAGGTCTCTCACATTTTTTTTTCCGCTCTATTGTATGATCAGAGTGTGTAGTATACTCAGTTCTAATTATCTCCTCCAGGTTTTCATAACGGAGTACCTGGAATTTGACTTTATTGAACCTCATATTGTTTTCCGTTGCCCATTGGAAAACTTAGTTTATATCTTCTTGGAGGTTAACCGCGTCCTCAATATATGACACTCTCATGCAGATCTTAGTATCGTCTGCAAAGGATGACACGGTACTGTGGATTACATTTCTGTCTGTGTTTGATATGAGAATGAGGAACAGGATGGGGACGAGTACTGTGCCTTGTGGAACAGCGCTTTTCATTATGGCAACTTCCGACTTAACTCTGTTGACCACTACTCTTTGTGTTCGGTTAGTTAGAAAGTTGAAGATCCTGTCAGTTATTCCTTTAGCACGTATCTTGTGCGCTATTACACCATGGTCGCACTTGTCAAAGGTTTTTGCAAAGTCTGTGTATATTACATCTGCATCTGCTTTTCTTCCGGTGCGTACAAGACCATAGTGATCCAGTAGTTGCGAGAGGCAGGAGCGACCTGTTCTGAACCCATGTTGCCCTGGAATGTGCAGTTTTTGGGAAAACAAGTGGCTTGCAATCGCGCTTCTTAGCACTTTTTCGAAGATTTTTATGATGTGGACGTTTGAGCTATTGGTCTACAGTTCTTAGCTAATGCTTTGCTGCCACCTTCTTTATGGAGTGGGGCTATATCCTCTGT
Organism: Cherax quadricarinatus; assembly: GCF_038502225.1. Lineage (NCBI taxonomy): Eukaryota > Metazoa > Arthropoda > Malacostraca > Decapoda > Parastacidae > Cherax > Cherax quadricarinatus. The sequence goes on from NC_091292.1 coordinate 56,340,645, forward strand.
TTTTCGTGACTATGGAATTTCACCCATGTCTAAGCTCCTTCTTCATAGTATACTTACGCCACGCGAAAGGGGGTTCTTGCAGTTCTTAATGAACACAGAGTTCCACGAGTCTGGGCCTGGGGCTGAGTGCATGGGCATGTTGTCAATGGCTTTCTCAAAATCTATTGGAGTTAGGGTAATGTCGGAAATCTGGCATACACTGATGGCGTTTTGAGGCTCATTCATGAAAAAATAATTTGGATTGTCGATCTTTAGACTGATCAGTGGCTTGCTAAACAGAGTCGTAATGGGATTACAATATCTCACTCATTTCTTTGTTGCCATCTGTGTAAGTCCCATCTTGTCTGAGTAAGGGCCCGATACTAGATGTGGTACTTGCCTTGTTTTTAGCATATGAAAAGAAATATTTCGAATTTTTTTCAAATTCACTAATTGCTATTAGCTCTCTCTGTCTCTCATGAGTCCTTTAACTTAAGTTCGATACTTTCCAGTTCCCTAGTTAGCGCTTCCTTCCGTATATCAGATAATCTAACGCTCTTGGGGAGCTCAGTGATTCTTGGTCGTCTTCTGTAAAGGGAGCATCTTCCTCTCTCCAGTTTACTACTGTTCTTTTTTCATTGGGGAATATGCCTTAAACATACTTGATCCTTGCAAGACACTGATTTGGATTCTTTTAAGTAAATTTCTCTCGGTTGTTTTTGTTGGAGTTACCGTGTGTCGTTTATCAGATTTGTTGATTTGTCGTTACTTTCTAGTTGTTGCTATTGTCGTTTGAGTTAGGACTGCTCTTGATTGTGATAATGGTACAATGGTCATGCAGGTGATTGACAGTAGTGGTTATTCTGTGGTACTGTTGGTTTTATTGGTGATGGAAACAATGGTAAGGGCAATTTGTGTTTGAGGTGACAGTGCTGGTTGGTGGAGGTAGTTGTGGTACTTCCCTCGCCTAGGTATGGATGTTGCTTTTTGTTAGAGAATTTAGATAGTTGGAGTTGGATCTTGTTGCTGTTGTTATTATATATATATATGTCGTGCTGAATAGGCAGAACTTGCGATTTTGGCTTAAATAGCAACGTTCATCTTGCCATATAGGAGAAGCGAAAATTTGTGTATGCAATAATTTCGCCAAAATCATTCTGAACCTAACGAAAAAAAATATATTTCACTGTGTTTGTTTAGTATTAAATTACTGTAAACAAATCTAAAATATATTTAGTTGGGTTAGGCTAAAATAAATTGTTCTTGTTATAATAAGGTTAGGTAAGTTTTCTAAGATTCTTTTGATGCAAAATTATAAATTTTTACATTAACATTAATGAAAAAAAATATCTCTAAACGTATAAGAAAATTTATTAGAAAGGACTTAATTTTAAATGAGTTCTTACTAATTGACCAGTTTTGCATATTCGGCACGACATATATATATATATATATATATATATATATATATATATATATATATATATATATATATATATATATATATATATGTTGCAACCCCTGAATGGGTTGCAATGATTATTATGTGTATATGTAATTATTATCTTTTCATATAATTTTATACTGCTTATATTTGCGATAATAGCTAAATTATGAATATATTGCTTTATAATATTATTTGACTTAGTTATGTTGTTAGGTAGGATGTAACATATTATGTGCTCAGTTCAAGTCTTGATTGTCTAACTACTGTAATTATCGCTTGTGGCTTGTTAGACTGCCGGCTTCTGTTTCCGAGCTGCAGCTGTCCACGGAGCTATCACGTGATCGAGGGGGGTGTCCTCACCTCACCTGAAGTATTCAGTCTGTTCTGGACTCGCTGGGTGGTTGGACGTATCCCTGACAAGAGCCTAAATCTCCCTTATTGGCCCTTGTTGGAGGATCGTCTCTGTAGCTTTGTTAGTTCTGTAGAACTCTGTTCACAGAACATTGTATAGACTTAGTGATTTTCGACGTTGTACTGAGGTTGTGTGTCGCTTAGACACTCTGAGCAACTCAGGTCCTGAGCTGTAGCTTCTGACCTAACTTGTACTGGTATCTGTGTATTATCACAGTCGGGGATTTTCTTATGCTGAACTTAGATTCAGTAGTATGGGAGTTTTGTGACTTTTGTGGAGGATCTGCAGATGGTCCCTACTTAGTGTCGTTATATTATCTCCTTGTTCCTGATTCTGTGTCGCAGTTGCTTGTTATATTGCTATTGGGCTTAGCATTCTTTTTATTGTTCAAGCAGACTGTTCTGATAGCCAGTTGGTCAAGAAGTTAGTTTATTTGAGGACTTTGTCAGTCACTTGTTTAAGTCTAGTCGAGTCGTGAGACATAGCGAACTACTTAGAGCACTTACACACATACACACAAAATTACTTGTACATATTTGTAATATCTTATTAAATGTTAATGTACCAGACGGTACTTAAGAATTATAAATGTGATATGTGCTTTCAGCACAATAATATTGTACTCGAGAGAAGTGATATTATTTTGATTACTGTGATTAATTTAATTTAATTTGATAATATACCTCTAGACTTAATAAATTTATTAAATTTTAATTTCTCTAGTTAGTAGCCTACCAGTTGTAATCCTGAAGCACTATTGAATCATACTGAATTCTAATGGATAATTGGACAAGGATACTGACTAATTGTTACGAAAACCCAGTAACAGGCTGGATGCTAGAAGGGCAGTCCTTTCTAGTATTCACTGGAGATCTCTAAGCTTTTAGAATCGCGTTTTTTGTAACAAATGGGGGCCTGTCCGGGAGGCTCTTGATCCAAGGTGTTGGAGAAATTGTCCAGTTTGACATACTAGTAACTCTATGATCAAACACTTTGAGTACTTTCCTAATCTGAAGACTTTGAGTTTAGTCTTGTACAACATACCAGGTGGATGTATGTACTTGACTGAGTCTCTTGATCCAAGGAGATGGAAATACTGTTTATGAGCTCTAGCTCTAAGACAACCAACACTAAAATTCCTATTAGGATTATAGTTTCCCATAATCACTCTCTCGTAGTACACTTATTTTCGTGATGTATGCCAAAGTGAAACAGTTAATTGATACTCTGACTTTGTCTGAGTTAAGTACATTAAAACTTCAGACGTGTTGGCGAGTAGCCAAATATCTCGGTGTGACGTATAACAGGAATTACACCGCAGAAACTGTCAGAGCGTTAATTAAAGATATATTGTTTCCTGCTCATACAGAGATGTCTGATTATGATTCAGATTCAGAAAGCCTAGTGTCACAATTAGGAAGTATGGCTCTATTTGATAACTTAGAAGAAAGAGCAACTAAGGCAGAAGTGAGCCTAGTGTCTGAGCCTACTGTAGCTCGGTTCTCGCTCACGCCTTCCCTCACTGACACAATAGTACAGAGTGTAGCTGGTAGGATGACTCAGCCTCATACTAGTACAGTGTATGCTACACCTGTATCTACTTATCCTAGACCAGATCTAGACTCCCTAGAGACACCTGGACAAGGTGCCCGACCTAAGGACAGTCCAGAAAGACATGTTAATTTCCCTACTCCTCCATTACCTACTGGTCCTATCTCTCAGTAACAGTTTGAGAGGTTTGAACGCCTCATTATGTTGCAGACTGCACAAATAGAGGCACAGAGGAAATTGAACGAAGAAGATTTCTTGAGAGAAAATGTTCGTCTGGGAAGACAACAGACTGATAGATAACAGGACACATTTAATATGCAGAAAGCTGCATCCATGGTTCCTAAGTTTTTTGAGAGTGACTTAGACACCTATTTTGATGTGTTTGAGAACCAGGCACGTGCTATGAACTGGCCACGTAAGCACTGGGCTACCTTGTTGCACACAGCTTTGACAGGAAGAGCTCAAACTTGTACTGCTGCTTTACCATTTGCCAAGTACATTAGTTATGACACTGTCAAACTAACTATTCTAGAGACATATAACTTGTTACCTGTAAGTTATCAACGCGCATTTCGTACGTTACAACGACGACAAGATCAAACTTGTGTAGAGTTTGCTCATGAGAAAAAAGTTGCATTTGAGAGATGGTGTAGGTCTGCCAAGTGTAACAACTATGACAGCCTTGTTCAGTTGTTACTACGCGAAGAGTTTAACAACTGTATGTCTGCTGATATGCAAGAATATCTGATCGATAATACTACCTCGGATATTCTGGAAACTGCAGCATTAGCAGACAATTACTAGATTTCTCAAAAACTTGTACGTACTAATACACAAAGAAACAAGGTAACTAAAGATTGTCCTAGAAGTTGGCAACCTAAATCAGCTGCTCATTGTTGGCCTGTTGTATCTGCTACTGTAACTTCTCGTACCTTTACCAGGAAAGCTCACAATCCTGAATCTGTCTCTCTGGCTAGACAGAAGTCTGATATCGAGAAGAAGAAAGTTAAATGTACCTATTGTAACAGAAAAGGACATGCTAGAGTGTATTGCTCTAAGTTAGAAAGAGATACGAGAAGCAGTCGTGCGGTTGGCGCCCCCACTCAAGTCGTATCATCTTCCGAGCAACAAAGGCACGAAAATCTTAGTAATACCTCTGCTCCTACTGTTTTAGATAATATTACTCAGAACAGATGACTAGCGTCAGAAAGTGAATCTGACAAAAAGATTAGTTCAGCGATGAGTCCTTACTTTTCGAGAGGTAAAGTAAGATTTGACGAATCACATCTGACTGAAATAATTACTTTCAGAGACACTGGCAGTTATCTCACGTTATTAAGAGAAGATGTACTGACCATAACTGACGATACCTATACCAAGATAGATGTATTGTTAGTAGCCTATGGTGGGGTTGTTATAAAAGTATACATTGAAACAAGCTATTATACTGGTTATATTTCAGTGGGTATATCCAGTGGTGTATTTCCCATCAGGTCAGTGGACTTGTTGATAGGAAACGATATCCTTCATGCTGGTATATGTAAAGAACCACTTGTGATTGATAATAACACTGATGATAATTATGCCATTGAAGCTTGTAAAGAGAAACCCATTTTATTTCCTCTCAATGCAATTACTAGAGCTATGTTGAAGATTCAGCAACCATCCTTGTCTCCTGTTGAGTTAGTGGATGGCAATGATTTGGGCTTGAATATGTTGTTTAGTGACGCTCTGCGCCCAGGGTCATTAACACCAACTTCCCCCGGTCATCAACCTAGTCAAGACACAACTAACATTAAATTTCTAACTCATGATGATTTAATCAAGGATCAGTTTGTTGCTCAGTCACTGGAAAGACTGAGAGATATAGCAGTTACTGAGAGTGAAGCAAAGGATTTCGATAATGGTTACTATTATAGTAATGGTGTATTGATGGAGAAAAATACATGCAAGTTGTCAGCTGATAGTGTTTCCACCACAGTCAAGCATCTCGTAGTGTTACCAGTTACATTTCGTGAACAAGCCATTGATTTTGTTCACAATAGTCCCATTGGAGGACATTTGGGTGTCAAGAAGACACTCGGTAAACCGGCAAAACATTTTACTTGGCCAAAGATGAAGGAAACAGTAGCTGATCATGTGCGATGTTGCCACGTGTGTCAAGTGACAGGCAAGCCAGCATACACACCTCCACCTGCACCTCTCATTGTGTTCATTAGTAGCAAGTTCAGTTCATCTGGACTAGATTGTTCAGACTCGTTCAAAAGGTTGAAGCATCTGCTTTCCTCTGCTCCAGTGTTGAGTCCTAATTTCAATCTTCCCTTTTTACATATAGATGCGATTTGTTATGCAGTGGGTGCTGTGCTGCTCCAACAGTCAACATCCACTGATATTCTCCATTTTATATGTTACTATTCATCTAAGCTTATGCAACACCAAAAAAAATTATGCCACTATTGAGAAAGAGGCTCTAGCTCTTGTGGTGTCTTTGGAACATTTTGTCGTGTATTTGGGCACTTCCCCATTTAAAATTTACGTAATTTTATGCCCAAATACCTTTTGTTACTTGCTATGTCAAATTCAGTAGAGTAACTTAATCCCTCCAGCCCATATTAACTATATATACTCATGTCTAATTATTATATTTATATATTCACAGTAGTGATGAGATGTGTGTGAAGAGGAGGCAGAAGCTGAGTGTTGAGTGGGTAGTGTTGTGTGGGCGATGTTACTGCGTGTGGCGCAACACTGTCCTGCCGCAGACTCCCCCCTCACTACACACCTTAAGCTGTTTCATACTCAGATGTCCATACTGCATAGCATTCCACAACCACTACTTAAGAGTGGAATGCAGTCTCCTCTACTATGATCGAGCCTCATCGTGTCAGGCTTGTCTGCGCTATCCTGTCTCTACACTGATGTACATAACCACGAGTATGCAGAGATACGATACTGTGTACTGCCCTAGTACTAGGGGCATATCCTAGTGACAGACACTGTTAAATTATAGAAGTGCTTGGCACAAGAGTGACTCTGATTAATGTTTATATTATATTGTTAGTAATGTAACCTGAGTAATCAGCAATGTGAGAGACATTAATGCAACTCCTAGTGCGACCGTTTGTTGGGTTGAGGGAGTGTTGCAACCCCTGAATGGGTTGCAATGATTAATATGTATATATATAATTATTATCTTTTCATATAATCTTATATTGCTTATATTTGCGATAATAGCTAAATCGTAAATATATGACTTTGTTATTATTTGACTTAGTTATGTCGTTAGGTATGTGCTCAGTTCAAGTCTTGATTTTCTAACTACTGTAATTATCGCTCTTTGCTTGTTACTCTGCCTGCTTCGTTGCTGAACGACAGCTGTCCACGGAGCTATCACGTGATTGAGAGGGGGGGGGTGTCCTCACCTCGCCTGAAGTATTCAGTCTGATCTAGACTCGCTTGGTGGTTGGACGTATCCCTGACAAGAGCCTAAATCTCCCTTATTGGCCCTTGTTGGAGGATCGTCTCTGTAGCTTTGTTAGTTCTGTAGAACTCTGTTCACAGAACATTGTATAGACTTAGTGATTTTCGACATTTTACTGAGGTTGTGTGTCGCTTAGACACACTGAGCTACTCAGGTCCTGAGCTGTAGCTTCTGACCTAACTTGTACTGGTTTCTGTGTATTATCACAGTCGGGGATTTTCTTATGCTGAACTTAGATTCAGTAGTATGGGAGTTTTGTGACTTTTGTGGAGGATCTGCAGATGGTCCCTACTTAATGTCGTTATATTATCTCCTTGTTCCTGATTCTGTGTCGCAGTTGCTTGTTATATTGCTATTGGGCTTAGCATTCTTTTTATTGTTCAAGCAGACTGTTCTGGTTGCCAGTCGGTCAAGAAGTTAGTTTATTTGAGGACTTTGTCAGTCACTTGTTTAAGTCTAGTCGAGTCGTGAGACATAGCGAACTACTTAGAGCACTTACACACATACATACACACTTGTACATATTTGTAATATCTTATTAAATGTTAATGTACCAGACGGTACTTAAGAATTATAAATGTGATATGTGCTTTCAGCACAATAATATTGTACTCGAGAGAAGTGATATTATTTTGATTACTGTGATTAATTTAATTTAATTTAATTTGATAATGTACCTCTAGACTTAATAAATTTATTAAATTTTAATTTCTCTAGTATGAGTGGTTGTGTGTGTGTGTGTGTGTGTGTGTGTGTTTGTCGTGCCGAATAGGGAAAACTGGTCAGTTAGCAAGAACTCGCTTAAAATTAAGTCCTTTCTAAAATTTTCTCTTATACGTTTAAAGATATATTTTTTATTTATGTTCATGTAAAAATTAATAGTTTTGTAACAAAAGAACCTTACAAAACTTATGTAACTTTATTATAACAAGCGCAATTTAATTTAACTTAATCCATTTACATATATTTTAGATAAGTTTACAATAATTTAATAATAAACAAGCACAATGAAATATATTTTTTTTCGTTAGGTTTAGAATGTGTTTTGCGAAACTATTGCATACACAAATTTCCTCTTGCCTTATTTGGCAAGAAGAGCTTTGTTATATAAGCCAAAATTGCAACTTTTACCTATTCAGCACGACAAACACACACACACACACACACACACACACACACACACACACACACACACACACACACACACACACACAAATATATATATATATATATATATATATATATATATATATATATAGATATAGATAGATATAGATAGATATATAATTGATCATTAACAACACTGCGACTAGCCAAGGACTCGAGCCCATGTTGTTTTGGCTCGCCTCATAGCGAAAACCACGTGACGCTCTAACCCACAGACCACCAAATACTACAAAAATCACGCACCCAGCAGAGCTAGGTGTTTTACCCTGTTCTGAGGACATACGGTGGTGTGGGTGCCTCTTAGCTAATATCATTCTACTCCCCGTTTGGTGTACTAGCCTTAACAAGCAATATTTTATATTATTGTAGCTACGAACAAGTGGTATTGATCAGTAACAACACTACGGCTAGCCAAGGTCTCGAACCCATGTTGTTTTGTCCCGCCTCATAATGAGCGAAAACCACATGACGCTCTAACCCAGAGGACCACCAAACCCTACAAGAATCCTTAGCTAGTAACAGTGTTGTTATTGATCAATACTACTTGTTCATTACTACACTAATATAAAATTCTGCTTGTTGAGGCTAGTACACCAAACGGCGAGTAGAATGAAATTAGCTCAGAGGCACCCACACCAACGTATGTTCTCGGATTACGGCAAAACACCTAGCTCTGCTAGGTGCGTGATTATTGTAGGATTTGGTGATCCTGTGAGTTAGAGCATTATGTGGTTTTCGATCACCATGAGGCTAACCAAAACATGGGTTCGAGTCCTTGGCTAGTAGCAGTGTGTGTATATATATATATATATATTTATGATCACCAGGGCTGAAATCACCATCATCGCCACTCTCACCATCACCAATGTCCGCCGGGTCACCATCTGGAGAGACCCGGGCCGGAAGTACCGGCAAATCAAGAAGAAGAAGAAGAATCACCAATGTCACCATCACGTGCCTGTTTATATACGTGAATCTATAACAAATAACCATTTAAGTTACTCTGTGTTACCTGAAATTGTGATACCAAACAAAAACGCATCTTTTAAGCAATCTCGTGGCAATAAATTTTTGGAAAGGTCTACACAAAACAGAGCGTCAAAACTAACCATATTGTTATTTAAATCAGTTAGTTCTAAATTTTATCAACTAAATCAGTATTACTTTTAGCACCAAAGTTAGAAACTTTGCCAACAACTGGGCTCAACATGTATGGATTAATTGAAACATGTAAACCAGGTAATCCAGCCAGACCCATAATTAGCTCCATATTATCAGTTTTTTACAAATGATCCAAATGGTTAGTAGATATGTTGAGCCAAGTTGGCAACATTTCTAACATTAAGAATGAAAACAAACTTTCTGTATTCTTATCCATGTTTTTGAGAATTCATAAATGAAGAAATTTTGAAAAGTTATGAGATAGAAAATTATCTAAAATACCCAAGAAACATAATTTATAAATATTTAAAAACTGACAAATTTTTTTTTTTTTTACAATTCGCAAAAGGGCAGATAAACATGTTCAACCAAGAATATATTGGTTCTCCCTTACCATGAAAATTTTCGTAATATACTTTCTCTACTCATGAATTTTAAAATCAAAGTTGTATTTAAAAATACTGATACATTAAAAAAAATTGATTACGAATTCCACTTAAAATGTTGATGGTTGTAAAAATACAATGAAGTTTATGATGGTCAGATTGTAAAAAGCCTCGAACTAAGATTACAATAACATGAATAAAGCATTAGAACTGGACTAGAGTTTAATGTTCTATTCATGTGAGAGGTTTTAACCTCCCAATTGATTTTCGAAAGACTGAGAAAGTTGTATCAAGTAAGTCCATGGTTAACAGACTTATAATTGGCATAAGTTTCATAAAATATTGATTTTAATATGAATATTAATTCAGGGTTATATAAATTAGATTCCTTTACAATTAATGATGGCATAATGGACTGCAAGCCATGTTTCTCCTAGCCCTGGGCTCACCAGTGAGCCTCAGGCATGGTCTCATGCTGTCATTCTCCTCCTGTATGTTCTGGCCTCAACGACGATGCTATATAAGTGCCCCTCGCAGAAACAAACTAACGTATATGCAAAGAAATACCGCAGCCAGCTCGGGGCACTGAGTACAGCATCGCTGGTGTACCAGGCGGTAGGAAGAGATGACTTGCAGTTTAGCAGGCTACGTTATGAGGCATCTGTAGCCGAGTGGTTTAGGGCATCAGGTCGGCAGTTAGCTACACTTGTGTGTGTGTACTCACTCACCTAGTTGTACTCACCTAGTTGAGGTTGCGGGGGTCGAGTCCGAGCTCCTGGCCCCGCCTCTTCACTGATCGCTACTAGGTCACTCTCCCTGAGCCGTGAGCTTTATCATACCTCTGCTTAAAGCTATGTATGGATCCTGCCTCCACTACATCGCTTCCCAAACTATTCCACTTACTGACTACTCTGTGGCTGAAGAAATACTTCCTAACATCCCTGTGATTCATCTGTGTCTTCAGCTTCCAACTGTGTCCCCTTGTTACTGTGTCCAATCTCTGGAACATCCTGTCTTTGTCCACCTTGTCAATTCCTCTCAGTATTTTGTATGTCGTTATCATGTCCCCCCTATCTCTCCTGTCCTCCAGTGTCGTCAGGTTGATTTCCCTTAACCTCTCCTCGTAGGACATACCTCTTAGCTCTGGGACTAGTCTTGTTGCAAACCTTTGCACTTTCTCTAGTTTCTTTACGTGCTTGGCTAGGTGTGGGTTCCAAACTGGTGCCGCATACTCCAATATGGGTCTAACGTATACGGTGTACAGGGTCCTGAACGATTCCTTATGTGTGTGTGTGTGTGTGTGTGTGTGTGTGTGTGTGTGTGTGTGTGTGTGTGTGTGTGTGTGTGTGTGTGTGTGTGTGTGTGTGTGTGGTGTGTGTGTGTGTCCCAATGCATGAAGACTTTATAACTACGATTTACGCGTATTAATACTTCTTGCTTATTCCCTTCCAACTTTACTTCCTCTCCCTCCCTTCCTCTCTGTCAGTCTTCATTCTCTCATGCTCTCACTTCTTCAACAGGTAAAGCCGGGTGTAGGCACCTTAAATTCGCTAGTACCTCTGGCGTCTGGGAGAGTGCCAAGGGTGCCTCCCCCTCCCCCTAGTGTCATTCCCACCCACCCTCCCCTACCCTTCCTTCCCTCCCTCCCTTCCCCTACCCTTCCTTCCCTCCCTCCCTTCCCCTACCCATCCTTCCCTCTGCCACGCTAAGGTATTTACTACTTAGATTTTTTTGTCATTTGATATTATGTATTTTTATATACACCTTTCCTTTGTGTGTGTGTGTGTGTGTGTGTGTGTGTGTGTGTGTGTACTCACCTAATTGTGGCTGCAGGGGTCGAGACTCAGCTCCTGGCCCCGCCTGTGTGTGTGTGTACAGTATATATATATATATATATATATATATATATATATATATATATATATATATATATATATATAAATATATATATATATATATATATATATATATATATATATATATATATATATATATATATATATATATATATATATGAAATACGGGAAATCTGTTCCTATATAGAGACAGAAACAGTGTACATTTCGGTCTCCAAATGAGGTCCTCTTTAGCAGATACTCGAGTGTTATAGATAAGCATAATATATGGCAACGAGAGGGGTAAGGGTTGATTTATATGAAGAAGCTGTCATAAATGAGGAAGTAACGGCGGGGGGGGGGGATGTTAGGTTGGTAGAAGCATTAACTTGTACACTGAAATTCAATTTTAAACATTTTCTGGAATGTTTTTTCCAAAGAGGCTTTCGACATTACGTCCAGTTTTCATTATCCTTAAGAAATATTTAAGGCGAATAAAGCGTCAAATTAGATTTAAAAATTTCATCGCAAGCGACTGTTTTATTGTGCACCCGATATCTATCCTGTGGAAGGTAACGCAAGAGCACATGGATCAAGTAACGCTGAGGAACTAGGCTCCATAAGGGTTAACAAGAGTATATCTGGATTCGTAACTGCAATTTGTCTTTTCTGTGGAAAGCAAATTAATACGTCTTGTACCTTATTTTCATTAATAAGATTCCCCTTTGCATGTCACAGAGGTTATTATGCTGTCTATATATTCCATTGAAAAGACTGATTTTTTTGGGGGGAAGGGGTAAGCGCATTCTGTACTGTATAAAAAATAGGTCCCCCTTTCATTGAAATTTGGGCTGAAACTCTTACATGTTGAGTTTTGGCCATACCTGATGAATATTTATTGTTCAGTAACAAGAGTTGACGAACCAGTACGTGGCTCTTGGTGGTTTCAGAGAGAGGTTATAAATACTCCCCTACGTTGCTCGTGGTGGTTCCAGTGCAAGGTTATGAATACTCCCCTACGTGGCTCATGGTGGTTCCAGGGAGAGGTTATAAATACTTCCCTACGTGGCTCGTGGTGGTTCCAGGGAGAGGTTATAAATACTTCCCTACGTGGCTCGTGGTGGTTCCAGGGAGAGGTTATAAATACTTCCCTACGTGGCTCGTGGTGGTTCCAGGGAAAGGTTATAAATACTCCCCTACGTGGCTCTTGGTGGTTCCAGGGAGAGGTTATAAATACTCCCCTACGTTGCTCGTGGTGGTTCCAGGGAGAGGTTATAAATACTCCCCTACATGGCTCTTGGTGATTCCAGGGAGAGGTTATAATACTCCCCTACGTGGCTCGTGTGGTTCAAGGGAGAGGTTACAAATACTCCCCTACGTGGCTCGTGGTGGTTCCAGTGGAGGGTTATAAATTCTCCCCTACTTGGTTCGTGGTGGTTCCAGTGGAAGGTTATGAATACTCCCCTACGTGGCTCGTGGTGGTTCCAGGGAGAGGTTATAAATACTCCCCTACATGGCTCGTGGTGGTTCCAGGGAGAGGTTATAAATACTCCCCTACGTGGCTCGTGGTGGTTCCAGGGAGAGGTTATAAATACTCCCCTACGTGGCTCGTGGTGGTTCCAGGGAGAGGTTATAAATATTCCCCTACGTGGCTCGTGGTAGTTCCAGGGAGAGGTTATAAATACTCCCCTACATGGCTCGTGGTGTTTCCAGGGAGAGGTTATAAATACTCCCCTACATGGCTCGTGGTGGTTTCAGGGAGAGGTTATAAATACTTCCCTACGCGGCTCATGGTGGTTCCAGTGAAGGGTTATAAATACTCCCCTACCTGGCTCTTGGTGGTTCCAGGGAGAGGTTATAAATACTCCCCTACGTGGCTCTTGGTGGTTCCAGGGAGAGGTTATAAATACTCCCCTACGTGGCTCTTGGTGGTTCCAGGGAGAGGTTATAAATACTCCCCTACGTGGCTCTTGGTGGTTCCAGGGAGAGGTTAAAAATACTCCCCTACGTGGCTCTTGGTGGTTCCAGGGAGAGGTTAAAAATACTCCCCTACGTGGCTCGTGGTGGTTCCAGGGAGAGGTTATAAATACTCCCCTACGTGGCTCGTGGTGGTTCCAGGGAGAGGTTATAAATACTCCCCTACGTGGCTCGTGGTGGTTCCAGGGAGAGGTTATAAATACTCCCCAGCCTCCGATGCTGATAAACTTATCAACATGACACTCGTACAACTCATCACAAATTACTGTTGCGTTATGCTGTGTAATTCATTAATATTTCATCATTACGTTCGTCTGGGAGACGAGATGAATAATCCACCCAGCCAGCTACACCCAGACGACGTCTCTCAGTGCTGTTTCTCAACACTCGTTTCACCGTCACCTGCCGGGTCATAGAGATAATTAGGGAAAGCCTCTGTTAAAACCAGCATTCCCTCAGGGACAGTCAGGGACAGCCTTATCAAGGAGACGTGATACAGATCATATCTTTAATGGTATACAGCACCGAAAAGTTGATGAATAAGACTCATCTGCAACACTTGGGTATCTTCATCGCCGAAATGTTGTATTCGACTGAAGTAGCCTGGGCAGCAGGCTTCTTCAGTCGAATACAGAAGTGATTTCAATACAGGAGGCAGTGGAAGAAGTAGGGAGGCTAAGGGACTGAACACCTATCAAGGCTGAAGGACTGAGTACCTTTTAATTATCTCTCCACTTCTACAGTAATGTCTCCAGTATTGTAATCACCTCTGTGTTTGACTGAAGAATCCTACTGCGTTGGTAAAACGATTCAGCGATAAGGGTAACCAAATGTTACGCATATTCCATTTTTTTTGAGGCTTTAAAAAACAAAAAAATCAACTAACAGACAGCGTTGTCATAGAGTAAAGCTAGACTTTATTACTAAGTATCTCAATTACCCTTCATATCTGCACTTTGCCTTCCAGCCTTCCATCACGGGGTGGAAGGGTAAGCCAGCGGATGGTCTTTGTCGTGTAACCAAAAGCTTCAGTTAGTCATATATCTAAGGCCCACATCAGAAAACATTTGACCTAGCAGTAAGGCTAGTGATCACCGGGATCATGATAAGACTAGAGAACACAATACCGTAACTGGAACAATACGCAAGTAACCCGCACACAGGAGAGAGACGTTTCGGTCCGACTTGGATCACTTACAAAGTCACACTAACACAAAAGAGTGATGAAGCCATTATATATAGGCGAGGGAGGACTGGGACGGAACCAAGAGAGGAAGATAAAGAAGTGGTGGTATTGGTATGGCTGGTACTGGTAGTAGTAGTAGACATACTTTCTACTACCACTACTGCTTCTATTACTACTACTACTCCCAGCTTTACCACTGCCACTCCTTTATCTTCCTCTCTCTGTCCCTCCCTGTCCCCCCTCGCTTATATATAATGGCTCCCTCACTCTTTTCTGTTAGTGTGACTTTGTAAATGGTCCAAGTCGGACCGAGACATCGTTGTAAGCTTCTCTCTCCTACGTGCGGGTTATTTGTGTATAAGACAACAACATCCTGGATGGCAGCGGAGGACACTGACATTCTCATAAAATTTCCATGGACTAAAGCTGTCACTTCGTCTCCGATACCAATTTTTTTCAAAATTCCTTAAAAAAATATATATGTTTCTGTAGGAAATTGTAACATGAACATATATATTAAAATTTATTTAAGTGAATTAATGAGAAATAGTACAGCTACCCCTCACATATATATATATATATATATATATATATATATATATATATATATATATATATATATATATATATATATATATATATATATATATATCACACACACACACACACACACACACACGCGCGCGCGCGAGAGAGAGTACAATTGGAAGTTGAAGACTCAGATGAGTCACGGGGATGTTAGGAAGTATTTCTTCAGTCACAGAGTTGTCAGCAAGTGGAATAGTCTGGAAAGGGTGGTGATAGAGGCAGGATCCATACATAGGTTTAAGAAATGGTATGATAAAGCTCACAGAGAAAGGAGGGAGTGACCTAGTCTAGACCTGTGAAGATGCGGGACCAGGAGCTATGAATCGACCCTTGCAACCACAGTTCGGTGAGTATAGACAATATTGCCAAATCCATCACCAGCAAGGCGCGACAAAGGTAACAACACGCTGTTGACACGGCTGTGTATCACCATAAATAAAACGGGAGCCACACATCCGAACCACACACATGTGAGTCACACAGCCGCACACCTGACACACACATAAACCCAACAGGCCCACATAACTGAGCCACATCGCCTGCAAATGCAACTGATCCCATTGTACAATTCTTAACGATATTCTCATGACACCTTCTGAAGTCTGACAGCAGCTTAGTCTGACAGATTTCCTTACCTGACGTGCGACACCCATCCTGTGTGAAGAAGTATGACAGGAAAACATTGTGTGAATACTACATTTTGGGATCAAAAGCTGGCTAGCATATATGGAGTGCAGTCTGTCCTCCGAATTGGATGGGCGTGTTCGCACACATCACAGTTCCATTTTTTTTCTAATCTAAGCCTCGGCACAAATGTGTGTTGATCAAGGTTATGCTAGGTTACCGTGAATTAAAACACACACACACACACACACACACACACACACACACACACACACACACACACACACACACACACACACACACACACACACACATACACACATCAGCCTGACGACACTGGAGGACAGGAGGGTCAGGGAAGACATGATAACGACATGCAAAATACTGCGTGGAATAGACAAGGTGAACAGAGACAAGATGTTCCAGAGAGGGGACACAAACAAAGGGTCAGTCTTGTAAGTTGAAAACTCAGATGAGCCACAGGAATGTTAGGAAGTATTTCTTCAGTCATAGAGTGGTCAGGAAGTGGAACAGTCTGGCGAGTGATGTAGTGGAGGCAGGAACCTTACACAGCTTTAAGACGAGATATGATAAAGCTCATGGAGCAGGGAGAGAGAAGACCTAGTAGCGTTCAGTGAAGAGGTGGGGCCAGGAGCTGAGTCTCGACCCCTTCAGCCACAATTGAGTACAGTTAAGTGAGTACATTACTGAACAGTAACAGTGCTAGGCCGCCACAGAGTGGTACACACAGTACTGTTCCACTGTGTACTTTCAGCAGGCGGCCGGTCAGTTACATTGATCTGGTAAATTACAAATTAATTTATCGATTACATTTGCTGTATGTCTAATAAACAGAATAAATTATCATAGGTCAAAACAAAATGGGTTGTCTGTAAGAATGTGCCAAAATATCAGCGGGTATTAACTATTTTTATGGTATCGGTATCGGTTATAAAACAGCCGATACCAACCGATGCTTTTGAAGATATTAATATTGCATGTATACTTAAAAATATCAACATTAACAATCCACCTCACGATTGTGAGAGTTATACACACACACACACACACACACACACACACACACACACACACACACACAATCGACAAGTACCTCTAACGACCAGTAACTAACACAACACAACACGTAATAAATAATAACATTATCATCTCTGAGAAATTAAATTATTTAATATTAAACTTTCTTGTCTTAATACCAGTTGAGAAATAAACATTACCTTTTATATCAAACACAGTCATTATAATTTTAAAAATGAAAATGTCGGTATGAATGTATGATGGAGAAGAATGTATGATGGAGAAGAATGTATGATGGAGAAGAATGTATGATGGAGAAGAATGTATGATGGAGAAGAATGTATGATGGAGAAGAATGTATGATGGAGAAGAATGTATGATGGAGAAGAATGTATGATGGAGAAGAATGTATGATGGAGAAGAATGTATGATGGAGAATGCATCACGGAGCATCCATCATGGAGAATCTATCATGGATGCACTAATTAGAGTGTATCATGGAGAATACATGGTTACATGGAGAATGTATCATGGAGAGAGTATCATGGAGAATGTATCATGGATGCAACATGGAGAGTGCAGCATGGAGAATGTATCATGGATGCAACATGGAGAATGCAGCATGGAGAATGCAGCATGGAGGGTGTATCATGGAGAATATATCACGGAGGATATATCCTGGAGACTGCATCATGAAGAATATATCATGAATACATGATGAATGTATCATGGAGGATACACGATAACACGAATGCAAGAACACATACAGACTGGATGACACAAGGACACATGTGTGATACACTACATAATACTTTCTTCATGATCCGGAACCTGACACTTTAAAATTACATAAAAATGACAATAGCAAACTGATTACTGTGACCTGACCTCCGTGACCTCCAGGCAGCCTCTTAACTCGTGACCAGACCAACCAGGCCGTGATGGATATGTGAGGCAACGGGTGGCCACCAGCAGCAACAGCTGGGTTGACCAGCGAAACACCAGACGAGCCTGGCCCATGGCCGAGCTCCGGGAGTAGAAAACTCTCGAATCTCATCAAAGGTATATCAGAGGTATATATCAGTGTGTCTCATACAGAGAGAGGAGTGAGGAAGGTGAGTTTGTGAGGAATTTTGAGCATCGGAGGCAGATTTCATATTTTCAGTGCCTTTAACAATTTTTCTCCATTCATAGGCCTATGAGGATAAATTGCCGATGCCCCGAGCCATTCTGAGTATTAGCTATGCTAGCAACCTGCATCATGGCACCCACGTGTGACCTCAAAGCTCTGCCCTCACAACTACCATCTAAACGAGAATTAACTAAATGAATATTCTTTCTCGAACTCTAAAGATTATTTTCAAATTAGCTACATTAAAAAAAGATAAAAATTTCATAACACATCAGAACCTCGTTTTAGTAGAAGGCAGCAGCTGTGTTGACAAGAGTTTACCTGTGGTTACATGTAAGTATACATTTATATAGTTATCAGTATATATAAACAAGAGTTTACATATAGTTATATTCAGCTTCATTTACCTGTTAATCATTTCTAACCATTTATCCAGGAAATTAAAATAAATTACATGTACGAAGCCGTAATGCTGTGTAGGTTATTTGATGTTGGTGGCTTGATCCTCCGTCTTCTAATCGCGAGACAGAAAGCGAACTCTGGCAGCCAGACTTGCACCAGGCCATTTAACAAGCCTTCAGAATTACAAGTAAATTCTCTTCAAGTTTAACACTTGGTGGCACCACTGGTGGCTGCGGAGGCTCAGTGTCACGGAGGGTGGACTTGGCACCACCGACCCCTGGGTCATTCATCCTCTTGTCGTCCTCAGAGGGGAGGAGAGGGAGGGGGAAGAGGGAAGGAGAGGGAGGGGGAAGAGGGGACGAAGAGGAAAGGTGTAGGAAAGAATAAGTGAAAGTCTGAAGAGGATGGAGAAGAGTGTAAGATGAATTTCGTGTTTGGGGAAGTTATAGATGACGAGACAATGAGTAAAAGTGTAAAAGGGAACGAGAAGGATGAAAGGGAAAAATAATAAGGTAGAGAGTTTGGATGAGCCGTTTCTTAAATTTATGTGATCAATATAACAATGTAATGTGTTTGAGGGCAATAAGAGAGAATCCAAACAACAATGTCTCTCTCTGCTAAAATACACTATATAAAATTTAAGGAATTATATCCACAGAGATAGTTCAGTAACCTAACTATAAATAAACCTAATATATTTTCACAGGGTCCAAGTTTATCCCGAGGAGCATCAGTGTATATACACTGAGAGTTAATTTTAATCTCCATTTTGATCTAAAAGACACGTGAGCAAACACACATTAAAAACGTAATCAAGGTTATAGGATCGAAACATTTTCTTAATAAATATGTCCTAGTGTTTGCCTTCTCGTGTTTTTTAAAACCAGTTTCTTGGTATCAGTTACCGAGGTTTCTACCAATCTCCATTTTAGTTGACACAGCGTCTCAGCGAAGCCTTGACAGCCACGGCAAGAAATGAATCCGCGTAGACACTTCTGTCCTTAAACTGAATTTTCAACAGCTCATCTTTAGTTGTCAAGAAAATTACCCAGTGATCTGTCAAGGACTCTAAAAGGTATCCCATTTTTGACAGGACTAGGCCTTTCACCGCCTTCTTGCCTTTAACATATTTTCCCTTTCAGGAATAAAGAGGAACAATACCGTGACCTCAATACATAAACCGCACGTGAGAGAAACGAGGTAATGACGTTTCATGTCTAGTCAGTGGTCCAAGTCGGACCGAAACGTCTTCATAAACTCGTTTCTCTATGTGCCGGTTACTTGTGTGTTCCTCTTTAACTCTGACACTCGGGTAGGCGCCTCTGCGCTCTTGGTAGTGATTTTAGAGCTGGTTGACAAGAGGTGTATCACACCCGGGTACACCTCTCTACACCCGTCGTAGTGGCTGACGTAAAGTGTATAAGTGCCTGACCTCCCTCCCTCTCGCCTCAACAAACCTCGTAACTCTTATAACCCTTGGTTTCCTGCGTGTCTAACTGACTGTTTTACAAGCCTCCTCAAAGGCTTCGCCTCCCTTGTAACTGGAATCTCTCGGGGACTCCTGGTAAGTGTTCACTGACTACTAATATACATTATCATAATTCATAAATAACCCTCACCTAGGAGAATGAAACGTTTCGGTCCGATTTGGACCATTGGTTAATGGTCCAAGTCGTCCCGAAACGGCATTGTGCCAATTCGTCATAGTTTCCAGGTTTATCTCTAAATTAAACCTCTCAAGAAGAAGGGAATTAATGATGATGGCGAAGGATACATAAACCAGAAAATGGAGTTCTTCGCACATGATGAAAAGCAGGCGGCGGTCACTAACAGCCTGGTCGATCACGCGCTAGCAACAAGGAGACCTGGTCTGGGGCCGGGCCGCGGGGGGGTGAGGGACCCCGGAATCGACTACAGGTAACCCAAGGGTACGGGAAATCCTTCCTGATCTCCAATTCCTCAGATGCTGTGTGGCCCATCCGAGTTTAGCGGTTCCTCGTATATATGTTAATAACTCAATATTAATGACAACAAGGAACATGTATGTACAGTTAATTGGTCGCCTCCCTGGTACTGTATGCTTGTAGAAACACACACGTCTAGTAGAAACACACACGTCTAGTAGAAACACACACGTCTAGTAGAAACACACACGTCTAGTAGAAACACACACGTCTAGTAGAAACACACACGTCTAGTAGAAACACACATGTGTAGTAGAAACACACATATGTGTAGTAGAAACATACACGTGTAGTTGCAACACATACGTGTAGTTGCAACACACACGTCTAGTAGAAACACACACGTCTAGTAGAAACACACACGTCTAGTAGAAACACACACGTGTAGTAGCAACACACACGTGAGGCAGAAACACAAATATTTTCTCTTTGTGTATGTATAAAGAATGTAATTATAAATCTAATAAGAAGGAAGACAATGAGCAAGTAAAAGGAAGAAGAGGTTAATTAAGGGAGGAAGAAGAGCGAAGACAGGTAGAGAAATAAGTGAATTAAAAGCATCGGCGACGAAAGGGTGAGATGGAATGAAGGGAGAGATAGAAGACTGAATGAAGCATCTGGGAAAGAGAGAGAGCATAGGATGACTGACGGAGGGAATAGGAGCTGGTGATGAAGGGGGCGACGCAGCGGTAATGAAGGGGATGAGGAGGAGATGGTGATGAAGGTGACGCAGGAGAAGCACGGATTGCCATAGAAAATAATAGAGAAAGGAGTGTAAGAGTGACCTGATTATTATAATCAAAAAGAAGCGCTAAACCACAAGGGCTATACAGCGAGAAAGTGACCTGAGAAGATGCATCGAGAGGGGCAACAAGAGAAAGGTTGAAGGGGAATGTAAAAATAGGGGGAGTTAAAACCCCAGACTGTTTCATCTCCCTCGTGTCACTTCAATTAAAGTTCGGGCATAGAGAGGGCAAAATAAAGACTACTGATTTTTCTACAGTGGGAATAGGTGGAGGTGTTGGGGAGCGGACGAGTGAGATGGTGGAGGTGTTGGGGAGCGGACGAGTGAGATGGTGGAGGTGTTGGGGAGCGGACGAGTGAGATGGTGGAGGTGTTGGGGAGCGGACGAGTGAGATGGTGGAGGTGTTGGGGAGCGGACGAGTGAGATGGTGGAGGTGTTGGGGAGCGGACGAGTGAGATGGTGGTGGTGTTGGGAACGGACGAGTGAGATGGTGGAGGTGGTGGGGAGCTGACGAGTGAGATGGTGGAGGTGTTGGGGAGCTGACGAGTGAGATGGTGGAGGTGTTGGGGAGCGGACGAGTGAGCTGGTGGAGGTGTTGGGGAGCGGACGAGTGAGATGGTGGAGGTGTTGGGGAGCGGACGAGTGAGATGGTGGAGGTGTTGGGGAGCTGACGAGTGAGATGGTGGAGGTGTTGGGGAGCGGACGAGTGAGATGGTGGAGGTGTTGGGGAGCGGACGAGTGAGATGGTGGAGGTATTGGGGAGCGGACGAGTGAGATGGTGGAGGTGGTGGGGAGCTGACGAGTGAGATGGTGGAGGTGTTGGGGAGCTGACGAGTGAGATGGTGGAGGTGTTGGGGAGCGGACGAGTGAGCTGGTGGAGGTGTTGGGGAGCGGACGAGTGAGCTGGTGGAGGTGTTGGGGAGCGGACGAGTGAGCTGGTGGAGGTGTTGGGGAGCGGACGAGTGAGATGGTGGAGGTGTTGGGGAGCGGACGAGTGAGATGGTGGAGGTGTTGGGGAGCGGACGAGTGAGATGGTGGAGGTGTTGGGGAGCGGACGAGTGAGCTGGTGGAGGTGTTGGGGAGCGGACGAGTGAGCTGGTGGAGGTGTTGGGGAGCTGACGAGTGAGATGGTGGAGGTGTTGGGGAGCTGACGAGTGAGCTGGTGGAGGTGTTAGGGAGCGGACGAGTGAGATGGTGGAGGTGTTGGGGAGCGGACGAGTGAGCTGGTGGAGGTGTTGGGGAGCGGACGAGTGAGCTGGTGGAGGTGTTGGGGAGCGGACGAGTGAGATGGTGGAGGTGTTGGGGAGCTGACGAGTGAGATGGTGGAGGTGTTGGGGAGCTGACGAGTGAGATGGTGGAGGTGTTGGGGAGCTGACGAGTGAGATGGTGGAGGTGTTGGGGAGCTGACGAGTGAGATGGTGGTGATGTTGGGGAGCTGACGAGTAAGATGGTGGACGTGTTGGGGAGCGGACGAGTGAGCTGGTGGAGGTGTTGGGGAGCTGGACGAGTGAGCTGGTGGAGGTGTTGGGGAGCGGACGAGTGAGCTGGTGGAGGTGTTGGGGAGCGGACGAGTGAGATGGTGGAGGTGTTGGGGAGCTGACGAGTGAGATGGTGGAGGTGTTGGGGAGCTGACGAGTGAGATGGTGGAGGTGTTGGGGAGCTGACGAGTGAGATGGTGGAGGTGTTGGGGAGCTGACGAGTGAGATGGTGGAAGTGTTGGGGAGCTGACGAGTGAGATGGTGGAGGTGTTGGGGAGCTGACGAGTGAGATGGTGGTGCTGTTGGGGAGCTGACGAGTAAGATGGTGGACGTGTTGGGGAGCGGACGAGTGAGCTGGTGGAGGTGTTTTGGTGAGCGGACGAGTGAGCTGGTGGAGGTGTTGGGGAGCGGACGAGTGAGCTGGTGGAGGTGTTGGGGAGCGGACGAGTGAGATGGTGGAGGTGTTGGGGAGCTGACGAGTGAGATGGTGGAGGTGTTGGGGAGCTGACGAGTGAGCTGGTGGAGGTGTTGGGGAGCGGACGAGTGAGCTGGTGGAGGTGTTGGGGAGCGGACGAGTGAGCTGGTGGAGGTGTTGGGGAGCGGACGAGTGAGCTGGTGGAGGTGTTGGGGAGCGGACGAGTGAGATGGTGGAGGTGTTGGGGAGCTGACGAGTGAGATGGTGGAGGTGTTGGGGAGCTGACGAGTGAGATGGTGGAGGTGTTGGGGAGCTGACGAGTGAGATGGTGGAGGTGTTGGGGAGCTGACGAGTGAGATGGTGGTGATGTTGGGGAGCTGACGAGTAAGATGGTGGACGTGTTGGGGAGCGGACGAGTGAGCTGGTGGAGGTGTTGGGGAGCGGACGAGTGAGCTGGTGGAGGTGTTGGGGAGCGGACGAGTGAGCTGGTGGAGGTGTTGGGGAGCGGACGAGTGAGATGGTGGAGGTGTTGGGGAGCTGACGAGTGAGATGGTGGAGGTGTTGGGGAGCTGACGAGTGAGATGGTGGAGGTGTTGGGGAGCTGACGAGTGAGATGGTGGAGGTGTTGGGGAGCTGACGAGTGAGATGGTGGAAGTGTTGGGGAGCTGACGAGTGAGATGGTGGAGGTGTTGGGGAGCTGACGAGTGAGATGGTGGTGCTGTTGGGGAGCTGACGAGTAAGATGGTGGACGTGTTGGGGAGCGGACGAGTGAGCTGGTGGAGGTGTTTTGGTGAGCGGACGAGTGAGCTGGTGGAGGTGTTGGGGAGCGGACGAGTGAGCTGGTGGAGGTGTTGGGGAGCGGACGAGTGAGATGGTGGAGGTGTTGGGGAGCTGACGAGTGAGATGGTGGAGGTGTTGGGGAGCTGACGAGTGAGATGGTGGAGGTGTTGGGGAGCTGACGAGTGAGATGGTGGAGGTGTTGGGGAGCTGACAAGTGAGATGGTGGAAGTGTTGGGGAGCTGACGAGTGAGATGGTGGAGGTGTTGGGGAGCGGACGAGTGAGATGGTGGAGGTGTTGGGGAGCGGACGAGTGAGATGGTGGAGGTGTTGGGAGCGGACGAGTGAGCTGGTGGAGGTGTTGGGGAGCGGACGAGTGAGATGGTGGAGGTGTTGGGGAGCGGACGAGTGAGATGGTGGAGGTGTTGGGGAGCGGACGAGTGAGATGGTGGAGGTGTTGGGGAGCGGACGAGTGAGATGGTGGAGGTGTTGGGGAGCGGACGAGTGAGATGGTGGAGGTGGTGGGGAGCTGACGAGTGAGATGGTGGAGGTGTTGGGGAGCGGACGAGTGAGATGGTGGAGGTGTTGGGGAGCGGACGAGTGAGATGGTGGAGGTGTTGGGGAACGGACGAGTGAGATGGTGGAGGTGTTGGGGAGCGGACGAGTGAGATGGTGGAGGTGTTGGGGAGCGGACGAGTGAGATGGTGGAGGTGGTGGGGAGCGGACGAGTGAGATGGTGGAGGTGTTGGGGAGCGGACGAGTGAGATGGTGGAGGTGTTGGCGAGCGGACGAGTGAGATGGTGGAGGTGTTGGGGAGCGGACGAGTGAGATGGTGGAGGTGTTGGGGAGCGGACGATTGAGATGGTGGAGGTGTTGGGGAGCGGACGAGTGAGATGGTGGAGGTGTTGGGGAGCGGACGAGTGAGATGGTGGAGGTGTTGGGGAACGGACGAGTGAGATGGTGGAGGTGTTGGGGAGCGGACGAGTGAGATAGTGGAGGTGTTGGGAGCGGACGAGTGAGATGGTGGTGGTGTTGGGGAGCGGACTAGTGAGATGGTGGAGGTGTTGGGGAGCGGACGAGTGAGATGGTGGTAGTGTTGCGGAGCTGACGAGTAAGATGGTGGACGTGTTGGGGAGCGGACGAGTGAGATGGTGGACGTGTTGGGGAGCGGACGAGTGAGATGGTGGAGGTGTTGGGGAGCGGACGAGTGAGATGGTGGAGGTGTTTGGGAGTTGACGAGTAAGATGGTGGAGGTGTTGGGGAGCGGACGAGTGAGATGGTGGAGGTATTAGGGAGCGGACGAGTGAGATGGTGGAGGTATTGAGGAGCGGACGAGTGAGATGGTGGAGGTATTGGGGAGCGGACGAGTGAGATAGTGGAGGTATTGGGGAGCGGACTAGTGAGATGACGGAGGTGTTGGGGAGCGGACGAATGACATGACGGAGGTGTTGGGGAACGGACGAATGAGATGGTGGTGGTGTTGGGGAACGGACGAGTGAGATGGTGGAGGTGTTGGGGAGCTGACGAGTGAGATAGTGGAGGTAATGGGGAGCTGACGAGTGAGATGGTGGAGGTGTTGGGGAGCGGACGAGTGAGATGGTGGAGGTGTTGGGGAGCGGACCAGTGAAATGGTGGAGGTGTTGGGGAGCGGTCGAGTGAGATGGTGGAGGTGTTGGGGAGCGGACGAGTGAGATGGTGGAGGTGTTGGGGAACGGACGAGTGAGATGGTGGTGGTATTGGGGAGCTGACGAGTGAGATGGTGGTGGTGTTGGGAGCTGACGAGTGAGATGGTGGAGGTGTTGGGGAGCTGACGAGTGAGATTGTGGAGGTGTTGAGGAGCTGACGAGTGAGATGGTGGAGGTGTTGGGGAGCGGACGAGTGAGATGGTGGAGGTGTTGGGGAGCTGACGAGTGAGATGGTGAAGGTGTTGGGGAGCTGACGAGTGAGACGGTGGAGGTGTTGGGGAGCTGACGAGTGAGATGGTGGAGGTGTTGGAGAGCTGACGAGTGAGACGGTGGAGGTGTTGGGGAGCGGACGAGTGAGATGGAGGAGGTGTTGGGGAACGGAGGAGTGAGATGGTGGTGGTGTTGGGGAGCTGACGAGTGAGATGGTGGTGGTGTTGGGGAGCTGACGAGGGAGATGGTGGTGGTGTTGCGTAGCTGACGAGTGAGATGGTGGAGGTGTTGGGGAGCTGACGAGTGAGATGGTGGAGGTGTTGGGGAGATGACGAGTGAGATGGTGGAGGTGTTGGGGAACTGACGAGTGAGATGGTGGTGGTGTTGGGGAGCTGACGAGTGAGGTGGTGGAGGCGTTGGGGAGCTGACGAGTGAGATGGTGGTGGTGTTGGGGAGCTGACGAGTGAGATGGTGGTGGTGTTGGGGAGCTGACGAGTGAGATGGTGGTGGTGTTGGGGGGCTGACGAGTGAGATGGTGGTGGTGTTGGGGAGCTGACGAGTGAGATGGTGGAGATGTTGGGTAGCTGACGAGTGAGATGGTGGAGGTGTTGGGGAGCTGACGAGTGAGATGGTGGAGGTCTTGGGGAGCTGACGAGCGAGATGGTGGAGGTGTTTGGGGAGCTGACGAGCGAGATGGTGGAGGTGTTGGGGAGCTGACGAGTGAGATGGTGGAGGTGTTGGGGAGCTGACGAGTGAGATGGTGGAGGTGTTGGGGAGCTGACAAGTGAGATGGTGGAGGTGTTGGGGAGCGGACGAGTGAGATGGTGGAGGTGTTGGCGAACGGACGAGTGAGATGGTGGAAGTGTTGGGGAGCTGACGAGTGAGATGGAGGTGTTGGGGAGCTGACGAGTGAGATGGTGGAGGTGTTGGGGAGCTGACGAGTGAGATGGAGGTGTTGGGGAGCTGACGAGTGAGATGGTGGAGGTGTTGGGGAACGGACGAGTGAGATGGTGGAGGTGTTTGGGGAGCTGACGAGTGAGATGGAGGTGTTTGGGAGCTGACGAGTGAGATGGTGGAGGTGTTGGGGAGCTGACGAGTGAGATGGTGGAGGTGTTGGGGAACGGACGAGTGAGATGTTGGAGGTGTTGGGGAACGGACGAGTGAGATGGTGGAGGTGATGGGGAGCGGTCGAGTGAGATGGTGGAGGTGTTGGGGAGCGGACGAGTTAGATGGTGGAGGTGTTGGGGAGCGGACGAGTGAGATGATGGAGGTGTTGGGGAGCGGACGAGTGAGATGGTGGAGGTGTTGGGGAGCTGACGAGTGAGATGGAGGTGTTGGGGAGCTGACGAGTGAGATGGTGGAGGTGTTGGGGAACGGACGAGTGAGATGGTGGAGGTGTTTGGGGAGCTGACGAGTGAGATGGAGGTGTTGGGGAGCTGACGAGTGAGATGGTGGAGGTGTTGGGGAGCGGACGAGTGAGATGATGGAGGTGTTGGGGAGCTGACGAGTGAGATGGTGGAGGTGTTGGGGAGCTGACGAGTGAGATGGAGGTGTTGGGGAGCTGACGAGTGAGATGGTGGAGGTGTTGGGGAACGGACGAGTGAGATGGTGGAGGTGTTTGGGGAGCTGACGAGTGAGATGGAGGTGTTGGGGAGCTGACGAGTGAGATGGTGGAGGTGTTGGGGAGCTGACGAGTGAGATGGTGGAGGTGTTGGGGAACGGACGAGTGAGATGGTGGAGGTGTTGGGGAACGGACGAGTGAGATGGTGGAGGTGTTGGGGAGCGGACGAGTGAGATGGTGGAGGTGTTGGGGAGCGGACGAGTGAGATGGTGGAGGTGTTGGGGAGCGGACGAGTGAGATGATGGAGGTGTTGGGGAGCGGACGAGTGAGATGGTGGAGGTGTTGGGGAGCGGACGAGTGAGATGATGGAGGTGTTGGGGAACGGACGAGTGAGATGGTGGTGGTGTTGGGGAGCTGACGAGTGAGATGGTGGTGGTGTTTGGGAGCGGACGAGTGAGATGGTGGAGGTGTTGGGGAACGGACGAGTGAGATGGTGGAGGTGTTGGGAAGCGGACGAGTGAGATGGTGGAGGTGTTGGGGAACGGACGAGTGAGATGGTGGAGGTGTTGGGGAGCGGACGAGTGAGATGGTGGAGGTGTTGGGGAGCGGATGATTGAGATGGTGGAGGTGTTGGGGAACGGACGAGTTAGATGGTGGAGGTGTTGGGGAGCGGACGAGTGAGATGATGGAGGTGTTGGGGAGCGGACGAGTGAGATGGTGGAGGTGTTGGGGAGCGGACGAGTGAGATGATGGAGGTGTTGGGGAACGGACGAGTGAGATGGTGGTGGTGTTGGGGAGCTGACGAGTGAGATGGTGGTGGTGTTTGGGAGCGGACGAGTGAGATGGTGGAGGTGTTGGGGAACGGACGAGTGAGATGGTGGAGGTGTTGGGAAGCGGACGAGTGAGATGGTGGAGGTGTTGGGGAACGGACGAGTGAGATGGTGGAGGTGTTGGGGAGCGGACGAGTGAGATGGTGGAGGTGTTGGGGAGCGGATGATTGAGATGGTGGAGGTGTTGGGGAACGGACGAGTGAGATGGTGGAGGTGTTGGGGAGCGGACGAGTGAGATGGTGGAGGTGTTGGGGAGCGGACGAGTGAGATGGAGGTGTTAGGGAGCGGACGAGTGAGATGATGGAGGTGTTGGGGAGCTGACGAGTGAGATGGTGGAGGTGTTGGGGAGCGGACAAGTGAGATGGTGGAGGTGTTGGGGAGCTGACGAGTGAGATGGTGGAGGTGTTGGGGAGCGGACGAGTGAGATGGTGGAGGTGTTGGGGAACGGACGAGTGAGATGGTGGAGGTGTTGGGGAGCGGACGAGTGAGATGGTGGAGGTGTTGGGGAGCGGACGAGTTAGATGGTGGAGGTGTTGGGGAGCGGACGAGTGAGATGATGGAGGTGTTGGGGAGCGGACGAGTGAGATGGTGGAGGTGTTGGGGAGCGGACGAGTGAGATGATGGAGGTGTTGGGGAACGGACGAGTGAGATGGTGGTGGTGTTGGGGAGCTGACGAGTGAGATGGTGGTGGTGTTTGGGAGCGGACGAGTGAGATGGTGGAGGTGTTGGGGAACGGACGAGTGAGATGGTGGAGGTGTTGGGAAGCGGACGAGTGAGATGGTGGAGGTGTTGGGGAACGGACGAGTGAGATGGTGGAGGTGTTGGGGAGCGGACGAGTGAGATGGTGGAGGTGTTGGGGAGCGGATGATTGAGATGGTGGAGGTGTTGGGGAACGGACGAGTTAGATGGTGGAGGTGTTGGGGAGCGGACGAGTGAGATGATGGAGGTGTTGGGGAGCGGACGAGTGAGATGGTGGAGGTGTTGGGGAGCGGACGAGTGAGATGATGGAGGTGTTGGGGAACGGACGAGTGAGATGGTGGTGGTGTTGGGGAGCTGACGAGTGAGATGGTGGTGGTGTTTGGGAGCGGACGAGTGAGATGGTGGAGGTGTTGGGGAACGGACGAGTGAGATGGTGGAGGTGTTGGGAAGCGGACGAGTGAGATGGTGGAGGTGTTGGGGAACGGACGAGTGAGATGGTGGAGGTGTTGGGGAGCGGACGAGTGAGATGGTGGAGGTGTTGGGGAGCGGATGATTGAGATGGTGGAGGTGTTGGGGAACGGACGAGTGAGATGGTGGAGGTGTTGGGGAGCGGACGAGTGAGATGGTGGAGGTGTTGGGGAGCGGACGAGTGAGATGGAGGTGTTAGGGAGCGGACGAGTGAGATGATGGAGGTGTTGGGGAGCTGACGAGTGAGATGGTGGAGGTGTTGGGGAGCGGACAAGTGAGATGGTGGAGGTGTTGGGGAGCTGACGAGTGAGATGGTGGAGGTGTTGGGGAGCGGACGAGTGAGATGGTGGAGGTGTTGGGGAGCGGACGAGTGAGATGGTGGAGGTGTTGGGGAGCTGACGAGTGAGATGGTGGAGGTGTTGGGGAACGGACGAGTGAGATGGTGGTGGTGTTGGGGAGCTGACGAGTGAGATGGTGGTGGTGTTGGGGAGTTGACGAATGAAACGGTGGAGGTGTTGGGGAGCTGACGAGTGAGATGGTGGAGGTGTTGGGGAGCTGACGAGTGAGATGGTGGAGGTGTTGGGGAGCGGACGAGTGAGATGGTGGAGATGTTGGGAAGCGGACGAGTGAGATGGTGGAGGTGTTGGGAAGCGGACGAGTGAGCTGGTGGAGGTGTTGGGGAACGGACGAGTGAGATGGTGGAGGTGTTGGGGAGCGGACGAGTGAGATGGTGGAGGTGTTGGGGAGCGGACGAGTGAGATGGTGGAGGTGTTGGGGAGCGGATGATTGAGATGGTGGAGGTGTTGGGGAACGGACGAGTGAGATGGTGGAGGTGTTGGGGAGCGGACGAGTGAGATGGTGGAGGTG
This sequence comes from Cherax quadricarinatus, assembly GCF_038502225.1. Taxonomy (NCBI): domain Eukaryota; kingdom Metazoa; phylum Arthropoda; class Malacostraca; order Decapoda; family Parastacidae; genus Cherax; species Cherax quadricarinatus. Next base: position 56,370,710 of record NC_091292.1, read on the forward strand.
TTGGGGAGCGGACGAGTGAGATGGAGGTGTTAGGGAGCGGACGAGTGAGATGATGGAGGTGTTGGGGAACGGACGAGTGAGATGGTGGTGGTGTTGGGGAGCTGACGAGTGAGATGGTGGAGGTGTTGGGGAGCGGACGAGTGAGAGGGTGGAGGTGTTGGGGAGCTGACGAGTGAGATGGTGGAGGTGTTGGGGAGCGGACGAGTAAGATGGTGGAGGTGTTGGGGAGCGGACGAGTGAGATCGTGGAAGTGTTGGGGAGCTGACGAGTGAGATGGTGGAGGTGTTGGGGAGCGGACGAGTGAGATGGTGGAGGTGTAGGGGAGCTGACGAGTGAGATGGTGGAGGTGTTGGGGAACGGACGAGTGAGATGGTGGAGGTGTTGGGGAGCTGACGAGTGAGATGGTGGAGGTGTTGGGGAGCGGACGAGTGAGATGGTGGAGATGTTGGGAAGCTGACGAGTGAGATGGTGGAGGAGTTGGGGAGCGGACGAGTGAGATGGTGGTGGTGTTGGGGAGCTGACGAGTGAGACGGTGGAGGTGTTGGGGAGCTGACGAGTGAGATGGTGGAGGTGTTGGGGAGCTGACGAGTGAGATGGTGGAGGTGTTGGGGAGCGGACGAGTGAGATGGTGGAGATGTTGGGAAGCTGACGAGTGAGATGGTGGAGGAGTTGGGGAGCGGACGAGTGAGATGGTGTAGGTGTTGGGAAGCTGACGAGTGAGATGGTGGAGGTGTAGGGGAGCTGACGAGTGAGATGGTGGAGATGTTGGGGAGCGGACGAGTGAGATGATGGAGGTGTTGGGGAACGGACGAGTGAGATGGTGGAGGTGTTGGGGAGCTGACGAGTGAGATGGTGGAGGTGTTGGGAAGCTGACGAGTGAGATGGTGGAGGTGTTGATGAGCGGACGAGTGAGATGGTGTAGGTGTTGGGAAGCTGACGAGTGAGATGGTGGAGGTGTAGGGGAGCTGACGAGTGAGATGGTGGAGGTGTTGGGGAGCAGACGAGTGAGATGATGGAGGTGTTGGGGAACGGACGAGTGAGATGGTGGAGGTGTTGGGGAGCTGACGAGTGAGATGGTGGAGGTGTTTATCTGGAGAGTTTCTGGAGAGAGTTCCGGGGGTCAACGCCCCCGCGGCCCGGTCTGTGACCAGGCCTCCTTAGGTCAGTGTCCCAGGATGCGACCCACACCAGTCGACTAACACCCAGGTACCCATTTTACTGATGGGGAACATAGACAACAGGTGGAAAGAAACACGTCCAATGTTTCTACTCTGGCTGGGAATCGAACCCAGGCCCTCACCGTGTGAAGCGAGAGCGTTAACCACCAGGCCACCAGGTGTTGGGGAGCTGACGAGTGAGATGGTGGAGGTGTTGGGGAGCGGACGAGTGAGATGGTGGAGGTGTTTGGAAGCTGACGAGTGAGATGGTGGTGGTGTTGGAGAGCTGACGAGTGAGATGATTCCAGTGCTCGCAACTGGAATCATACAGAGTGCGGCTTAAGTTGACAATGCAGTTCAAAATGATGACTTGAAGGGAATCAGAAGAGGGATTCACAGATCATCATATGGGAAACTTAATATTCGTATTTTTTCATTGACAAAAGTTAATTAAGACTCAGAGGCCAAATCTAATTCAAACCTTTCAAAAGAAGACTAGAGAGACCAAAGAGCATAAAGAATAAAAACGCCAGGTCTGGTCGAAAAGTCGCCATAAGTTTCGTTCTTCTATGCGCGGGTTATTTGTGTATACAAGAATACTAAGCTTGAAGTTCTCGGAAGTTTCATTATTAAGTTACAGTATAAATAACCCATTACATTTGTGACCAGATATGAACATGTAAACAGTTCATTACCACAGTAACTAGGTCAGCTATCATAACTCAGCGGCCCAGTTCCTGGACCTATTATGTGCTTCTATAATCTTTTCACTACTGCCCAAGGATGGGTATGGGGTGTATAATGAAGGTATTAAACTAAGCATGGAAAGTAGAAGCTAATAAGGTTAGACAATTGGAAATTATGCTGACTCTCTAACTCTTCTCATATAGACTGATAGCACTGGCGTCCCACATTATTAAAATATCTGATAGAGTTTTAAGATACAAGACGACTAACCACATTGATTTAAAACTGCACAAACCAGAACAGCATAGATTTAACGCCGGTCACTCCTGTCTCTCGCAACTACTGGACCATTATGACAAAGTCTTGGATGTACTGGAATGATAGACAAAAATTCAGATGTAGTGTGTATAGATTTCGCCAAAGCCTTCGACAAATACGAGCATGGTGTAATAGTAAACAGGAAGAGGAGTAACTGGATAAGTGAGCAGAACGATTTTTAACTTTCTGTGAAAATGCAAAGAATAATAGTAAACGAAGTTAATCAGAGGATGAATTAACAACGGAGTCTTCCAGTAAGCCACAGAAAATATGATGTTCTATGAAGACAGAGTTCTATTATTGTTATGGAAATATAGAAGTAAGCATAAAACTAACTACAATCACTCAAAGAAAAAAATACTAACGTGAGGGACTTAGAAGTTACAATGTCAGAGGATCTCTTTCAAAGATCCAAAAAGTGTCATTATCACAACTACGAGGCGAATGTTTGGATGGATAATGAGAAGCTTCAGAACAAGAGAGACTAAGGCTATGATGGTCTCCTTTAAGTCACCTGTTCTTTATAGGCTGGACTTTTGCTGTACACTTAGTGGAATATGTACACTAAAATATAACACAGCAAATGTAAGGCCCAAAAACTTCTTCACAGCCTCCCATCAAGGATAAGAGGAATTGCCAAGAGTCTCCTGGCTGTGTTCAAGAAGGAACTTGACAAGTTCCTCAAGTTAATTCATGATCAGCCAGGATGTGAATCGTACGCTGAACTGTGCGTGTTGGATCAGTTAGGCAATGATCCAACACACACACACACACACACACACACACACACACACACACACACACACACACACACACACACACACACACACACACACACACATGCAGATGACGTGAAGTTGATGTGAAGAATTCGTTCGATCGAAGACCAGGCAGAACTACAAAGGGATCTGGACAGGCTGTAGACCTGGTCCAGCAATTGGCTCCTGGAGTTCAATCCCACCAAGCGCAAAGCCATGAAGATTGGGGATGGGCAAAGAAGACCGCAGACGGAGTACAGTCTAAGGGGCCAGAGACTACAAACCTCACTCAAGGAAAAAGATCTTGGGATGAGTATAACACCAGACACATCTCCTGAAGCGCACATCAACCAAATAACTGCTGTAGCATATGGGCGCCTAGCAAACCTCAGAACAGCATTCCGACATCTTAATAAGGAATCATTCAGGACCCTGTACACCGTGTACGTAAGGCCCATATTGGAGTATGCGGCACCAGTTTGGAACCCACACCTAGCCAAGCACGTAAAGAAACTGGAGAAAGTGCAAAGGTTTGCAACAAGACTAGTTCAGGAGCTAAGAGGTATGTCCTATGAGGAGAGGTTAAGGGAAATCAACCTGACGACACTGGAGGACAGGAGAGATAGGGGGGACATGATAACGACATACAAAATACTGAGAGGAATTGACAAGGTGAACAAAGACAGGATGTTCCAGAGATGGGACACAGCAACAAGGGGACACAGTTGGAAGTTGAAGACACAGATGAATCACAGGGATGTTAGGAAGTATTTCTTCAGCCACAGAGTAGTCAGGAAGTGGAATAGTTTGAGAAGCGATGTAGTGGAGGCAGGATCCATACATAGCTTTAAGCAGAGGTATGATAAAGCTCACGGTTCAGGGGGAGTGACCTAGTAGCGATCAGTGAAGAGGCGGGGCCAGGAGCTTGGACTCGATCCCTGCAACCTCAACTAGGTGAGTACAAGTAGGTGAGTACACACACACACACACACACACACGCGCGCGCGCACACTGCTGCAGCATATGGGCTCCTGGCAAACCTGAGAATGATAAATTAGACACATGCAACACTTGGGTAACTATACTGAGGTAACGTTTCGCCACATAGTGGCTTCATCAGTCCACAAAGGAGAATGATGAAGAACAGGAGGAGTTTGAGGTAATCAGTCTCTCAACCTTGAGTCGATGTAATCAATCCATCAGTCTTGAAAAGAATACAGCATATGTGCGAAGTGGCTTATATACTGTAGGCAGGAGAGGTGCAGCAGTCGTAGGTGGTAAGCATGTCGTAGGTAGGCAAGTGAAGAACTCCCTGTATTAAGATCCCAAGATGTTGCTGTATCTGACAGAGAACTATTCACTTGCCTAACCTTTAGGCATGACCTATTTCCACATTTGGATTTGTCAGGTGTGATACCACCTACGACTGCTTCACCTCACCTGTCTGCAGTATATAAGCCACTTCTTCGCACATTTACTGTATTCTTTTCAAGACTGATGGACAGATTACATCGACTCAAGGCTGAGGGACTGATTACCTCAAACTTCTCCTGTTCTTCATCATTCTCCTTTGTGGACTGATGAAACCACTGTGTGGCGAAACGTTTCCTCAGTGAAGATACCCAACTGTTGCACATGTGTCTAATTTATCAATTTGTCGGTTCTCTGAACCATTTATCTACAAACCTGAGAATAGCGTTCCGATACCTCAGTAAGGAATCGTTCAAGACACTGTACACCGTCTACGTCAGGCCCATACTGGAGTATGCAGCACCAGTTTGGAACCCACACCTAGCCAAGCACGTCAAGAAATTAGAGAAAGTGTAAAGGTTTTCGTAGGGCATTCCCAGAGGTACAGGGAATGTCCTACGAAGAAAGGTTAATGGAAACCAGCCTGACGACACTGGAGGACAGGAAGGTTAGGGAAGATATGATAACGACATACAAAATACTGCGAGGAATTGACAAAATGGACAGAGACAGGATGTTCCAGAAATGGAACACAGAAACAAGAGGTCACAATTGGAAGCTGAAGACTCAGATGAGTCAGAGAGATGTTAAGAAGTATTTCTTTAGTCATAAAGCTGTTAGGAAGTTGAATAGTCTGGCAAGTGACGTAGTGGAGGCAGGAACCATACATAGTTTTAAGAAGAGGTTTGATGAAGCTCATGGAGCAGGGAGAGAGAGGACCTTGTAGCGACCGTGAAGAGGCAGGGCCAGGAGCTGTGACTCGACTCCTGCAACCACAAATAGGTGAGTACAAATAGGTGAGTTCACCCACACAGCACATACGCACGCACGCACTCACAGCATCGACAAGGTAAAAATGGAAGGCCTAAAGAAAATTCAAGAAAATCAATCAATTAGACCAGTCCAGTCTTTCCCATATTAAAAAAAAAAAGACAAAAATATTCAAAAAGAAGAAAAATGCTGAAAGCAGATAATCGTTGAGGAAGAAACGTTGGAGGAAGAAAAATGTTGGGGGAAAATGAAGGTTGGAGGAAGATGAAGGTTGGAGAAAGATAAAGGTTGGAGAAAGATAAAGGTTGGAGGAAGCGGGTTTCGCCCTGACAACAAACTAGCTATGATAGGAGAGAAAAGTCATCAACCAGGACACACGTTAATGGAAGAGTGGTGGGAGTTTTGATTGTCATGGTTGTTGTGGCTGTTTACGGCGTGGTTGATGTGGTTGTCGTTGTTGTATCAGGAAACAGGACAAGTGACTCCCTGACAGGCAAATGTTAGCTGATTACTTGTTAAGCTGCTCCTGTCTTACCCCAACTACCTGAATGTGTATACCTGAATAAACTTATTATTATTAAAGATTAGCCGGTATTCTCCCGGCCCGGGCCTTTTCCAAGTGGTGGCCCGGCCTTGGCTCCCTCTTTAGGGAGTGTCTGAGACCTAAGTCTCCCATGGGAGGAGGTATAAGTGCCTCCTCATCTTTGGGACCAACTGTCCCCTCTGGTCTGCCATCCCCGCCCCAGGGGAGCTAATGGGAATGACAATGTTTCGAGCTGTAAGCTCGGGCTCAGGCACCTACCCTACCCTAGAAGGGTTAGGCGTGGTGTCGATCCCTGAATAAACTACGTATATTCAGGTATACACATATACAGTTACATAGATTATCATACATAGCAGCATATGTGTAGAGAACCTGGGATAACCCAAAAAATCAACTTGATTTATATCCATAGGGGTTCTTTTAATACCTTATTATTATACTATAAAGGAGATAATGTCTTATTATAATATTATTAATAGAGAGATATACTAGGAATAAGGTAAAATGAGTTATTTATATTTACTTGAGCGTTAGCTAAAAAGGTAAAAATTATTCTCCTCCCTTTCTGTCACTACATTCATTAGGCACCTTTTGGCTCTCTTCTTGACTGGCTATGACTGGCTATGACATGTGCAGGCAGTCTGTTCCATTCCTTTGTTGCTGTACAATGAAAGGTGTTTGAAGCCTGGCCACTGACTGTGGGTACTACAAAGTTGTGCTCTCTCCCTCTAGTACTGTGATTGCTTTGGTTCCCACCTTGACAAAATTGGCACCAAGATATTCTGGACACTGTGAGCAATTTTATAAACTTGATTTAACTTCAGTTGTTTTACTCTGTCTTCAACATTCAGCACATCCAACTGTTATAATTCATCCTGGCCTACATGTTCTCTTGGTCCCAGCCCCAGGATGAATCTTACCGTTTTGTTCTGGGTGATTTGCAGTCTATCTTTCGGTTCTTTGTCAAGGCAGAGTACCATGAAGACATTGTATAAGGGCTAGACATGGGGTCCTGCGAGCCTCAGTAGATGAACATTGTACTTGTCTGTAGAGGAACTTCAGTCTAGCATTCGCTTTCTTTACTAAACTATTCCCTATCAGTTCTCCTGACATGCATGGGTCAAAGGGGATTCCCAGATATTTTACTGAAGAAATAAAAGTGATGGGCTCCCCATTACACTGGACATTAAAATTATTTGCCCTCCTCAGTTAATGTTTCGCGCCAAACAATATGTCTTCCGTTTTCCCGAGGTGCAACGATAGTTTGTTGTCTACTAACCATTTGCTGCAGGACTCCAGTTCCAGTGTCAATACATTAGCTATATTTTGTGGGTTTTTACCTGGCACTAACAAAGCACTGTCATCCGCATACAGCAGGAGTTTGCACTTGACACTGATGAACATGTCGTTTACATAACATAGGAATAATAAGGAACCCAGAATACTACAGTTGATGCCTCAAGTGTTGCAGTAGTAGAAGCCACAAGTGCTGCAGCAGTAGAAGCCACAAGTGTTGCAGCAGTAGAAGTCACGAGTATTACAGTAGTAGAAGCCACAAGTGCTGCAGCAGTAGAAGTCACAAGTGTTGCAGCAGTAGAAGCCACAAGTGTTGCAGCAGTAGAAGTCACAAGTGTTGCAGCAGTAGAAGTCACAAGTGTTGCAGCAGTAGAAGCCACAAGTGTTGCAGCAGTAGAAGTCACAAGTGTTGCAGCAGTAGAAGTCACAAGTGCTGCAGCAGTAGAAGCCACAAGTGTTGCAGCAGTAGAAGCCACAAGTGTTACAGTAGTAGAAGCCACAAGTGCTGCAGCAGTAGAAGCCACAAGTGTTGCAGCAGTAGAAGTCACAAGTGTTGCAGCAGTAGAAGTCACAAGTGTTGCAGCAGTAGAAGTCACAAGTGCTGCAGCAGTAGAAGCCACAAGTGTTGCAGCAGTAGAAGCCACAAGTGTTGCAGCAGTAGAAGCCACAAGTGTTGCAGCAGTAGAAGTCACAAGTGTTGCAGCAGTAGAAGCCACAAGTGTTGCAGCAGTAGAAGTCACGAGTGTTACAGTAGTAGAAGCCACAAGTGCTGCAGCAGTAGAAGCCACAAGTGTTGCAGCAGTAGAAGTCACAAGTCTTGCAGCAGTAGAAGTCACACGTGTTGCAGCAGTAGAAGCCACAAGTGTTGCAGCAGTAGAAGTCACAAGTGTTGCAGCAGTAGAAGCCACAAGTGTTGCAGCAGTAGAAGCCACAAGTGTTGCAGCAGTAGAAGCCACAAGTGTTACAGTAGTAGAAGCCGCAAGTGTTGCAGCAGTAGAAGTCACAAGTGTTACAGTAGTAGAAGCCACAAGTGTTGCAGCAGTAGAAGCCACAAGTGTTGCAGCAGTAGAAGCCACAAGTGCTGCAGCAGTAGAAGTCACACGTGTTGCAGCAGTAGAAGTCACAAGTGTTGCAGCAGTAGAAGTCACAAGTGTTGCAGCAGTAGAAGTCACAAGTGTTGCAGCAGTAGAAGTCACAAGTGTTGCAGCAGTAGAAGCCACAAGTGTTGCAGCAGTAGAAGCCACAAGTGTTGCAGCAGTAGAAGTCACAAGTGTTGCAGCAGTAGAAGCCACAAGTGCTGCAGCAGTAGAAGCCACAAGTGTTGCAGAAGTAGAAGTCACAAGTGTTGCAGCAGTAGAAGTCACAAGTGCTGCAGCAGTAGAAGTCACAAGTGCTGCAGCAGTAGAAGTCACAAGTGCTGCAGCAGTAGAAGTCACAAGTGCTGCAGCAGTAGAAGTCACAAGTGCTGCAGCAGTAGAAGTCACAAGTGTTGCAGCAGTAGAAGTCACAAGTACTGCAGCAGTAGAAGACACAAGTGCTGCAGCAGTAGAAGTCACAAGTGCTGCAGCAGTAGAAGCCACAAGTGTTGCAGAAGTAGAAGTCACAAGTGTTGCAGCAGTAGAAGCCACAAGTGTTGCAGCAGTAGAAGTCACAAGTGCTGCAGCAGTAGAAGCCACAAGTGCTGCAGCAGTAGAAGCCACAAGTGTTGCAGAAGTAGAAGTCACAAGTGTTGCAGCAGTAGAAGCCACAAGTGTTGCAGCAGAAACCACAAGTGTTGCAGCAGTAGAAGTCACAAGTGCTGCAGCAGTAGAAGCCACAAGTGTTGCAGCAGTAGAAGCCACAAGTGTTGCAGCAGTAGAAATCACAAGTGTTGCAGCAGTAGAAGTCACGAGTGTTACAGTAGTAGAAGCCACAAGTGTTGCAGCAGTAGAAGCCACAAGTGTTGCAGCAGTAGAAGTCACAAGTGTTGCAGCAGTAGAAGCCACAAGTGTTGCAGCAGTAGAAGCCACAAGTGTTACAGTAGTAGAAGCCGCAAGTGTTGCAGCAGTAGAAGCCACAAGTGTTGCAGCAGTAGAAGTCACGAGTGTTACAGTAGTAGAAGCCACAAGTGTTGCAGCAGTAGAAGCCACAAGTGTTGCAGCAGTAGAAGCCACAAGTGTTGCAGCAGTAGAAGCCACAAGTGTTGCAGCAGTTGAAGCCACAAGTATTACAGTAGTAGAAGCCGCAAGTGTTGCAGCAGTAGAAGCCGCAAGTGTTGCAGCAGTAGAAGCCGCAAGTGTTGCAGCAGTAGAAGCCGCAAGTGTTGCAGCAGTAGAAGCCACGAGTGTTACAGTAGTAGAAGCCACAAGTGTTACAGTAGTAGAAGCCACAAGTGTTGCAGCAGTTGAAGCCACAAGTGTTACAGTAGTAGAAGCCGCAAGTGTTGCAGCAGTAGAAGCCACAAGTGTTGCAGCAGTTGAAGCCACAAGTATTACAGTAGTAGAAGCCACAAGTGTTACAGTAGTAGAAGCCACAAGTGTTGCAGCAGTAGAAGCCACAAGTATTACAGTAGTATAAACCACAAGTGTTGCAGCAGTAGAAGCCACAAGTGTTACAGTAGTAGAAGCCACAAGTGTTGCAGCAGTAGAAGCCACAAGTATTACAGTAGTATAAGCCGCAAGTGTTGCAGCAGTAGAAGCCGCAAGTGTTGCAGCAGTAGAAGTCTCAAGGCTATAACCAAAACTGTTACCAAGGAGACCAACAGTAAATTCTCATTTAACAAGAAGACTGAGTGAAAACTCAGTAAATGAGTTGAAAAACCCACTCTGACGTACGTAATATTTAATCATATATTTAAAAGCGATTGAGTTAATAGGAAAGTCGAAACCCGAAAATTCGACGAGAGGAAAACGAAGCCTCGAAATAATGAAACCTCAAAATGGCGAAAAGTTTTAATAACGAAAACTTAAAATAATGAATGCTCAAAATGATGAAAACTTAAAACAACGGAAACTCAAAATAACGAAAATTCAAAATAACGAAAATCCAAAATAACGAAAATTCAAAATATCGAAAACTCAAAATAATAAGAATGAAGGTAGAGACTGAGAGCAAGAGTTGAGAAAACTTGAAAGAGAGAGAAGCCACAGATTGTTAGCAAAAAGAGCTCGCTCAGCCGCCGGCTTTAAGACAATGAAGAACAGGTATAAAATAAAGAAAGTAGTGGAAGGAAAATGGAAAGCCGTAAAGAAAAGATAACCTGGAATGGTGGGAGTGTGTCCGAGGCTTGCTTGCCTTGTGCGTGAGAGAGAGAGAGAGAGAGAGAGAGAGAGAGAGAGAGAGAGAGAGAGAGAGTGCGAGTGCCTGAGTGTAACTGTGAAGGGCACTGTCGTAGAATAGCTCAGATACTAATAAAAACCTCCAGAACATCGCAAGAACAAAGCAGAGTTACGAGACACGTGTAGAAATCTATAGGATAGAGCATGCAACACAAAACCCACGAATATTATCGACCACACGCACAGTGAGGTTAAAAAATTACACCTTGCTAGAACGTGCAATTTTAAAATATAAAATAGACTGGGTCGCAACCTAGGGTCAAGTTGTCTATTGACAGAGCATTCCAAAATTCAGCATATTCCAGAAAAAAAATTAGAACGCTGAAACAGTAGCGGAAAGGAATAAGTAACCCTGAAGTAGCAAACTGAATTGTGTGTCCGAATGCAGTTTTGAAACACAGACCCAATTGAAAATGCGTTGAAATAATGAGCACTCAGAGTGCAGTTTGAGGCATATCCTGAGCTGTGTGTGGGGGATCAAAGTATTTTAGTAGACAGAGTACTGGAATAGGAAGCACTGGGGCAGGACTATCAACGCTTATTAAAACGAATAGTGTCCTTGAAAAAGTCTTTTTATATTAAAGTTGTCCTGGAATAAGGAAAAGCAATCTCAGAAGGAGAGAGCTAGAAGAGTTGACACTAGAAGAAGAGACATTAGTCGCTGGAGAAAAGAACTAGAGGAGAAAGTCACAGATAGAGAGAATTAGAAACGTTGGTACCAGAAAATACTAGAAGAAGAGAAAACAGCCACAGCCGAGGAGTAGAAGAGTTGATAATGGAAAAAGAGAAGGGAAGACAGAGGAGAGCGGTGTATGGCGGAGAGTGAGAGAGGGGCAGCCGCTGGTGGTAATCAATGAGGGGGCTGGACAAGCGGCTCTGGAAGCTGCCCGTAATTTAAACCTTACGACACGTTCCTTGATGCTTCTTAAATCACGGTTATTGCACCAGGGCACGTGGCCCTCCTCACTCTTAAATCACAGTTATTGCACCAGGGCACGTGGCCCTCCACACTCTTAAATCATGGTTATTGCACCAGGGCACGTGGCCCTCTTCATTCTTAAATCACGGTTATTGCACCAGGGCACGTGGGACCCTTACCTTTGCAATCACCAGTGTCACCTCCACCTGTTACACACGTACACAAACTCACGTACGCACGCACACGTCAATTCTGATATTGCAAGAAAGCAGTTAACCAAATTATCAGAATAGATACGTGGATATGTCATGGATTAAACCTACATAAAATAACTGAAGAATGTTTACAGTAACATAACTTATAAACAAATGTTTAATGAAAAAAAACATGGTTTTTTTGTCAAATATAAAACCAACCGCTTTTCGAATAAACTTAAACACACACATGCACAAACTCAAACGCAAACACAATTGGAAAAAGAAACTCGCTGAAGCCCTCACGAGGGTTAGCGTACGTCTCCAGAGTTGTGAAAGAACCATCAGTGATTCCTAATACTCGTGGAAATTAATGTTATTTGGTTAGTAAATATATATCAGGTTTAGTGGCGAAGTTGCTAGTTTACTGTGTACCCCCGCATCCATCCTGTGGAGGGCAGAGTCAGGGCATGTAGATACTACACAAAAGACCTAGGAACTAGGCCCCAATAGAATTAACAAAGATGCAAGTTATTTTGGTATGAACCTTGGTAATAAATACCGACGAGTTGGTTTAGAAAAACGCGTAAGCAAACACTAGGATATACTTATTAGGAAACGTTTCGGTCCTGGGACCTTGATCACTTCTAGCATACAGAGGGTGAAAGACGTATATATACGGAGAGGGAGGTGTGAGTGGTGCATGGTGACCTGAAGAACGTCGTATTGGGATGAGGACGGGTAGACGATGAGATCATGTGACTCCTGTGTTGCTGGGTAGGTGATGCTTTGTCTGCTTTACTACCATGTATGATAATGTTTTAGAAATTTTGTGGTTTCCAACGTTACGTTCTATTGTGTCGGTGACGGCAATTAGCGAGGCTTCTAGACACCTTTGGCGTCTAAGGTCTTGTTCGGTGAGAACGAGTTCTGCGTCATCCCAGTTCATCAAATGCCCCGTGGAGTCTGTGAGAGAGACAGGCGTACCTTAAGTCGTCTCTGTTACTGGCATTTCGATGCTCGTTCAGGCGGACCGCAAGATCTCTGCCTGTTTCGCCTACATATTTCTTGGGACAGAATCCACAGGGATGGTGTGCAGCATATGCCTATCATGCTTATGCAGCATACATGATAGTCAAGCAGACAAAGCAGCACCTACCCAGCAACACAGGAGTCACATGATCTCATCGTCTACCCGTCCTCATCCCAATATGACATTCTTCAGGTCACAATGCGTCACTCCCACCTCTCTCTCCGCCTATATATACTGTCTTTCAACCTCTGTTTGTTAGAAGTGATCAAGGTCCCAGGACCGAAACGTTTTCTAATATATCCTAGTGTTTGCTTACCTGATTTTCTAAACCAACTAGTTAGTTTATATTTAAATTCTAATATTTCTGTTACAACCAAGTCTGGGATTCTTGCTCAAAATATCTGGTGTTTTATTTTCATTAGTGGAAATCTTTCATAAATACGTTATTGTAATATCCATATATTCCTCAGTAAGTGAACAATCGTGTAAATGATGTTCAAGAAAGTGATCATCCATGTGTCTGTCATGTTACCAGAAACACTTGTAAACAAGCCTAAGGCTGCTATAACAAATTGCAAATTACTCCTTAGATGTGTGTATCCACGTTCAGGTTACCACAGTAATATGTCTACTCAGGCTCTAACTATATTCCCATGACGTTCGGAACTATTTACATTTCTCCTAATATTATTTATAACGTTTTACAGAAACCAGAGGTATGATGACTAGCGTTAACACGTCCACAAGTGAATACAAAGACAGGTGTATAACTAAGGTGTAATGAACGCTTGTCAATGCTCATTAATAACCCAGATGGAGACAAACTCGGGAGGTTAATTGATCTATAGATTTTAACCCATTTCTGGGATCCTCTTCAGTAGATCTGCTGAAGAGGATCCCAGAAATGGGGTCGAAATATACAGATCGATTAATCTCTTGAACTTCTGTCTCCGTGTGTGTTGTATTAATGTGTGTTATTGAGTACAAAGACAAGTAGTACAGAACAAATCTTTATTTTGCACGTTTCGCTGACAAATGAGAAAGAACTTGAAAAGGGCCTGTTCTAAGCGAAACGTTTAAAAACACACTTTTTCTACATTACACTGTTTTATGCAGACCAAAATTATGTTCAATCCCGTCTTCCAGAATACTGTACTTCCTTAGGCTAATTCACTGCGAGATGACGTCCACAATTTCTTTTCGCTAATTCTTTTCTGAATTTTGAATAAATAGGTGGCACATAAAGTAAATAACTGGCTAATTCAGTGAGCATGTTGCTAGTAATTATATGAATCAGATGCCTTCAGTGATGACAATGAATCATTAATAATCATGGAGTCATGTTCAGCATCACTTGTTAACTGTACTGCCAATTGGATGACAAAACAAAAATCGGTTTAAAAACGGGAAATCAAGGCGTTTATTATTAGGCCTATCTCAACATAGTTGCCTTAATCCTCACGGTCAACCCAACATAGTTGTTATAATTCTTATTCTCGGCTCAATGTGGTTGTCATAATACTTGAACCCAGCAAAACATGGTTGCCATAATTCTTGTATGCAGCTCAACATGGTTGTCATAATTATCATGTAAAGAAGTGGCAACAGGAGGAAATGGATCTCAGCCAGTGATTTCTTCCTTTGATTTATCAGTATCCCCCTCGAGGAAGGTGCCTTGATGACGGTGAGCGGCTCTTGATCCAAGGAACTGGACTTACTCTCAGGCAGGTCCCTACACTGGTTTAAGTAGATAGCAATAATATGGGGGAGAGGATGGCTGCAGAGAACAAAAACTGGGAGCTACAAGTCAAAACTGCAGAAGCTAGGATACAATGCCTAAAAGAGGAACTGGAAAAGACGAAAATTTATGTGTCAGAAAATGCCTGCAGCTGTGAAACATCAATATATGGAATAATATACATTTTCATGGATTTTTAATGTTTTTAAAATATATGTGTCTGTGTTTATGAACACATTATCAGAAGGTAATCTATTGCGCGAGTCATCTGAGTGTTGGCAAAAAGAAAAAAATATCCCTTTAGTTAAAACTAACTTGAAGTTTCGTATCTTTTTTTTTGTGGTATCTTTAATTCAGGTTTCTTATATTTTAGAAAGCTTCTTTAAGTGGGTATTTTTTTCTTATAATCTTAAAGGTTTTAATTAGCTCTCATTCACGAGGAAAAACGGGTTTAGTGTTTTAAGTGTTTCTTAGGTTAATTTATTGATGAAAACCTAAGCTTGTTACACTCTGCACTCTTGTGTTTATTATTTTATGTAAATAGAGAACAGCATATTCAAATTATTATTATTATTTTTTTTTTTTTATTATTATCACACCGGCCGATTCCCACCAAGGCAGGGTGGCCCGAAAAAGAAAAACTTTCACCATCATTCACTCCATCACTGTCTTGCCAGAAGGGTGCTTTACACTACAGTTTTTAAACTGCAACATTAACACCCCTCCTTCAGAGTGCAGGCACTGTACTTCCCATCTCCAGAACTCAAGTCCGGCCTGCCGGTTTCCCTGAATCCCTTCATAAATGTTACTTTGCTCACACTCCAACAGCACGTCAAGTATTAAAAACCATTTGTCTCCATTCACTCCTATCAAACACGCTCACGCATGCCTGCTGGAAGTCCAAGCCCCTCGCACACAAAACCTCCTTTACCCTCTCCCTCCAACCCTTCCTAGGCCGACCCCTACCCCGCCTTCCTTCCACTACAGACTGATACACTCTTGAAGTTATTCTGTTTCGCTCCATTCTCTCTACATGTCCGAACCACCTCAACAACCCTTCCTCAGCCCTCTGGACAACAGTTTTGGTAATCCCGCACCTCCTCCTAACTTCCAAACTACGAATTCTCTGCATTATATTCACACCACACATTGCCCTCAGACATGACATCTCCACTGCCTCCAGCCTTCTCCTCGCTGCAACATTCATCACCCACGCTTCACACCCATATAAGAGCGTTGGTAAAACTATACTCTCATACATTCCCCTCTTTGCCTCCAAGGACAAAGTTCTTTGTCTCCACAGACTCCTAAGTGCACCACTCACTCTTTTTCCCTCATCAATTCTATGATTCACCTCATCTTTCATAGACCCATCCGCTGACACGTCCACTCCCAAATATCTGAATACGTTCACCTCCTCCATACTCTCTCCCTCCAATCTGATATTCAATCTTTCATCACCTAATCTTTTTGTTATCCTCATAACCTTACTCTTTCCTGTATTCACCTTTAATTTTCTTCTTTTGCACACCCTACCAAATTCATCCACCAATCTCTGCAACTTCTCTTCAGAATCTCCCAAGAGCACAGTGTCATCAGCAAAGAGCAGCTGTGACAACTCCCACTTTGTGTGTGATTCTTTATCTTTTAACTCCACGCCTCTTGCCAAGACCCTCGCATTTACTTCTCTTACAACCCCATCTATAAATATATTAAACAACCACGGTGACATCACACACCCTTGTCTAAGGCCTACTTTTACTGGGAAAAAATTTCCCTCTTTCCTACATACTCTAACTTGAGCCTCACTATCCTCGTAAAAACTCTTCACTGCTTTCAGTAACCTACCTCCTACACCATACACTTGCAACATCTGCCACATTGCCCCCCTATCCACCCTGTCATACGCCTTTTCCAAATCCATAAATGCCACAAAGACCTCTTTAGCCTTATCTAAATACTGTTCACTTATATGTTTCACTGTAAACACCTGGTCCACACACCCCCTACCTTTCCTAAAGCCTCCTTGTTCATCTGCTATCCTATTCTCCGTCTTACTCTTAATTCTTTCAATTATAACTCTACCATACACTTTACCAGGTACACTCAACAGACTTATCCCCCTATAATTTTTGCACTCTCTTTTATCCCCTTTGCCTTTATACAAAGGAACTATGCATGCTCTCTGCCAATCCCTAGGTACCTTACCCTCTTCCATACATTTATTAAATAATTGCACCAACCACTCCAAAACTATATCCCCACCTGCTTTTAACATTTCTATCTTTATCCCATCAATCCCGGCTGCCTTACCCCCTTTCATTTTACCTACTGCCTCACGAACTTCCCCCACACTCACAACTGGCTCTTCCTCACTCCTACAAGATGTTATTCCTCCTTGCCCTATACACGAAATCACAGCTTCCCTATCTTCATCAACATTTAACAATTCCTCAAAATATTCCTTCCATCTTCCCAATACCTCTAACTCTCCATTTAATAACTCTCCTCTCCTATTTTTAACTGACAAATCAATTTGTTCTCTAGGCTTTCTTAACTTGTTAATCTCACTCCAAAACTTTTTCTTATTTTCAACAAAATTTGTTGATAACATCTCACCCACTCTCTCATTTGCTCTCTTTTTACATTGCTTCACCACTCTCTTAACCTCTCTCTTTTTCTCCATATACTCTTCCCTCCTTGCATCACTTCTACTTTGTAAAAACTTCTCATATGCTAACTTTTTCTCCCTTACTACTCTCTTTACATCATCATTCCACCAATCGCTCCTCTTCCCTCCTGCACCCACTTTCCTGTAACCACAAACTTCTGCTGAACACTCTAACACTACATTTTTAAACCTACCCCATACCTCTTCGACCCCATTGCCTATGCTCTCATTAGCCCATCTATCCTCCAATAGCTGTTTATATCTTACCCTAACTGCCTCCTCTTTTAGTTTATAAACCTTCACCTCTCTCTTCCCTGATGCTTCTATTCTCCTTGTATCCCATCTACCTTTTACTCTCAGTGTAGCTACAACTAGAAAGTGATCTGATATATCTGTGGCCCCTCTATAAACATGTACATCCTGAAGTCTACTCAACAGTCTTTTATCTACCAATACATAATCCAACAAACTACTGTCATTTCGCCCTACATCATATCGTGTATACTTATTTATCCTCTTTTTCTTAAAATATGTATTACCTATAACTAAACCCCTTTCTATACAAAGTTCAATCAAAGGGCTCCCATTATCATTTACACCTGGCACCCCAAACTTACCTACCACACCCTCTCTAAAAGTTTCTCCTACTTTAGCATTCAAGTCCCCTACCACAATTACTCTCTCACTTGGTTCAAAGGCTCCTATACATTCACTTAACATCTCCCAAAATCTCTCTCTCTCCTCTGCATTCCTCTCTTCTCCAGGTGCATACACGCTTATTATGACCCACTTCTCGCATCCAACCTTTACTTTAATCCACATAATTCTTGAATTTACACATTCATATTCTCTTTTCTCCTTCCATAACTGATCATTTAACATTACTGCTACCCCTTCCTTTGCTCTAACTCTCTCAGATACTCCAGATTTAATCCCATTTATTTCCCCCCACTGAAACTCTCCTACCCCCTTCAGCTTTGTTTCGCTTAGGGCCAGGACATCCAACTTCTTTTCATTCATAACATCAGCAATCATCTGTTTCTTGTCATCCGCACTACATCCACGCACATTTAAGCAACCCAGTTTTATAAAGTTTTTCTTCTTCTCTTTTTTAGTAATTGTATACAGGAGAAGGGGTTACTAGCCCATTGCTCCCGGCATTTTAGTCGCCTCATACGACACGCATGGCTTACGGAGGAAAGATTCTTTTCCACTTCCCCATGGACAATAGAAGAAATAAAAAAGAGCAAGAGCTATTTAGAAAAAGGAGAAAAACCTAGATGTATGTATATATATATATGCATGTGCGTGTCTGTGAAGTGTGACCAAAGTGTAAGTAGGAGTAGCAAGATATCCCTGTTATCTTAGCGTGTTTATGAGACAGAAAAAGAAACCAGCAATCCTACCATCATGCAAAACAGTTACAGGTTTTTGTTTCACAGTCATCTGGCAGGACGGTAGTACTTCCCTGGGTGGTTGCTGTCTACCAACCTACTATTATTATTATTATTATTGTCATCATCATCAATGGGAACAGGAGTAAATCGGATTTGATCAGTTGAAGAATGCTTCTAATGCCTTACACATATAATTACGAATTATGTTTACCTAGGACTGTCAGCTTTCCTCCCTGAGGCTCAGCACTTAGTGGAATCAAAGTCATTGCTGATGGCCATTCTAAAATCTCTCCATCTCTCTCCGCATATATTTAATATCAGTGCAAAATTTGCATTGCTACATTTATCAACATTGACGTTTCCGATCACTGCTGCGACCTGTCCAGAGCCGTGAAATATTCCGAAATTTCTCCAAATTTCGTGTGATTTCTATGGGTTTGACATCCCTCCCCACTAATGTAATGACGAATACTCCAAATTTCAATTAATCCGTGAATTTTGTGATTAGTTTATCCCGGATTTGAGATTATTTGAGTAAAATTATAAAAAGGACTGGACCCAGGATCTCTCCCTGAGGAACTGCACTTTGTCACAGTCATCCATCCAAGCCTCAAGCTGTTCACAAATACCAGGTGACTGCATGCTATCTAACATTCTTTTAGCGAAGACCTGGAAATCAAGACACATATACTACAGCTGTAGTGACTTATTGTAATCCTTGATTTTCCTTATGTTGAAAAATGGAATAAATTCATTAGATAAGATCTTGAATTAGCCTACGTTAGTTTTGGTTAATAGATAATGGTCCAATAAGTAGAAGGTTTTGTCTCTAATGATGGTTTGCAGTAGTATTAACAATACATTATTATTATTTTTATTTTTATTTTTATATTTAAGGATAATTTCTAAAACCATAGGGGTCATGCAGGGCGTCGACAGTGTTGTTAAAGTAGCCAGTCAGCCTCCTGTTGAATAGCAGCAGCTGCAGCAGCAGCAGCGTTAGTAGTAGTGGCAGCAGCAGCGTTAGTAGGAGGAGCAGCAGCAGCAGCGTTAGTAGCAGGAGGAGGAGGAGGAGCAGCAGCAGCAACAACAGCGTTAGTAGTAGTGGCAGCAGCAGCGTTAGTAGGAGGAGCAGCAGCAGCAGCGTTAGTAGCAGGAGGAGGAGGAGGAGCAGCAGCAGCAACAACAGCGTTAGTAGTAGTGGCAGCAGCAGCGTTAGTAGGAGGAGCAGCAGCAGCAGCGTTAGTAGCAGGAGGAGGAGGAGGAGCAGCAGCAGCAACAACAGCGTTAGTAGTAGTGGCAGCAGCAGCGTTAGTAGGAGGAGCAGCAGCAGCAGCGTTAGTAGCAGGAGGAGGAGGAGGAGCAGCAGCAGCAACAACAGCGTTAGTAGTAGTGGCAGCAGCAGCGTTAGTAGGAGGAGCAGCAGCAGCAGCGTTAGTAGCAGGAGGAGGAGGAGGAGCAGCAGCAGCAACAACAGCGTTAGTAGTAGTGGCAGCAGCAGCGTTAGTAGGAGGAGCAGCAGCAGCAGCGTTAGTAGCAGGAGGAGGAGGAGGAGCAGCAGCAGCAGCAACAGCGTTAGTAGTAGTGGCAGCAGCAGCGTTAGTAGGAGGAGCAGCAGCAGCAGCGTTAGTAGCAGGAGGAGGAGGAGGAGCAGCAGCAGCAACAACAGCGTTAGTAGTAGTGGCAGCAGCAGCGTTAGTAGGAGGAGCAGCAGCAGCAGCGTTAGTAGCAGGAGGAGGAGGAGGAGCAGCAGCAGCAGCAACAGCGTTAGTAGTAGTGGCAGCAGCAGCGTTAGTAGGAGGAGCAGCAGCAGCAGCGTTAGTAGCAGGAGGAGGAGGAGGAGCAGCAGCAGCAACAACAGCGTTAGTAGTAGTGGCAGCAGCAGCGTTAGTAGGAGGAGCAGCAGCAGCAGCGTTAGTAGCAGGAGGAGGAGGAGGAGCAGCAGCAGCAGCAGCAGCGTTAGTAGTAGTGGCAGCAGCAGCGTTAGTAGGAGGAGCAGCAGCAGCAGCGTTAGTAGCAGGAGGAGGAGGAGGAGCAGCAGCAGCAACAACAGCGTTAGTAGTAGTGGCAGCAGCAGCGTTAGTAGGAGGAGCAGCAGCAGCAGCGTTAGTAGCAGGAGGAGGAGGAGGAGCAGCAGCAGCAACAACAGCGTTAGTAGTAGTGGCAGCAGCAGCGTTAGTAGGAGGAGCAGCAGCAGCAGCGTTAGTAGCAGGAGGAGGAGGAGGAGCAGCAGCAGCAGCAACAGCGTTAGTAGTAGTGGCAGCAGCAGCGTTAGTAGGAGGAGCAGCAGCAGCAGCGTTAGTAGCAGGAGGAGGAGGAGGAGCAGCAGCAGCAACAACAGCGTTAGTAGTAGTGGCAGCAGCAGCGTTAGTAGGAGGAGCAGCAGCAGCAGCGTTAGTAGCAGGAGGAGGAGGAGGAGCAGCAGCAGCAGCAACAGCGTTAGTAGTAGTGGCAGCAGCAGCGTTAGTAGGAGGAGCAGCAGCAGCAGCGTTAGTAGCAGGAGGAGGAGGAGGAGCAGCAGCAGCAACAACAGCGTTAGTAGTAGTGGCAGCAGCAGCGTTAGTAGGAGGAGCAGCAGCAGCAGCGTTAGTAGCAGGAGGAGGAGGAGGAGCAGCAGCAGCAGCAACAGCGTTAGTAGTAGTGGCAGCAGCAGCGTTAGTAGGAGGAGCAGCAGCAGCAGCGTTAGTAGCAGGAGGAGGAGGAGGAGCAGCAGCAGCAACAGCAGCAGCAGCAGGAAAGGAGAGATAAAGAGCAAATTAGAAGTAACAGGAAACGAGAGAATAGGGAAACAAATATGCCGAAAATGAATAGTGAAAGAAAATTAAGAGGTCGATCCCAGATGAGATTATGGTTACATTCAGAGTACTATCAAATATAACTAAGATCATTTGAAGGAGTTTAAGTAGGAAGAGGAAGAAGAGTAGAAACAAAGACGATGAAAGCGGAAGCTAGCAGATAATACAAGATGAAATGAGGAGAAATTAAAGGAGTTGAGTAGAGCAGGAGGAGGAAGGGGAGGATGCGTAAGGAGGGAGGAGTGGAGTGAGGCGAGGGATGAAGAACTGAGAAGAGAAATTGGAGGAAAAGTAGGAGTAGAAAGGAGTGTGGATGGAGGAGTGTGTGAGGAAGAATGTGGGGTGGGAGGATTATGGGTTGGAGAGGGGAGGAGGGGGATAAAGATGGAGGCTGGGGTGTTGTGGGTGGGGAGGCAGGCAGGCAGATGAGGGACGGCGACGCGGGGGCTGCCTTGGACACTGGCCAGCAGCAGATCGATAAAGACGAGCGCGTCCGTACCCTGGCCAGCGCCGCTGGACCAAGGGCTACTCGGGCTTCTCCCGCCCCCTCTCCCCGCGCCCTCCTGGGCTACACAGGGTCTAAGAGCTTCTCCCGCACATCAGGAGCGCTGAGGGGCTCGTCTAATGGCCAAGAGGCAAAACGAAGCGAGCACATCGACTGATTATCCGCTAAAGTGCTTCCATAAAAGACCCCAGTTCCCTAATTTCGGACAGAAGCCGTTGCCCCAGGAGTAGTAGCAAAACATCCTACGCCAGAATAAATCCGTCTTGTCTCTGGGCCGAGGAGAAGCACTGCTGGAATACAAGGTAGCAGAGTGTACTGACAGCTACGGCAACTCTGAGAGTAGTTGGGACACATTCCAGCAGGTGAGGGAAGTCGTGGCCAGAGAGTGAGGGTGTGGAAGTCGGAGGTACCGCTGGACCTGCAACAACGACCACTCGCTCCAGAATGGAATAGGCGGCTGGAATGGACGCACGCACTGACAAACAGATGGGTCGCCACTGTGACGTCACGCCCGTCTCTTCAATCATAATAAATGCAGTGTTCAAGGCTAATATATGGCTGGTCAACTGAACAGTGAACGGTGTGTGTGTGTGTGTGTGTGTGTGTGTGTGTGTGTGTGTGTGTGTGTCCATACTGTAAGCGGTAGGCTGAATAAGGAAGGGTAAGGAGGCTTCTGATGAGTTGTGAGCTTCACTGAAGGTTCAGATACTACTGAGGAGTTGTGAGTCACTGAAGCTCTGGGTGAAGACAGCTGCTGCCGCTAAACTCCTTAAGATGCGACCAACTTTCATGGTGGAATCTTTCTAGGATAATGTGAGGACATGAAGACAATAATAAGTTATTGAGAGTGGGAAACTTAAACACAGCGAACTTAGTAACAGTGTGAACAACTTAGCAGTGAGGACTTTCACGCAAAATATTTAAGTTTTCTTGATGGTACAAATATTACCAGCAAAAATTCAACACATAAATACTCACACATAAATCTGTACATAATACTATATCATTAATAATCACAATTTAAGGTACTAATATTAATCGTGTTGTATTTGACAAAAAGAAAAAGTCCGCAACACACTGTTGTTAGGTTGCAAACTCATAACAACAGCCTCAAAAAATGGCCATTTGAAATCCTACTAGAAGCCACGCCCCTCGGGGGTGTCCAGCGCCCCCCTTCCGCCCCTCAGTGCCATAGGGTGCCAGAGGATTACTTGTCCTCACGGACGGAAATCCTCGGGACTTTAGATGGGGTGGTCGACCTTGAGCTGGTGCAGCTTGAGCCACTCTGTTGCCCCTGAAACTGCGATCTTGTTAACATGACGATAACGTTGCTTCCATATTTTACCCAGACTGGCAAGCTATAAAGCTTATTTCGGCTGAGGCATGGTGGCTAGACAGCTTACTTCGCTCAGGTTGAGAAGCTATTTTGCTTATATTAGCTCAGGCTGGAAGATGTATAACTTACTTTACCTGGGATTGAGGCGCTGTAAAAAATTCTTTAGTAGAGGGATGGAGGGTAAACAGCCTACTTCATCGGGGAGTAGATGCTGTAAACCTTACAAATAGCCGAGGCGAGATGCTGTTTAACTTTAGCGAGATTATGAGTTGCTAGACAGCCTACTTTAACTGAATGTGGAATGAAACTTCTGAACTGTGAAAGTGATGATGTGTGTATGACTTTAACTGCGGTAAACTGGTGCATGAAAATGTAAGGAATACTGGTCGATGGGAGAGGAAAATCTAGCAGGTACGAAAGACTGAGGCGAAGATAGATATATAGAGAGGAAGATTGCAAGGGTCCTCGCAGACCCTAGGATAGTGCACGGGTCCTTGCAGACCCTAGGATAGTGCACGGGTCCTTTCAGACCCTAGGATAGTGCACGGGTACTTGCAGACCCTAGGATAGTGCACGGGTCCTTGCAGACCCTAGGATAGTGCACGGGTCCTTGCAGACCCTAGGATAGTGCACGGGTACTTGCAGACCCTAGGATAGTGCACGGGTCCTTGCAGACCCTAGGATAGTGCACGGGTCCTTGCAGACCCTAGGATAGTGCACGGGTCCTTGCAGACCCTAGGATAGTGCACGGGTCCTTGCAGACCCTAGGATAGTGCACGGGTCCTTGCAGACCCTAGGATAGTGCACGGGTCCTTGCAGACCCTAGGATAGTGCACGGGTCCTTGCAGACTCTAGGATAGTGCACGGGTCCTTGCAAACCCTAGGATAGTGCACGGGTCCTTGCAGACCCTAGGATAGTGCACGGGTTCTTGCAGACCCTAGGATAGTGCACGGATCCTTGCAGACCCTAGGATAGTGCACGGGTCCTTGCAGACCCTAGGATAGTGCACGGGTCCTTGCAGACCCTAGGATAGTGCACGGGTCCTTGCAGACCCTAGGAAAATGCACCAGTTGTAAAGTGATGGCTGAGATTGTTTATGTAGTTGAATGGGGAAAACTAGCATTGTTGTCTGTGATTGGGCGGCGCAAAATTACTTCATTTCCATCATTCTCTATAAAATTTCTAAGTCATTATATTAGGGAGGATACATGTTACACTTCATTGTCTTTATGATGAATTAGACACATGTGCAACATCTGGGAATCTTTAAACATCAAGAGAATAAAGATACCCAGATGTTGCACATGTGTCTAATTGTGTCAGTATTGTATACCACTGATATACAATATAATAGTGTGTTACGGAAGTACTGAAAGTAACATAATACTGTACTCAGTTAGGTTTGGGTATAATCTAACAAGTAATGCAGTGTTACATTACGTTAACATAATGATGTCACAATAATTAGGTAAGAGAAGTAGTGAATACAACAGGTCAACATTTTTGCTTTAAAGAGGAGGAAAATAACATTCAGTGCTATAAAACTTGTGGCAAATTAAGAGAACAAGACTTGTTAAAAACATCGAATATGAAGAAAATTGATAATAAAGACGGAGGAAGTGGGGAGGGAAGAACGAAGAAATGTTGCGTATATTTATCATATTCTTTGTTTTCAAGGCAACTTTGTTTCGCTCAGGAGATTTATCTCGTATGAGAGAAAGCTTCTTTGAAATGAAGGTTCTGTCTATAAATAGTGTTATTGACATACTTGTAAACAATCCCACTTTTCCATAACTGGGATTTATCATGTTCGAGGCGAAAAGCCAATAGGTGTTCCAGCCTTGTAAGTTTATTTAGGTACAAGTCCACATAAGTACAGTTATTGTACATAGTAACATGTGCAGTAATCGTGAACAAGCGATACAAGATTCAAAACAGCCACAGGGGGAATTGAGTGATTGCACTAGGTAGTTCGTGTTTCAGTCAACACATCAGAAACTTCCAGTTTTGCAGAAATGAGCAGGAAGTCCAAGCAGGGAAACGTTCTACTTCGAATGAGCTAGGTGAGAAAGATACTTCATCATCTATACATGGAAAATCCTAGAGTGACTGGTCGCAAATCTGCACACAGAAATCACTCCCTACGAAAGCAAAAGACTTGACAGATAGCGCAATATACTGCAAATGAAAATCAGGGGTGTTATGATTACACTAAGAAAACAACAGAATAAGCATTCAGGACCCAAGACTGTTCAACAGTCTCCCGTCAAACAGGGAAATTACCAATAGAACCCTGGTTGTCTTCAAGAGGGAGTTGGACAGATACCTAAAGTCATTACCCGATCAGCCGGGTTGTGATTCGTGCGTTAGACTAATCCACCGGGAGCCTGGTCGAGGACCGGGCCGCGGGGGCGGTGACTGGAAAGAATCTCCAGGTCGATTTTAATCAACCTGCACGAAGCACAAAGAATTTTTATTAACATCTGCAGAAAAAATTATGAGTCACAGAAAGTCTGATTTAACAAAAGAAAACGATATATAAAATGTTTTGCAGTTACAAAAAAAAAACTGACATTTTTTTCCCAGAACCAGAATAAAATCAACGAGGGAAAAAGACACTTTAGTCCAAAACTTGTAACAACTCGAGAATAAATCAGCTACAAAATCCTATAAAATAAATCACCAGAGATTATTTCAATGGAAAAAAAATCTGGAAATGAGGAAAGAGGGAGAAGGGGGGAGGGGAAAGTGAAATGGCATTATATTTTAGTCGAAAATCTCAGAAGCGGAGGCGGCGGTGGGACCCTTAAAGACGAACTTGTGAAGGACTCTGACCAACTTGTTGAAGAATGTGATTTTAATGAAAGAAGATTTTTTTAAGTGTTATTCTTCACATTACACACACACACACACACACACACACACACACACACACACACACACACACACACACACACACACACACACACACACAACACACACTACGCACACTATACACACTACACACACTACACACACACTACACACACACACACACACACACACACACACACAACACACACACACACTACACACACACACACACACACACACACACACACACACACACACACACACACACACACACACACACACACACACACACACACTACACACACTACGCACACTATACACACTACACACACTACACATACACTAAACACACACACACACACACACACACACACACAACACACACAACACACACACACACACACACACACACACACACACACACACACACTACACACACACTACACACACACACACACACACACACACACACACACACACACACACACACACACACACACACACACTACACACACACACACACAACACACACACACACACACTACACACACACTACACACACACACACTACACACACACTACACACACACACACACACACACACACACACACACACTACACACACTACACACACTACACACACACACACACACACACACACACACACACACACACACACACACACTACACACACACACACACACACACACACACACACACACACACACACACACTACACACACACTACACACACTACACACACACTACACACACTACACACACACAACACACACACAACACACACACAACACACACACAACACACACACTACACACACACTACACACACACTACACACACACTACACACACATTACACACACACTACACACACACTACACACACACTACACACACACTACACACACACTACACACACACTACACACACACTACACACACTACACACACACTACACACACTACACACACTACACACACACACTAGACACACTACACACACACTACACACACACTACACACACACACACACACACACACACACTACACACGCTACACACACGCTACACACACACACGCGACACACACACACACTACACACACAACACACACACACTACACACACACACACACTACACACACACACACTACACACACACACACTACACACACACACTACACACACACACTACACACACACACACTACACACACACACACTACACACACACACTACACACACACACACTACACACACACACTACACACACACACACTACACACACACACACTACACACACACACACTACACACACACACACTACACACACACAATATACACACACACACACACACACACACACACACACACACTATACACACACACACACACACACACACACACACACACACACACTACACACACTACACACACACTACACACACACACACTACACACACACACTACACACACTACACACACACACACACACACACACACACACACACACACACACACACACACACACACACACACACACACACACACACACACACACACACACACACACTACACACACACACTACACACACGCACACACTACAGACACACACACACACACACTTCACACACACACTACACACACACGCTACACACACACACACACACACACACACTACACACACACACTACACACACACACACACACACACACACACACACACACTACACACACACACTACACACAACACACACACACACACACACACACACACACACACACACACACACACACACACACACACACACACACTCACAAATCCTGTGTCACAAACCTTCTGGAGTTTTATGATAAAGTAACAGAAGTAAGACACGAGAGAGAGGGTGGGTTGATTGCATCTTCTTGGACTGCAAGAAGGCCTTTGACACAGTTCTTCACAAGAGATTAGTGCAGAAGCTAGAGGATCAGGCGCATATAACAGGAAGGGCACTGCAATGGATCAGAGAATACCTGACAGAGAGGCAACAACGAGTCATGGTACGTGAAGAGATATCACAGTGGGCACCTGTGACGAGCGGGGTCCCACAGGGGTCGGTCCTAGGACCAGTGCTACCCAATTACAACCCTGATGATTTCGTTGCAACTTGTACCGGCATGGCTCAAAGTGTTTTTAGAAGAATCCGTGAAACACTTCATAAATCAACAGCAGAATTTACTAGAGTAACTAATAGCCGTGCTAAGCCATCAAAAGTTAAAGTAGGTTCGAGAGTAATGCTGACAAATTTCAACAAAACATCCGCAATGCCTAAGCTCGATCAAAAGTTCGTTGGCCCTTATCGAGTTGTAGAACATATCTCTGGTAATAAGTATAAGGTTAGAGAAATTAGTACTGGTAAGTACAAGGAATCGCATTTAGATCATATGAAATTAGTATGCGATGTTGATGATATTGCTACCCAGACTAATGTGACAGATGCTGAAAATCCTCTTGACTCTGTACCCTCTACCTCAGATACTCAGTCAGATAATCAACCTGAATGTCGTTACTCCTTGCGTACTCGACAAGTAATGAGAAACCCAAAGCATCTTTTGTAGATACTCGTTCATATCTCCCTCAGTCAAGGCATGTGTTAGCCATTGCAGAGGAATTCGATCCTCCCAGAGATGATGACCATTCTGCATATATAAACCTCACCCTCGCAGAATTGGGTTTAAATGTACATAGTCTGTATAACTAGATGTCCGAGATGAAGTAAATTGTCAACTGTTTGTTATTAACTGATTAGTTTTTCAGAATTTTTTTTTTTTCGTATTCACGTTCTCTCCGTATTCTAAGAATTTGACAGTAATGATTTGAGTGCGCACCAGATGCCTTTGCTGTTAATTTCACCTTGTATATATATTTATTCTTCCTCAGAATCCGTAGAGTGCATGAATACAGATCGATCGATCAATTCCATCCATATCGTACAATGATTTGTTCTTATAGTTTGTAATGCATTACGTTAAAAGTGATTATGTTAACACCCATTATGTAAAACTCATTTTGTTAACATCCATTATGATA
>NC_091292.1:56404553-56429553 GCF_038502225.1 Cherax quadricarinatus
TGTAAATAAGAATAGTGCGGAAGATTGATCCTCAGAAGGACTGAACGATGTAAACAAGAATAGTGCGGAAGATTGATCCTCAGAAGGACTGAACAATGTAAACAAGAATAGTGCGGAAGATTGATCCTCAGAAGGACTGAACAATGTAAACAAGAATAATGCGGAAGATTGATCCTCAGAAGGACTGAACAATGTAAACAAGAATAATGCGGAAGATTGATCCTCAGAAGGACTGAGCGATGTAAACAAGAATAGTGCGGAAGATTGATCCTCAGAAGGACTGAACGATGTAAACAAGAATAGTGCGGAAGATTGATCCTCAGAAGGACTGAACGATGTAAATAAGAATAGTGCGGAAGATTGATCCTCAGAAGGACTGAACGATGTAAACAAGAATAGTGCGGAAGATTGATCCTCAGAAGGACTGAACGATGTAAACAAGAATAGTGCGGAAGATTGATCCTCAGAAGGACTGAACGATGTAAACAAGAATAGTGCGGAAGATTGATCCTCAGAAGGACTGAACGATGTAAACAAGAATAGTGCGGAAGATTGATCCTCAGAAGGACTGAACAATGTAAACAAGAATAATGCGGAAGATTGATCCTCAGAAGGACTGAACAATGTAAACAAGAATAATGCGGAAGATTGATCCTCAGAAGGACTGAACGATGTAAACAAGAATAGTGCGGAAGGTTGATCCTCAGAAGGACTGAACGATGTAAACAAGAGTAGTGCGGAAGGTTGATCCTCAGAAGGACTGAACGATGTAAACATGAGTAATATGTTTTAGAGAGAAGTTCTGATGGGTAACTGTTAGATTCGATTTTGATCCACTTCTTTGGATCAAGAGCGCCTTATCAGTTTCAGAAGAACGTCTCTTGAATGAGTAAACGAGTTTAAATTGAGAAAATACGTTTCTCAGGGGATGTTATATATATGGATTGCTGATATTCCAGATAAAGCTAGTTGGTTCTGATACGTAGATGATGTTCTTTTAAGAAAAGCCTTTAAGTACTGACGCAACAACAGACAGACAGTATCCATGAGAAGTGAGAATCGTTTATATAGCTGAAGAAAATTAATGTAATTCTGGAAATGCTGAGAACGAAAGTCGAGGGTGGGGGGGCGGCGGCGGCGGCGGTGGTAGTGGCAGTGGCTACGGTAGTGACAGCAGCAGCAGCAGCAGCAGCAGCAGCAGCAACAGCAGCAACAGCAGCAACAGCAGCAGCAACAACAACAACAACAACAACAACAACAACAACAACAACAACAGCAGCAGCAGCAGCAGCAGCAGCAGCAGCAGCAGCGGCAGCGGCAGCGGCAGCAGCGACAGCAGCAGCGACAGCAGCAGCGACAGCAGCAGCGACAGCAGCAGCGACAGCAGCAGCAACTGCAGCAGCGACAGAAGCAACAGCAGCAGCGACACAGCAGCAGCAACATAGAAGCAACAGCAGCATAGCAGCATCAACAACAAAAAGAAGAGTGAGAGGGAGACAGCTTTAATGCAGGAGACTAATGAAATAATATCAGATGTGAGGCTAAGGGCATTGATGAGAGGAAAGACTGTCCACTGAATTGAATCTAAGAAGCCTGATAAAAGAGGAGCCTTCCACTTGATGAGGAAGCACTCCCCAAGAATATGGAAGAGGAAGATGATGTGAGAACAGTAATGTAGACAAGGGTAAAGGGGATACTTTACCAGATGTGAAAATAGTAATGTAGACAGGGACAAATTAAACTTTTCTTGAGCTGCAGTAACAGTGCTGAAACTAACTTTTCTTGAGCTGCAGTAACAGTGCTGAAACTAACTTTTCTTGAGCTGCAGTAACAGTGCTGAAATTAACTTTTCTTGAGCTGCAGTAACAGTGCTGAAATAACTTCTGACATTACTTTGATATTGTCATGGTAGATCCCGTCTTCTACAATAACTGGTTACAAATATTATAACCCTGAGAACAATAACTGCGTGTGTCATGTATGTTAAGGAATCACCGCCACTCATAACTTCTCTCTGTTAAACTTAAACTTCAGTTCCATGGCATTAGAGTACATACTGGCAGATCTGTGCTAAATGTACTCAGTGCTTATGTACCTACCTACAAACCACCTCCATACATTTCTGCCAAATTTCAGTAATACTGAGCCCACCGTGATAACTGACAAAAAAAATTTGGGCGAGCCGCCACATATACCAATGGAAAAAGCTAATTTCACTTTTAGAAGCATATGATGTCCAAATTAGTAGAAATTAGCCAACTCACATCTACAGAGGAACTGTTGATAGGTACACAGGCTTCAGTATGTCATATACAGAGTATCATTCTGATATTGTTGATGATCTGGTGTCTGACCATTCACCCATAACAGACACCATGTGCATAGTCAATGTCACTTTATCTGGCGAAGGACTAAACAAAAAGTTAGTAGTTAATCGAGGGTAGAGACTAACTTTCCTGAACATACCTCCACTTGGTACAGGGATTATGAACCTGAGACTGTCCAGAAGTTTAGTGATAATCTAGTAGCTACAATACATTTTTTTGGGGGGGAGGGGAGGAATTTAGAGTCAACTAAATAGAATATCAGGAGAGAATTTAAATTTACACATGTGTCGCAACATTTTTAATTGTACATGGGGAAGCAAGGAGCACATACACGACTCTTCCCAATATTAAAAAGGCTTTCTTTGTTGCAAATAGAGAAGTCATTTTATATTAACTAGTTAAAATAAACATTGGTGGTCTGCTTTTACAGTGGATACTTGGGTGTCTCGCTAACAGATATGCAGCTGCATTGTTTCAAGGATACAATAGTGAAACTAAAGAAATGAATACAACTTGGCATTCCCCAAGGGGGTGTATTAAGTCCTACACCTTTTAATGTATTGGTCAATGCCCTATTGAAATCTTTTCCAGATACCCCCAGAAAAATCACAGCAAGCTATGCTGATGGTATTCTTGTGTATACTAAAAGTATCTAAATAATATACAGACAGCCTGTGATTATCTTGGCCTTTTAATTTCTGCACAAAAGACCAAAGCGTTTAACAGAGACATTGGTAACCATGAAAGTGGACCTTCAAAATTAAAGGTCAGTGGTAGGCCTATTGATTATGTGTCATGTAAATATCTAGATGTTACTGTTCCATGTACACTAATAGTGGTTAATATAATTAACCAACAATGTAAGGATACACTTCAAGCTCTCGGAACTTTGGTAGGATATAATCCCAAATATGGTGCAGATGTTAGAATTGTTCGTCTCAATGAAATTACATTGCTAAACCTATCCTTACATCTCTCAGTGCATCTCTCTCTCTCTCTCTCTCTCTCTCTCTCTCTCTCTCTCTCTCTCACTCCCTCAGCATATCACCCCCTCAATACATCCCTCACTTGTTCCATATTTTTCACGTATATTAAAATTCTAAACAATTTTCCTTTCATTTTTAAGTTATGCTTTCAATGTCACTCATAAATTTTGTTTTTGTACCTCCGCACCCCCCCCCCTATGTTCTTCTTGTTGCCTCCTCCACCACGTCTTCTCTCGTCTTATTCATTTCTTCGCCTTGTCTTCTCTCGTCTTCTTTCTTTGCCACCCTTTTCCCTCTAATTATTCTCTTTCGTCTATTCTGGTTTTACACTAATTTATAATTCCTCCTCAATTATTCTCTCTCTCTCTCTCTCTCTCTCTCTCTCTCTCTCTCTCTCTCTCTCTCTCTCTCTCTCTCTCTCTCTCTCTCTCTCTCTCTCTCTCTCTCTCTCTCTGCCATCTCAACCTATTAGACTTATAACCCCCTCCCATTTCTGTCCATTACGCCATTCCTTTTTCACCGCATCTCCCCATTCTAGCCAATTCGTACAACTTGCTCCCCTCCCACTCCCCTTCCTCCTCCCCATTGCTCACCATCACCCGCTGCCTTAATAAGCATCCTGAGGTACATCGTTAAGAAGTTTTCAAGTCCATTATATCAGCCTCGGAGTTCCCTCGCTAACCCTTGCGAGGCAGCCAAAGTTTGGAGAAGCAACGAGAAAATAATATCAGAGATCCACCCATCCATACACTAGTACAGCTAATGACAAACTTCAAGAAAAATTGTTTCGACATAATAAAATGTTGAAGTTATAATTGTGTATGCATTATATGTATGTATGTATATATATACATATATATATATATATATATATATATATATATATATATATATATATATATATATATATATATATATATATATATATATATTTGCAGTAAGATCACAGTAAATAGGTGATATCATAGTTCCTCGATAAAGTGAGAAGTCACGAAAGCGCTTGGAATTTCACTATTCTTTCACAGTGGTTGTTTTGCATATATATATATATATATATATATATATATATATATATATATATATATATATTATATTATGATAACCACGAGCGAGTGGTACTGAATCAATAACAATACTGTGACTAGCCGAGGATTCGAACCCAAGTCGTTTTGACCCGCCTCATGGAGAGCGAATCACACACGACGCTCTAACCCACCGGACCACGCAGTCCTTCAAGAATCTCGCTCCCAGCAGAGCTAGGTGATTTACTGTGATCCGAGGGCATACGGTGGTGTGGGTGCCGCGGAGCTAATTTCATTCTCCTCGTTTGGCGTACTAGCCTCCACGAGCAGTATATATATTATTGTAACCACGATCGAATGGTACTGAATCAATAACAGCACTGCGACTAGGCCAAGGATTCGAACCCATGTCGTTTTGGCCCGCCCCATGGTGAGCGAAAATCACACATGACGCTCTAACCCACGGGACCACGCAATCCTGTGTGTGATTTTCGCTCATCATAAGGCGGGCCAAAACGACATGGGTGCGAATCCTCGGTTAGTCGCAGTGTCGTTATTGATTCAATACCACTCGTTCGTGGTTACAATAATATATATTTTTTTTTCAACAAGTCGGCCGTCTCCCACCGAGGCAGGGTGACCCAAAAAGAAAGAAAATTCCCAAAAAGAAAATACCTTCATCATCATTCAAGACTTTCACCTCACTCACACATGATCACTGTTTTTGCAGAGGTGCCCAGAATACAACAGTTTAGAAGTATATACGTATAAAAATACACAATATATCCAAACTGCCAATATCCCAAACCCCTCCTTTAGAGTGCAGGCATTGTACTTCCCATTTCCAGGACTCAAGTCCGGTTATATAAAATAACCGGTTTCCCTGAATCCCTTCACTAAATATTACCCAGCTCAAACTCCAACAGATCGTCAGGTCCCTAATACCATTTGTCTCCATTCACTCCTATCTAACACGCTCACGCACGCTTGCCGGAAGTCCAAACCCCTCGCCCACAAAACATCCTTTACCCCCTCCCTCCAACCTTTTCGAGGACGACCCCTACCACGCTTTCCTTCCCCTACAGATTTATGCACTCTCCATGTCATTCTACTTTGATTCATTCTCTCTAAATGACCAAACCACCTAAACAAATCCTCTTCAGCCCTCTGACTAATACTTTTATTAACTCCACACCTTCTCCTAATTTCCACACACCGTATTTTCTGCATAATATTTACACCACACATTGCCCTTAGACAGGACATCTCCACTGCCTCCTTGCTGCAGTATTTACAACCCAAGCTTCACACCCATATAAGAGTGTTGGTACTACTATACTTTCATACATTCCCTTCTTTGCCTCCATAGATAACGTTTTTTGCCTCCACATATACCTCAACGCACCACTCGCCTTTTTTCCTTCATCAATTCTATGATTAACCTCATCCTTCATAAATCCATCCGCCGACACGTCAACCCCCAAATATCTGAAAACATTGACTTCTTCCATACCCCTCCTCCCCAATTTGATATCCAATTTTTCTTTATTTAAATCATTTGATACTCTCATCACCTTACTCTTTTCTATGTTCACTTTCAACTTTCTACCTTTACACACACTCCCAAATTCGTCCACTAGCCTTTGCAATTTTTCTTTAGAATCTCCCATAAGCACAGTATCATCAGCAAAAAGTAAATGTGTCACTTCCCATTTTGTATTTGATTTTCCATAATTTAATCCCACCCCTCTCCCGAATACCCTAGCATTTACTTCTTTTACAACCCTATCTATAAATATATTAACCATGGTGACATTACATATCCCTGTCTAAGACCTACTTTTACCGGGAAGTATTCTCCCTCTCTTCTACACACCCTAACCTGAGCCTCACTATCCTCATAAAAACTCTTTACAGCATTTAGCAACTTACCACCTATTCCATATACTTGCAACATCTGCCACATTGCTCGCCTATCCACTCTATCATATGCCTTTTCTAAATCCATAAATGCAATAAAAACTCCCTACCTTTATCTAAATACTGTTCACAAATATGCTTCAATGTAAACACTTGATCTACACATCCCCTACCCACTCTGAAGCCTCCTTGCTCATTCGCAATCCTACATTCTGTCTTACCTCTAATTCTGTCAATAACCCTACCGTACACTCTTCCTGGTATACTCAGTAAACTTATTCCTCTATAATTTTTACAATCTCTTTTGTCCCCTTTCCCTTTATATAAAGGGACTATACACGCTCTCCGCCAACCCCTAGGTACCTTCCCCTCCTTCATACATTTATTAAACAAAAATACCAACCACTCCAACACTGCCCCTTCCCCTGCTTTTAACATTTCTGTCATGATCCCATCAGTTCCAGCTGCTTTACCCCCTATCATTCTACGTAATGCCTCACGCACCTCCCCCACACTTACATTCTGTTCTTCTTCACTCCTAAAAGATGGTATACCTCCCTGGCCAGTGCATGAAATTACCGCCTCCCTTTCTTCGTCGACATTTAAAAGTTCCTCAAAATATTCTCGCCATCTACCCAAAACCTCCATCTCCCCATCTACTAACTCCCCTACTCTGTTTTTAAATGACAAATCCATTTGTTCCCTAGGCTTTCTTAACTTGTTTAACTCCAAAAAATTTTCTTATTTTCATTAAAATTTCTTGACAGTACCTCTCCCACTCAATCATCTGCTCTTCTTTTGCACTGTCTCACCATTCTCTTCACCCTTCTTTTACTCTCCATATATACTAATCTTCTTATAACACTTCCGCTTTGTAAATATCTCTCATAAGCTAACTTTTTCTCTTTTATCACACCCTTTACTTCATTCCACCAATCACTCCTCTTTCCTCCTGCACCCACCCTCCTATATCCACAAACTTCTGCCCCCACATTCTAATATATATATATATATATATATATATATATATATATATATATATATATATATATATATATATATATATATAATGTCGTGCCGAATAGGCAGAACTTGCGATCTTGACTTAAATAGCAACGTTTATCTTGCCATATAGGACAAGTGAAAATTTGTGTTTGCAATAATTTCGCCAAAACCATTGTGAACCTAACGAAAAAAATATATTTCACTGTGTTTGTTTAGTATTAAATTATTGTAAACAAATCTAAAATATATTTAGTTGGGTTAGGCTAAAATAAATTGCTCTTGTTATAATAAGGTTAGGTAAGTTTTCTAAGATTCTTTTGGTGCAAAATTAAAAATTTTTACATTATCATTAATGAAAAAATATATATCTTTAAACGTATAAGAGAAAACTTCAGAAAGGACTTAATTTTAAATGAGTTCTTGCTAATTGACCAGTTTCACATATTGGGCACGACATATATATATATATATATATATATATATATATATATATATATATATATATATATATATTATATTTTTTTATTATCACACCGGCCGATTCCCACCAAGGCAGGGTGGCCCGAAAAAGAAAAACTTTCACCATCATTCACTCCATCACTGTCTTGCCAGAAGGGTGCTTTACACTACAGTTTTTAAACTGCAACATTAACACCCCTCCTTCAGAGTGCAGGCACTGTACTTCCCATCTCCAGGACTCAAGTCCGGCCTGCCGGTTTCCCTGAATCCCTTCATAAATGTTACTTTGCTCACACTCCAACAGCACGTCAAGTATTAAAAACCATTTGTCTCCATTCACTCCTATCAAACACGCTCACGCATGCCTGCTGGAAGTCCAAGCCCCTCGCACACAAAACCTCCTTTACCCCCTCCCTCCAACCCTTCCTAGGCCGACCCCTACCCCGCCTTCCTTCCACTACAGACTGATACACTCTTGAAGTCATTCTGTTTCGCTCCATTCTCTCTACATGTCCGAACCACCTCAACAACCCTTCCTCAGCCCTCTGGACAACAGTTTTGGTAATCCCGCACCTCCTCCTAACTTCCAAACTACGAATTCTCTGCATTATATTCACACCACACATTGCCCTCAGACATGACATCTCCACTGCCTCCAGCCTTCTCCTCGCTGCAACATTCATCACCCACGCTTCACACCCATATAAGAGCGTTGGTAAAACTATACTCTCATACATTCCCCTCTTTGCCTCCAAGGACAAAGTTCTTTGTCTCCACAGACTCCTAAGTGCACCACTCACTCTTTTTCCCTCATCAATTCTATGATTCACCTCATCTTTCATAGACCCATCCGCTGACACGTCCACTCCCAAATATCTGAATACGTTCACCTCCTCCATACTCTCTCCCTCCAATCTGATATTCAATCTTTCATCACCTAATCTTTTTGTTATCCTCATAACCTTACTCTTTCCTGTATTCACCTTTAATTTTCTTCTTTTGCACACCCTACCAAATTCATCCACCAATCTCTGCAACTTCTCTTCAGAATCTCCCAAGAGCACAGTGTCATCGGCAAAGAGCAGCTGTGACAACTCCCACTTTGTGTGTGATTCTTTATCTTTTAACTCCACGCCTCTTGCCAAGACCCTCGCATTTACTTCTCTTACAACCCCATCTATAAATATATTAAACAACCACATATATATATATATATATATATATATATATATATATATATATATATATATATATATATATATATATATATAGCAACGGTCGCCTTGCCGAATTATGGAGAATTAAACTTCTTTTATGAATTAGCTCAAAGAAAAGGCTAAGAATAAGGAAAAAACTATATCATAACTATAAATTAATATTTAATGAAGTTATGTGAAATAAAAGTTTAGTAGGATTATGCTAAGATAAACTACTATTTTTTTTTAAAGTCCGATAAGGTGTTCAATTTTAATGTCATTTTAAATAAGAATTATATATCGTGTAAATGGTTGGGAAAACTTGCGAAAATATAAATTTTTAGGAAGTTCTGTCTAATTTACTTACTTTGCTTATTAGACGAGAGAGAGAGAGAGAGAGAGAGAGAGAGAGAGAGAGAGAGAGAGAGAGAGAGAAAGTCAATTTAAGGTAAGGCTGGAGATTGATTTTAGCCAAATTTGTGAGTAAATAGTTTATATTTGAGGAGAAAT
Organism: Cherax quadricarinatus; assembly: GCF_038502225.1. Classification (NCBI taxonomy): domain Eukaryota; kingdom Metazoa; phylum Arthropoda; class Malacostraca; order Decapoda; family Parastacidae; genus Cherax; species Cherax quadricarinatus. Next base: position 56,413,979 of record NC_091292.1, read on the forward strand.
AAAGAAGAGCGTAAGTCAGCAGACAGCATAACGTGGTTCCGCAAGATACCACTAACAACAACAACAGCCACCAGCTGACTCCAGCCCAGACAATAATCAGATAGTATCTGGTTTTATGCACTGCCGTCGTGGTCACTTCTGCTTCACTTTATTTCCCTACTGCTTTTTTGCATTTGCGAGTTTGTGAAGTTATGTATTTGTAAATCCGTGTTTGTGGTTACACAAGTAAAAATCCAGAATATTAGTGATGTCCAGTCTCGTTATTTTTTCGTTATTTTAATGTCTTGTTGGTATCCTCTTCCTCCTCATCATCCTCCTCCTTCTCCTCCTTCTTCTCTCTCCTCCTCAACATCTACTCCTTTCTTTGTAAGGAAATAATTATTGCCGCTTTTTATACACCTCTTTCATATTTTATTCTCTGCTGCTAAGATCTAAACAATTCCTCCAGTCTGTTTTATCTGTTATTAAAGTTTAATTCATAGGTGGTTACGGCATCAACTCTCACATCTCCTAATGGAGATATTATCTTCCATTCTCTCTATATAACCATTATTTTTTTTAACCAAGAATACATTTTTCTTGATAATTCATCTGCAATACATTTTTCTTACATGTCTGAACTTTTTTCTGTTTTGTAAAAGTGTATCATTAAATGCAGCTATCATACTTCAGCTGTTTATTTCGTTTCAGTTTTAAAATCATTTTGTGAATAAATTCTTCAGCATATATTTTAACTTATATTAATTCAGTCTTTGATTCAGTTAAAGATTCATACGACTCGTGAATTTTAGTAGTCAACAGATCATATATTTTATTGATCACCTCAAAGATTATTAAATATATTTGATACTTTGTTACAAATTTTGTGTGAAAAAAGCCATTTACGTACAATTCAGGACCTTTATTAAAGGAAACGTTTCTCCATACGAGTATCTTCTTCAGTCCTGAATAAGCCACTCGTATGGCGAAACTTTTTGGTATCACCACATTTCTCAGTCACAGACTTCGCCACTGTCCTTGGCTGGGTGAGTACACTTTCCCTCATCACAGGAAGTTCACGAACACACCTTGAGTATGCTCCACTTTCTTGGTTTGCCTGCCCCCCTCTCATCTGCGACTGCTTGACAGAGTAGAGAACAGAGCAAGACGTCTCATCTCTCGCCTGGACCCATCCTGGATAGATCTGTCATTTCAGCAGAGCCTTCAACATAGAAGGGATGTGGGTGGCCTTACTGTTATGTACAAGGCCAATATTGTCAAAGTACCACACTTAGATCCAGTTCGGGGACAGCGTGAAACAAGCTTTTATGCCACAAGACGGGCAGAAAGCAGCAACTTCACTCTGGCTGTACCCTTCTCCAGAACATCACTCCATCTGAGATCATATATACCCAGGATGACTCGAGTAGGAACACATTCGTACAGCATTATGATGTCAACGAGATAAAGTCAGCTGATCAAATGAAAATGCTGGCCCACAGATGGCTCCAATTTCATCCTGTTCCCTACTTGTATGTCTCATAACAATAAAAATGCTTTCAAATGAGCTGATGTAGGTAACAGCTCTTAGCTTACCAATAAAGTTAGGAATCCTTAACCTGTAAATAGCTTGTCAATAAAGCTTGGGATCCTTAACCTTGTCAAACCCTGTATAAAAAAAAATCAATAAACACTTCAATCGTACAAGTGAACCGATATAAAGTGGAAAAGGTGAGTGGAAGAGCGTATATCTGGGTTTCAACGGAGGTTCTTGTCAGTAGACAGGAAAAGGTATTGACAGGTTCTTTAAAGACCTAGTCAAACCAGTAGGACTGGTCAGTATGGCTGCTGGAATTCAATCTCTACCTAATGGAAGGGTATGAATGTTGAGGAAGCCGAGAAAAGACCAGAAACTAATTACAGTGGAATTACTTTTCGGTTTCCTTTAGCACACATCATCTAAAATGCAAAAAAAATAATCTCGATAACATCTCCAATTCTCTTGCGCAAGAAAAAAAAATAGTAATAATTACTTTCAACAAAAAGACGAACTTTTTCAGTTTCAGTTTTAAACTTGAGGAATAAGATCGTGTTTAAGGAAATCTTCTATTTTATAGCACTTATAATGGCACGATATCAGTGTTAATTAGTTAATGTCTAATTAACATTTTGCACTAACAAAAATAGTTAGAAATTTAATTATTATTTTAATTAATATTACAAGTAAAATCTTCATTGATATAACTATTAATCTTGTTATTTAATTACCCACTAGCGAGAATCTGGGATATTTTCTTCATTATACTTATAATCATATTTCCAGTTACTCATTATACTTATGATCATACTTTCAGTTACTAATACTTATCATACTTCCAGTTACTCATTATACTTATGCTTCCAGTTACTCATTATACTTATGCTTCCAGTTACTCTTTATACTTATCATACTTCCAGTTACTCATTATACTTATAATCATACTTCCAGTTACTCATTATACTTACCATCATACTTCCAGTTGTTAGGTAAGACACATATGCAACAGTTAGGTATCTTTATTTCGAAACGTTTCGCCTACGCAGTAGGCTTCTTCAGTCGAGTACAGAAAAGTTTCGAAATAAATATACCTAACTGTTACATATGTGTCTTACCTAACAACCTGTCGGTATTGTATACCATTTTGATGTATACTTCCAGTTACTCATTATACTTATCATCATACTTCCAGTAAGTCGTATATATTTATACTAACAGTAACTCATCATGAACCAGTATTACACCTGGCACTATCATTGTAGCAAAGCTCCATATTAACGAGAACAAACAAAACAAGAACAATGTCAACACAAGTTGGCCACCTATGTGATAATGCACAAACTTAACTCGTTGTAATTCGACTTTGGGAACAAATAAAAGTTTGTCTCTTTGAATACTAAGTTAGAGACAAAGCTAGGAAGCTAGTATATTTATTATGGAAAAACCACGTACACTGTGTGTGTACTCGCCTATTTGTGGTTGCAGGGGTCGATTCATAGCTCCTGGCCCCGCCTCTTCATTGGTCGTTATTAAGTCCTGTCTCTCCCTGCTCCACGAGCTTTTTCAAACTTCGTCTTAAAACTATGTATGGTTTCTGACTCCACTGTCCCTTGCCAGACTAGTCCACTTTCTGACAATTCTGTGACTAAAGAAATACTTCCTAACATCTGACTCATCTGAGTCTTCAACTTCCAATTGTGACCCCTTGTTTTTGTGTCCCATCTCTGGAACATCCTGTCTTTGTCCACCTTGTCAATTCCTCGCAGTATTTTGTATGTCGTTATCATGTGTGTGTGTGTGAGGATGGGTTAGTGCTGTTGAGTGCACTCTCACAGAGTTATGCTCGCGAAAGTTGAGACTTATCACATGGCACCGCCTCCTAGACTATTTTGCATCATTGATTTCAGGCGTCCTGGGCCTTATATCTACTCTTGAAGCTGTGTATTGAGGTTTGCCTCCATCACTGCCTCGTAAGTCATTCTATTTTTTAACCACCCTGAAACTGATCCTCACGTGTGTTTTCGGCTTCCACCTGTATCCCCTTGATCTTGGGCTTTCATAATTCAAATAATCTGCCCCTGTCTGGCGTGTTAGTTCCTCTTAAAATTTTCGATGTAATTATGTCTCTCTTTGTCCTTATCTTCGTTAAGGTCGTTATGTTCAGCGCCTTCAACCTCTACTGACGTTGCATTTCTCTCAGTTAAGGTACTAGCTTGGATGTATACCTGGACCTTTTCGATATTCTGCACAGCCTAGACCAGATGTGGGCTTTAAGCTGGAGCTGTGTACTCGGCATGCATAAAAAATCAGAATGATTCCTTGTTCAAGTTCCTGCACACTATTCTGAGGTTTGCTAATCTTGCATATGTGGTAAATATTACTTTTCTTCTGTTTATTTCTGGTGATATGTTTAGCGTAAGATTTACCCCCAGACCCCTCTCGCTCTCAAAAATTTTCAGTATCTCTCCACTCATTCTGTATTCCAGTCTATCCTAACCTTTTCCAGGACACTTGGTCTTCCATTTGTTTGGTTTGAACTCAAGAAGTCACTTGTTTACGACAATCTCAGTTCAAGGTCTCCCTCTAACTTATCACCGGACCCTTCTATTCTTATTATTTTCATTACTTTTACACCATCAGCACAGTGATATATGTGACTCTGTCCCCTTTGTTAGGTCATTCACATATTTTAGGAACAACATTGGTTGTTCCTAATATATGTGGCACTCGATTCGTTGCTCTCTCCCCCATTCTGGTGTCTCATTCCTTACTGTTACGCTCTGTTTTATGTCATTCAGGTGGTTTGTGACACACTGGAGAACTCTGTCCTTTTAACACTTCTCGGTCCTCTATTTTTTTGGATTAATCTCTAATGTGACACTTTATCAAATGTTGTTCTACCTCAATGCTAGTTTTTGTAAAGAATCTTCTCCCCAAGTGCTACAACATCTTTCTTCACAATCTTTCCCAGAACCTTTGACAAACTGCAAGTTTTACATATTCGGCACGATATATATATATGCATGTATATATATATATATATATATATATATATATATATATATATATATATATATATATATATTGTGTGTGTGTGTGTTAGTGCGAAAGATCTAAAGATTTCCCTCACTATGTGGCTTGTTTTGCATTATTAAGATCGCCTGTTTGCGATTGTATTGCATATATATGTATGTACATGGAGAGTCAGTATTGTGGCAGCTACCCTGGCTGCAGAGGTTAAAAACCTTTGCTACTGTATCAGAGGTTTATTTTGTTTTCTGAATACCCATCAAGAAAAGTTGTCAGAACCAATTGCTTTTGTTACACCAAGGTCCTGTAGGAGTCTCTTCCCTTCTTTTGTTGTGTTGATGTTTCCTGGCACCAACTGATCAGTTCTGACTATAGTGCCATCTAAAAGCTCTCCTCTCTGTTTTTGAAGACTTCTTTGAATCATTTGCTAAGCTTTTTCACATGGTTCTCTCTCTCCATCATCCTACTCTCCTTTCCATTTATCACTAGGCTCTTCACAAACATGTTTTTTCATGCTCCTGTTGAGTAACTTTGGTTCAGGTTTGGCTTTTGATTTTATGGTATTTTTAAATAGTCTTTCAGCTGCGATAAGTACACTGAAAGTAAATTTAATAAATGTAAAGGGGACCATGATTTTTCATGAGATACCTCGATTAGTTTCTCAGATCAGTTCCTGATAAGCCGGGCTGTGGTGCATACTCTGGGTTGCAGGGGGCGGGTACCAACAGCCTGATCGATCATGCTAGAAGGCTTGGTCTGGCAGCGGGCCGAGGGAGCGGTGACCTCCGAAGCGACTATTGGTAATCTGCATGTAACCACCACCAGCAGCCACAACCACCACCATCAATGCTAACTACCATCACCAGCAGCCACAACCACCACCACCATCAATGCTAACTACCACCACCAGCAGCAACAACCACCGCCACCATCAATGCTGACTGCCACCACCAGCAGCCACAACCACCACCACCATCAATGCTAACTACCACCACCAGCAGCCACCACCACCACCAACAATGCTAACTACCACCACCAGCAGCCACAACCACCTTCACCACCAACAATGACTATCACCAGTACCATTATAGTCACCCCCCCCCCCCCCCACGCTTCTCACCAAAATATCGAGAGACTGTGTGTGTGTGTGTGTGTGTGTGTGTGTGTGTGTGTGTGTGTGTGTGTGTGTGTGTGTGTGTGTGTGTGTGTGTGTGTGTGTAGTCCCAACAAGAGGAGGGAGGGCGACACTGGCAGTGGGAGAGCACCGTGTACCTGGGACCATCTAACACACAGTAAACAAGATCTTTTTGCTGGCTTCTCCAGCGAGGCCACACTTACACTAGGCACCGGACCTGGTACAAGTGTCCATAATGGACTCTCCTTTCCCCTATCACCAGCCTTCTGCCGCACTAAATTACCCTCAGGCAGAGGGGAGACATGGGGAGGAGTGGAGAGAGAGAGGAAGGAGGAGAACTAAGGAAGAGGAGGGAAAGGGAAAAATCAGAGAAGGATGGATGGGTTGGAGAAGCGTAGGGGAGGAGGTAAGAGACAGGAGAGAATTACAAAAGAGGAAGAAAGAGAGGAAAGGTGATCTCAGTAAAGCAGAAGGCTCTCTTCCCAGCTTTCACTTTCTCTGCTACACTGCCGACTTCAAAAGTGGTCCACGTCCATACCATGATTTTTATAAAGTGGTATTTAAGTTTACAGGATACACTGACGATACATGGAGATTATTTACTTAACATACAAAATACAGGAAGTCTAAGAAATGCATAAATACACAGGTGAGAGATATTTATAAAGTCTTGAGCAGAATTAATACGATAGTAATAACACAGGATCGAGCTTCTGTTACTACTACTGCTGCAACTGCTACTACTACTACTACTGCTACTACTACTACTACTGCTACTACTGTTACTACTGCTACTACTACTACTACTACTGCTACTACTGCTCCTACTGCTACCACTACTACTGCTACCACTACCACCACTACTGCTACCACTACCACCACTACTGCTACCACTACCACCACTACTGCTACCACTACCACCACTACTGCTACCACTACCACCACTACTGCTACCACTACCACCACTACTGCTACCACTACCACCACTACTACCACCACCACCACCACCACCACCACTACTACCACCACCACCACCACTACTACTACCACTACTACTACTACCACCACCACTACTACCACCACTACTACCACTACTACTACCACCACCACTACTACTATTCCACCACCACCACTACTATTCCACCACCACCACTACTATTATTACTACCACCAGTACTACTACCACCATCACTATTACTGCTACCACTACTACCACTACTACTACAAACACTACTATTACTATCACCACTACTACTATCACCACTACTACTATCACCACTTCTACTACCACTACCACCACAACCACTACTACCACAACCACTACTACCACCACCACTACTACCACCACCACTGCTACTATCACCACCACCACCACCACCACCACCACCACCACCACCACTATACTACTACTGCTACAATCACCACTACTGCCCTAACTTCTACAATCACTATTACTATTCTATGGGTAGTTCGTGGCTAACTGGTCAACCTAGGTTTGTGAACTTCAGGATTGTGAGTGACCACAGCCAGCCCCTTTCATTATATCTAATATTAATACAATCATGGGGAGCACTAAACACGACAACGTCATACAACACCTTGAAAATGGGAGGCAATCAGTTTCCATCCATGGAAGGGGGAAGTCACATCTAATTCCTTTGATAAACATCCTCTCACTGGTATGGAGAACACCCCTGAGGGGCTACTATCTAGCAGTTCTTTACATAGTACTTGTCTAGTTCACATCAGCAGTGTAAAACTCTCCCCCAAAAGAGAAAAAAATTCACATTCGTGTTGCACCTCTCGCCTTGGAGTTTCATCCTGTAATAAATCACGTTGCTCTTCCGTTAGTTGTTCGTGTCTGTGTGTGTCAGATTCGTTTAATGGTACAAGTGATACATCTTCGTATCTCCGAGTCTTCAGAAGGAACTGGTCGAGCGCTTTCAGATTTCTCCTCACAGTTTCTTAATGAAGGTAGAATGAGACTTGCTCTTCTCTGCTCGTTCTCCTCTTGATTTTCATTGGAGATGGATAAGGGTGCACGGCAGGGAAAGGAGAGTAGAAAAGGAGGAAATAAAGGGATGGAGAGGTTGAGAGAAAGTAGAGACCAGGAGAGAATGAGAGGGGTAGGAGGGAGAGTGAGAGGGCATAAAAGGGGGTGAGATGGGATGGAGACAGTGAGAGAGGAAAGGGGAGTGGGAGGGGTAGGAAGGAGGGAGATGAGAAGGGAGGGAGTGAGAAGAGGAGGGAAAGAGTGAGAGGGATGGAAGGAAGGAGGAAAGGAGAGAAGAATGAAGAGGAGAAATCAAGGAAATGAAGCAGAGGAAAAAAAAATCCTCGTTTGGTGCCTCACATTAATGGTCTGTGACCACGAAATAAAAGCAACTCTCTTTTTGTATTTTCCTCTGTTGCATCCTTGTGTGTGTGTGTGTGTGCGTGTGTTTGTGTGTGTGTGTGTGTGTGTTTGTGTGTGTGTGTGTGTGTGTGTGTGTGTTTGTGTGTGTTTATGTGTGTGTGTGAGGTTGTGCTGGTAGATGGTGTATGGTTAGGAGTCGTAATGACTGTACAGTGGTTCATGTTTCTTAGCATATACTAGCGCACCTCCTCCTGGATCCCAGTCCCGCTGTCTACCGATAGTTGTAAAGAGAGAGAGAGAGAGAGAGAGAGAGAGAGAGAGAGAGAGAGAGAGAGAGAGGTAGAGGTGATATTTAAAGAGAGCAAGTGTTGGGGGATGGTGCGAGAGTATGTGTGAATTAGAGAGAGAGAGAGAGAGGGAGGGAGAGAAGAGAGAGAAGAGAGACTGAAGATAGGGGGGGAAGGGGAGATTTTTGTCATTTCACACATGTTAGTCACATTGCAGAGATGTCAGTGGCACTCTCGCGTCTGGCTGAGTGCCGCCCAGTGCCAGCTTGGCCTTTACTCTTTAAAAAAATGGCTTCTGTACGGGGTGAAGGGAGAGGCTGGAGGAGCAGGTGCGCAGTATAGGAGACGTATTCAAATGCGCATGAATATTCCCTCGCCAGCCCAACCCCTTTCGTCAAAGTTTAAAGCGAGGTGATTGGTTGGCAAGCGAGGGTGGCAACCAATCAACGCGCGAGGAGGGGCGGGATCAAGGCGCGCCCCGTACACACGTCACCGGGTTTTTTATTTCGGGCCTGATTTAAATATAGCAACCTCGCTTATGCGGCCACTGTTTATAGCAAACGACGTGGTTGGGGAGGTGGAAGTAGGCTCCGTGGCTTCTAGAGAGGGTTTCCTGGTGCTGAGGTTGCTAGGTTGGTCCCTCAGACCAGATGTTGTGGCCCATTCAATTGCCTGTCGATGAAAAACGAGTTTTAAGGCAGCCCATTTGAATGCGTGGGCGCGTGCGCTGGTCTAGTATGCTAAACACGACTATCAAATGAGCGAAGGGGTGCCTCTTCTAACATGGCGGAAGGAAGTGCAGCCCAGGGCTTCCACCAGACTCTCAAAATCACACCTGAAGCACCAGCCGGAGTAGAATGGACTAGCAAGAGGGGAGTCAGTCTATCAGGAGGCGTTAGTAGTAGACTTATTGATCAGTCAAGACATTCTGAATATACCGGTGCCAGCACTCACACCGGCACCACCACCACCTGCCCGCCATCTTGTTTCTCATTTGCATAGACGGCAGAGATATTGAGCAGCATGTTGTAAAAGAGTGCAAGATTTACTCCCCTCCTACCTTGTGGCCCTGTCTCTCAGATTAGTTGGAATGTTGCCTCGGAGCCAGACTGGCTGCAATTACTGATTTGTTGAGTGATGCAAGGTAGTGTGTGTGTGTGTGTGTGTGTGTGTGTGTGTGTGTGTGTGTGTGTGTGTGTGTGTGTGTGTGTGTGTGTGTGTGTGTGTGTGTGAGGGGGAGCCCCATCACCTGCCACATCAAAGCAGTAACTGTACTGAGGAAGCAGAACACAACGATCGAGTTAGGAGTTGACTGGCAAATAAACATTCTTTGTAAAGCTCAGGGAGACGTCACACCGTCTCTCTTCAACATATATTTAAACATTTTCCTCGCTGTCGTTGCTCGCCGGAGTAACTGCAGTTTCTTGGTGGATATGCAAGAGTATTTTCCTTCTCTGAGAGTGTGCCCGCGCGTGTAAGCTTGTGCTAGCGGGTGTGAGCACGTGCTCGCGCGTGTGAACATGTCCTCACACAAGCTTGCACGTGGTCGTGTGTACGAGAGCTTATATATTTGTCAATACCTGTTTGTAATTACCGGAGCGGGACTTAGATTGTGGTGTCCCGTGTGTGTGTGTGTGTGTGTGTGTGTGTGTGTGTGTGTGTGTGTGTGTGTGTGTGTGTGTGTGTACTCACCTAATCGTACTCATCTAATTGTGGTTGCAGGGGTCGATACTCAGCTCCTGGCCCCGCCTCTTCACCGACCGCTACTAGGTCGTCTCTCCCCCTGCTCCATGAGCTTTATCATACCTCGTCTTAAAACTATGTATAGTTCCTGTGTGTGTGTGTGTGTGTGTGTGTGTGTGTGTGTGTGTGTGTGTGTGTGTGTGTGTGTGTGTGTGTGAGTTTGTGTGTGCGCGTGTGTGTGCGGGCTTGTGTGTGTGTGTGTATGTGTGTGAGTTTGTGTGTGTGTGTGTGTTACCATTTTGTCCAAGGCACATGTCGATTCGACACTAGGCCTGTTTGTGTGTGTGTGTGTGTGTGTGTGTGTGTGTGTGTGTGTGTGTGTGTGTGTGTGGAGATTAAGAATGAGAGAGAGAGAGGGAGTGAGATAGGTTAGTCTGAGGACAAGTAATTAAATCATATATATAAGCTAGAGGATCCCGAAGGTCTTACCAGTAAAGACTTTGAATGTTAGAGGCAAGTCTCCTCACTCTCTCTCTCTCTCTCTCTCTCTCTCTCTCTCTCTCTCTCTCTCTCTGTTTCTTTGTCTCTCTGTTTTATGTCTCTTTCTCTCTGTCTGTCTGCACTCACACGCAGGCCAATCTCTATGCATCCTGCATCACAAACGTTAGCCTTCTCTCCCTCCCTTCTTACCTCCCTTTCTAACCTTTCTTACCTCCCTTTCCTTCACCACCCTCTCACCACCCTCTCACCAACCCCTCACCACCTTCTCATCACCCTCTCACCACCCTCTCACCACCTTCTCACCAGATTCTCACCACCCTCTCACCACCCTCTCACCACCCTCTCACCACCTTCTCACCACCTTCTCACCACCTCCTCACCACCTCCTCACCACCCTCTCACCACCCTCTCACCACCCTCTCACCACCCTCTCACCACCCTCTCACCACCCTCTCACCACCGTCTCACCACCCTCTCACCACCCTCTCCCCACCCTCACACCACCCTCTCCCCACCCTCACACCACCCTCTCACCACCCTCTCCTCTCCTCTTCCTCGCCTCAAGGCACAACATTGCTCACGTCCATTTCTTCTCCGGCCACAAAAACAGGAGTGTCACACAGCATATTTACAGACTATCACCTTTGACAGATACAAAAATATGCCTCAAGGAGCCGACGACATAAACGAAATAACTTATGATAAACAAAATGTCCATCAAGGGGTGGTAAATGTCTCATTATTTACAGCTATAAAGATATTTCTCACCCTGTTAGACTTGTCTACCCAAGGTGGTGAGAAACTTGTCTACCCTGCTGATGAAGGTGAGAGAGAGAGAGAGAAAAGAGAGTAAAGAGAAGATATACCATTAAATACATCTCTTACTGACCTTTTAACTAATATTTAACTAGCATTATAATCTTGATATAACTTCTAGCAGGCCTGGTGTTTCTAGCACATCTGCACAGTAATGTCTCACCTGAATGCTAACCACAATAGTCGGCTAAAACGCAGATACCTATGCTTTTACTGGTAGGTGCCACTTCCGTAGCTAAACGAGGGGAAAGAGCAAGATAATAGCGCCCTTCTCTGCTATAAGAGAAAGGGGAGATACTTCTTATTTTAACTCGTTGAGGGAGTTTATGGCACCACGTGAGAACACTAGGATATGAGGGGTGGGGAGTGGTCTCGTATTTATAGTATTTATTCTGAAGGGGACTGACTACTCTATGATCTAACGGGGGACCGGTGATTCTGAAGGGGAGTGATTCTGAAGAGGGTTTTCTCAGTAGTTAAAGGGGCTCATGGTTCTGAAGAGGACTCTCTCTCTCTCTCTCTCTCTCTCTCTCTCTCTCTCTCTCTCTCTCTCTCTCTCCTGAAAGGGACTACAGTCTCTTCTGAAGAGGGCAACAGTCTCCTCTGAAGGGGGCAACAGTCTCCTCTGAAGGGGGCAACAGTCTCCTCTGAAGGGGGCAACAGTCTCCTCTGAAGGGGGCAGCAGTCTCCTCTTAGGGGGGCAACAGTTTCTCTTGGAGGCAACAGTCTCTCTTGAAGGGGATAACTATTCTGAAAGGCACTACTTTTAATTCATAATGGGACTGTTAATGATCGTTGCAACGAGCTGTTGAGTACAACTAACACTTGATCAACCAGAAGAACACCATTGTACTTTCCAAAAGGAATTACGGTCACTTCTAAAGAGCTTTCTCTAAACATTTAGCATCGGTTTAAAGAAAACGTTGTAACCTTTTTACGAATTTCGTAAACGTAAGGACAGTGCTGTTGTATCATTTACATAACATTTTTCCACGAATTGAAATAGAAAACTGCTTTGTGTTATTGATCAGGTGGAAGCCAAGTCGTCAGGAAGGAGAATGCAAATATCAGGTGAAACTCAGGTGACACTGTACAGTGTTAGTTACCGTTACAATGTTAACTTTGGCGTTCAAGCGGCTGGTTCAGTGTGTTGTTTACATCCATTCTGTGGAGGGTAGTGCTTGAGTATATCCATCCTGTGGAGGGTAGTGCTTGAGTATATCCATCCTGTGGAGGGCAGTGCTTGAGTATATCCACCTTGTGAAGGGTAGTGCTTGAGTATATCCATCCTGTGGAGGATAGTGCTTGAGTATATCCATCTTGTGGAGGGTAGTGCTTGAGTATATCCATCTTGTGGAGGGTAGTGCTTGAGTATATCCATCCTGTGGAGGGCAGTGCTTGAGTATATCCACCTTGTGGAGGGTAGTGCTTGAGTATATCCGTCCTGTGGAGGATAGTGCTTGAGTATATCCATCTTGTGGAGGGTAGTGCTTGAGTATATCCATCCAGTGGAGGGTAGTGCTTGAGTATATCCATCCTGTGGAGGGTAGTGATTGAGTATATCCATCCAGTGGAGGGTACTGCATGAGTATATCCATCCAGTGGAGGGTAGTGCTTGAGTATATCCATCCAGTGGAGGGTAGTGCTTGAGTATATCCACCTTGTGGAGGGCAGTGCTTGAGTATATCCATCCAGTGGAGGGTAGTGCTTGAGTATATCCATCCAGTGGAGGGTAGTGCTTGAGTATATCCATCCAGTGGAGGGTAGTGCTTAAGTATATTTTTTCAGACTAATCCCACTACAGCGTGGCTGTGGCGTGCTCTAGCTCAGGTCCCTTCAAAGCCGCGATCATGACTGACGACATCGCAATTAACACGACTGCAGACAAGCCACAGGGGGGATGCTTGTCTTGCATAGTTAACATCGCCTGTCTGCGATTGTTTGCAATATATATATATATATATATATATATATATATATATATATATATATATATATATATATATATATATATATATATATATAAACAGTCCCATTAACCCAAAATCGCTACAATCTTCTGTATAACACTCGAGTCCTGTCTGCCAGTACTGTTATTACATGTTAAAAATGGTAACAAGAACAGATAATCTTGGATATATTTTAAATAGCAAGGAAGATTTCCGGTTAATAATGTTAATTTAATCAAATTTATTACTTAAGTAGAGCTTTATGTATTGTACATTGAGTGGAGAGTTTTTTCTCGGGTTTAAATTCACCTTGGAGGTGGTGCAGGAGGAGGAGGAGGAGGAGGAGAAGAAGGAGGAGGAGAAGGAGGAGGAGAAGGAGGAGGAGAAGGAGGAGGAGAAGGAGGAGGAGAAGGAGGAGGAGAAGGAGGAGGAGGAGGAGGAGGAGGAGGAGGAGGAGACAGGTTAGCTCTCCTGGTGTCCTCTCTCGCCTTGGACGAGGGCCAGGAGGCTGCCTGCCACTTGTATACATCAAAAGCGAGAATTCTTGAATCCCGTAAAAGTCAAAGACTGTGTATGTCCTGAATGTGGCTCCTCTTAAAAAGGACGCTGGGTTACCTTAACGCCGTGGAGCTCTGAGTGATTTGTGCCACTCTTCCCACACGGTGCCACTCTTCCCACACGATGCCACTCTTCCCACACTATGCCACTCTTCCCACACGGTGCCACTCTTCCCATACGTTGCCACTCTTCCCATACGGTGCCACTCTTCCCATACGGTGCCACTCTTCGCATACGGTGCCACTCTTCGCATACGGTGCCCCTCTTCCCACACGGTGCCCCTCTTCCCATACGGTGCCACTCTTCCCATACGGTGCCACTCTTCCCATACGGTGCCACTCTTCCCATACGGTGCCACTCTTCCCATACGGTGCCACTCTTCCCATACGGTGCCACTCTTCCCACATGGTGCCACTCTTCCCACACGGTACCCCTCTTCCCACACGGTGCCACTCCACACGGTGCCACTCTTCCCATACGGTGCCACTCTTCCCATACAGTGCCACTCTTCCCATACGGTGCCACTCTTCCCATACGGTGCCACTCTTCCCACATGGTGCCACTCTTCCCACACGGTGCCACTCTTCCCATACGGTGCCACTCTTCCCATACGGTGCCACTCTTCCCACACGGTGCCACTCTTCCCACACGGTGCCACTCTTCCTACACGGTGCCACTCTTCCCACACGGTGCCACTCTTCCCACACGGTGCCACTCTTCCCACAAGTGCCACTCACCCTTCCCCAGGATCCTTACCCTGGTGAATATATCATCGCTTACGTTTAAATAAGTCAAAACTTGAGTCACTGGCACAAAACATGTCATGAACATGTCATGAACATGTCATGAACATGTCATGAACATGTTCATGAACAGTTTTAATCCGTTATTAAGGCCAATAAAAGAGAGCAATAAGTTGATAATAACAATGTAAACTTGATAATAATGTTGGTCAGGAAGCAGGACAAGTGTTTCCTGACCTGGATCTTAATCATATGAAGACCCACAGCTGGAGCTCTTGGTCATCTGACTGAGGCCTTCCGCTGGCTTACCTCTCCACCCCTTTAAAAATTATAGTTATGATTACAACCATTTTTTCAGAGTAACTAAAACTCTTCTTCTACTTCCCTTTTAAATAAAATAAAACCTATCGAATCACTAACGTAAAATAATGAAAAATTAAACCCCTCAAAAATAGGATATTCTTAATTACAAAAATAAAAAAAAAGTAAGACAAATTCTAGCATTTGTCAATAAAATATTTCTACGACGGTAATACAGGTAGTAATAGTAACAATAATTATCAATGATACTGTAGAAAAAATGTAATGGAATATAAACATTGAACAATCAAACTACAAGAGTCTCCCTGCACAAGAAAACAGGTTTTCTGGCCACAGAAAACGAGAATATTATAATCAGCAAAAAATTAGATTAATACAACTAAATAAAGAAATTGAATATATACATGTACTAGGTATATACGTGTACTAAAGACATATATACATGTACTAAACATAGAGTACAAATAGTGATGAAGTGTAGAATGAGTGGAAGACAAGAAGAGCGGGTGTGGAGGAGGAGACAGGGACGGAAGGGGATGGGAGAGGGAAGAGGAGGGGAATTGGGGTGGTAGGATAGGGGAGGAGGGGAAATCAGAGAGGGGAAGGAGTCAGCCGGGGGTCCCCGACCCCGTGTAGGTTTCTAGCTAAAAAACAAATTGTCATCTATAAAGAAAAATAGT
>NC_091292.1:56432053-56489553 GCF_038502225.1 Cherax quadricarinatus
TGTGTGTGTGTCTGTGTGTGTCTGTGTGTGTCTGTGTGTCTGTGTGTGTCTGTGTGTCTGTGTGTGTGTGTTTGTGTGTGTCTGTGTGTCTGTGTGTGTGTTTGTGTGTGTCTGTGTGTGTCTGTGTGAGTGTGTCTGTGTGTGTGTACTTGCCTATTTGTAATTGCAGGGGTCGAGTAAGAACTATGTATAGAACCTACCTCCACTACATCGCTCTCCAGATTGTTCCATTTCCTGACAACTCTATGACTGAAGAAATACTTCCTAATATCCCTGTGAAACATCTGGAGTCACAGGGATATTAGGACACAGTTGTGACCCCTCATTGCTATGTCGTTGCTATGTCTATCCATCTCGTCATTTCCTCTCAGTATTTTATTTGTTATCATGTCCCCTCTATTCCTCCTGTCCTCCATTGTCGTCAGGTTGATTTCCCTTAACCTCTCCTCGTAGGGCATACCCCTTAGCTCTGGGACTAGTCTTGTTGCAAACTTTTGCACTTTCTCTAATTTCTTGACGTGGGTTCCATACTGGTGCTGCATACTCCAGTGTACACAGTGTACACTGTACACAATGTACAGAGTCTTGAATGATTCTTAGGTTTGCCAGGCGTCCGTATGCTGCAGCAGTTATTTGTGCGCCTCAGAAGTATACTCGGTATGATTGTCACAGCAAGATTCTTTTCCTTGACTGAGGTTTGCAGCCTGAAATGCTGAGGCATGCTAGTGGCTTTCATTGTACTTTACAATAATATACAATATGTAAATCACACATTGTAAATTTTGCAAATTAATACAAAATTGAATCTGAATTTGAGTTGGGCCCCCTAGCCTGTACTCCGTGTGTCTTCTTTGACCTTCCCCAAATTTCTTGACTTTGCACTTGGTGGGATTAAAGTCCAGGGGTCAATTGCTGAACTAGGTTTTGCAGCCTGTCCAGGTCCTTTTGTAGTCCTACTAAATCCTCGTCCGCTTGAATTATTTTCATTAGCTCATTTCGTCTGCAAACAGGGTGCATGTGTGTGCGTGTATATATATATATATGTGTGTGTGTGTGTGTGTGTGTGTGTGTGTGTGTGTGTGTGTGTGTGTGTGTGTGTGTGTGTGTGTGTGTGTATGTGTGTTTGTGTGTATGTGTGTGTATGTATGTATGTGTGTGTGTGTGTGTGTGTGTGTGTGTGTGTGTGTGTGTGTGTGTGTGTGTGTGTTTAGACTCCTATTTATTGTTGCTGATTCCGAGTCTCCTCATGACACTATATCTTGCTACTTCCTGGGTTAACTCTTAGCCTCGTGGCTGTGTCATACGTATTCTTCAAACATAGTCCAGATCATTCTAATTCACTGTCATCATCAGGCTGAAGAAAAATCATTCTGACATCCCAGTGAGTCATCTCTCTCTTTACCGGCTGTGCCCTTGTGTACCTGTTTCCCGCCTCTTGAGTAATCTGTGCCTATCCCCCTATCAAGTTCTTTGAGTGTTTTGTCTGTCGTTAGCATGTCTTACCTGGTTCTTCTGTTTTTAACAACATAAAGGGTCAGTTCCTTTACCCACTCATAGTTCATTACTCTTAACTCTGGAACCTGCCTCCTCGCATACTTCTGTACTTTCACTAGTTATTTAAGATCTGTTATCGGGTGCGGGTTCTATGCTGGTGGTGCATACACCAGGATGGACCTGAAATATGTTGTACATAGGGCTGGTAATGACTGTTGACATTCCTATATGCTACTCGCAGATTTATCACGCGAGTATTCACTGCTGTGGTTATTCTGTTAATGCGTGCCTCTCGCGACATGCTTGGTGCTGTGCTTATCATTAGGGCTTTCCTGTCTCTGTGAAGTTTACAGTTTCTATTTCCCTAGTTTACGCAAAATATAAGATTTTATCATTTCCCTTATTTTCATAAGGTACTCTCTCATCCAGTGCAGGGCATTCCCTGTTAGTTCTAACTACCCCTGTAAGGTACAGAATCAAATGTCTCCGTGCAGTCCAAGAAAATGATGAATAGGTAAAATTAGTCAATTAGCAAGAACTCATTTAAAATTAAGTTCTTTGTAAAATTTTATCTTACACTTTTAAAGATATATTTCGTTCATTTATGTTAATATAAAAATTGATAATTTTGTACCAAAAGTACCTTAGAAAACTTACCTAACCTTATTATAACAGCCCAATATAATTTAGCCTAATCCAACTAAATATATTTTAGATAGCTTTCCAATTATTTAATATTAAACACAATAAAATATATTTTTTCCGTTAGGGTCAGAATGATTTTTTCGAAATTAGTGCACGCACAAATTTTCGCTTGCCTTAGTCGGCAAGAAGAGCGTTGCTATTTAAGCCAAAATCGCAAGTTTTACCTATTCGGCACGACATATATAATATATATATATATATATATATATATATATATATATATATATATATATATAATGACCAGGACTAACTAAATTCTTGATGCCTTAGTCCACTACACCCCCATGCTTCAAATGTTAGGTGTCTAGACAGTGGACATACCGCTCTTAACGCGAGAACGTACATGGCCGGGAATACCTACAGGAACTAATTTCATTCTCCTCCTATTTGGGATACCAGTCTCACGATCAGTGTACGTATTATTGCATCCACGAGACAAGTGGTTTTACTGTGACAAGCAAGGGATCAAAGCAGAGTTGTCTGACCAGCTTCCCGGGAAGCTAGCTAAATTCTCGAAGCCTTAGTCCACTACGTCACCACGCTTCAGAACCACTTCGCTAAATGTCCAAGGTTCGATTTCTGGCTGGTTGCAATATTGTTATTTCCTTAAAACCACTTCTTTCTGTAGTTCGCCCACCATGAGGCAGGACAAAACAGCATGGGTTCGACTCCTTGGCTAGTCACAGTGTTGTTATTGATCAATACCACTTGTTTGTGGGTACTAGTACAACAAACAGGGAGTAGAATGAAATTAAAGTAGAGGCATCCACACCACCGTATATCCTTGGGTAGCGGGTACAACATAACTTAAGAAAAAAGTAACACTGCACCAGGCCTACTGGAGCATGCGAGGCACATCCAAATCTCCTACCGGCTTAAGCCAATCCCCCAACCTAGTTAGGTCAGCTCTGCTGGATGCGCTACTCTTAAGGATTGTGTGGTCCCGTGAATTAAGGAGTCATGAGTTTTCGCCCACCATGAGGCAGGCCAAAGCAGCATGGGTTCGACTCCTTGGCTATTCGCAGTGTTGTTATTGATCAATACCACTTGTTCGTGGGTACAATAATATTATATATATATATATATATATATATATATATATATATATATATATATATATATATATATATATATATATATATATGTATATGCAATAAGATCACAGTAAACAGGTGATTTCAAAATATGCAAAACAACCACTCTGAAAGAATAGAAAAATTCCAAGCGCTTTCGTGACTACTCACATTATCAAGGAACTATGAAAGTGAAGCATCCAAGGAAGCTATATAAGGGGTCGGCCAGCACCTCACTATCAGATCCCACAACGGTTAAACACATGACGCGCGGCGAGCCAACTTGGATAGGTCCTTTGCAAAACTCACCCCCAAGCTATTTATTTGTCCAGTGTATTATTAAATTCTACCCAAATTCTATTAATTATAAATGGATCTAATTTATATAAACCAAAGGAAATATTCATATTATTGTCAAAACTGCTTTTTATGAAACAAGATTCAATTATATTCCTGTCGACCATGGACTTGCTTGATACTACTTTCTCAACTTTTTGAAAATCAATTGGATGGTTAAAATCTCTTACATGAATAAATAGAGCATTGGAATCTTGTCCAGTTCTAATGCTATATTTATGTTGTTTTAATCTTAGTTCGAGATTTTTACCAGTTTGACCGTAATAAACTTTATCGCAAATTTTACAAGGAATCTTATAGACACATCCATCAGCATTTTGGAGGGAATTCTTAATCAAAAGTTTTTTTACTGTATCAAGATTTTTTAATACAACTTTAATATTAAAAGTCTTAAGAAGAGAAGGCATATCAACCAAGTTTTCATGGTAAGGGAGAACCAACATATTTTTAGTTGAATAAGGCTGGTTGCCCTTTTTAGGATTATAAAAAGTGTTCCTAGCAACTTTAAAAGATTTATCAATTACATTTCTTGGGTATTTTAAATCATTACCTATTCTTTCAGAGTGGTTGTTTTGCATATATATATATATATATATATATATATATATATATATATATATATATATATATATATATATATATATATATATATATATATATATATATATATATAAACACATATAATATAAACACTGATCTCTGGCTGAAGGAGACTCGAACCTACGAACCTTGGAACAAGGTACGCATTGTATATTTCGCCTGCTCTTGCGAATTCCTTGCATTGTTAATATCTCTAGTAAGGCTGATGCATGCAGGGAATGAGATGAAAAGCTGGCTGCCTTGGATCAAAGTCAAGCGCAAGCTGGACTCCACGGTATTGGTCCAGTGTGGGTAGATTGGTAAAGCACTGTGTGCCTTGTTCCAAGGTACGTAGGTTCGAGTCTCCTTCAGACAGAGATCAGTGTTTGTGTATATTTTGCCTGCTCTTGCGAATTCCTTGCATATATATATATATATATATATATATATATATATATATATATATATATATATATATATATATATATATATATATATATTATGGGGTCCACCTCTGGTGTAAATTGTGGGACCCATAGCCTCGGAGAAGTGGTTAAATAGGTTTCAAGGAAGAATATTTGAATTTCTTTCTGAAGCCGTTTGAATAATCGTGCTCCGAGAAGACATAAATAAGAACAAAACAGCCATAAATACTTAATAGGCAAAAAATAAATGTAGAAACAATAAAAATCAAGAACCTTTTACCAAACCAACCACATCTGGGCCAAGTGTTGCTGTGTGGTGTAGTGCCCCTCCCTTTGTGCCCCTCCCTCTCCTGGTACCCATCTCCATACATGTACCCCTATCCACCCTTGTTCCCATCACTGCCCATGTACCAATCCCAACCCTGGTACCCTTCTCTCCCTCCCTTGGTACTCCACCATTCCCTGGTGCCCTTCCCCACACTTGAGACCCTCCCCATCCTGGGACCCTCCTCCCCACCGAGGAACCCCACCCTCACTCATTCCCCTCTTCAGCATCACCTCCTGACACACACACACACACACACACACACACACACACACACACACATACACAAAGAGGAATATGGAGCGAGTGAGGTCATGATAATGACATCATGAAATCCTGAGAGTTGACAAGGTGGATAGGGACAGAATGTTTGGCATACTGCTCTTATCTGTATTTTTTTTGTACCTCTGTATGTGTGCACAAATTGGAAATTGGAAATGGGACACACCAACTAGGGGACACAACTCAAAGTTGAAAACTCAGATGAGTCACAGTGATGTTAGGAAGTATTTCTTCCGTCTCAGAGTTGTCAGGAAATGGAACAATCTGGAGAATGATATAGGGAAGATTTGATCCATATATAACTTCAAGAAGTATCAAAAAGCTTTCGGAGGAAGGAGGTAGTGGACCTAGCAACAACCAGCGAAGAGGTTGGGCCAGGAGCTACAAAAATACTCAGTGGTGGAGCACCTAGAAAGGATTGGGCTCATACATGACTATCAGCACGGCTTCAAGGAAGGGGAAATCCTGCGTCACAAACCTACTGGAGTTCTACGATAAGATAACGGAAGTAAGACAGGAGAGATAGGGATGGGTAGACTGCATCTTCTTGGCCTATAAGAAGGCTTTCGATTCAGTACCACACAGCAGGCTGGATGGAAAGCTAGAGGAGCAAGCAGAAATAGCAGGGAAAGTACTGCATTGGATCAGGGGATACCTGATAGGAGGAAAACAACGTGTGCTGGTACGTGACGAGGTATCAGAGTGGGTGCACGTGTCGTGTGGGGTTCCACAAGGGTCAAGCCTGGGTCTAGTGCTGTTTCTAATACATGTGAGTGACATGGGAAGGGATAGATTCAGAGGTGTCCTTGTTTGCAGACGATGTGAAGCTAATGAGAAGACTACAAGTGGACAAGGATCAGGAAAGCCTGCAAGATCTGGAGAGGATGAAACCTTGGTCCGGTAAATGCAAAGTGCAAAGTCATGAAGTTTGGGGAAGGACAAAGAAGACCGCAGATGGAGTACAACCTAGGAGGAAAAAGACTGCAAAACGTACTCGAGGAAAAGGATCTTGGGGTCAGCATCTTACCCAACACATCTGAGGCGCACATCAACGAAATAACTGCTCCAGCATATGGGCGCCTGGCAAACCTATGAATAGTATTTCAGCATCTAAGGAGTCATTCAAGACACTGTACATCGTGCACGTCAGGCTAATATTGGAGGATGCAGCACCAGTATGGAACCCACACCTAGCCAGACAAGTCAAACTAGAGAAAGTGCAATGCTTTGCAGCAAGACTAGTCCCTGAGCTAAGGGGTATGTCCTACGAGGAAAGATTAAGGGAAATCAACCTGGCGACACTTGAGGACAGGAGGAATAGAGGGGACGTGATAACGACATATAAAATACTGAGAAGAATTAACAAGATGGATTGTAATAAAGTTGGTAGAATTACCGACAATATGTAAAGTAAAAGGACACAAGTGCAACTAATGTGACATTTATTGTGGCAACTTTACATATTGTCGGTAATTCTACCAACTTTATTACAATCTGTCGGACACCGCAACATAATGGACATTTCATGCAGACGTTATTTGAGAGTGAACACTGAAACAAGCTGCCTCATTCCAGTTTATATTTGTCCAACCTATTTTTATGTTACCCAAGTAATAGCTTTTATATCCTTTTACTCATGTACGAATTAATTGCTCTACCATATTGTATTACTTTTGTCACTACCACTACTACTACTACTACTACTACCACTAGTGAACATCGAAATGGTACCTCACTAGTATTCACCTCACTCTGAGCCTTTATATACCCTCTGTGTCCATGTATTGTTTGTAATGGCTTGATAAAGCTCCTGGAGAGCGAAACGTTGCCACAATAAATGTCACATTAGTTGCACTTGTGTCCTTTTACTTTACAACAAGATGGATGGGGACAGTGTGTTCCAGAGATAGGACACAACAACAAGGGGTCACAAATTGAAGATGACAACTTAGATGAATCACGGGGATGTTAGGAAGTATTTCAGAGTTGTTAGGAAGTATTTCAGAGTTGTCAGGAAGCAGAACAATCTGGGAAATAACGTAGCGGAGGCAGGATCACTACATAGCTTTAAAAACAGGTTCGATAAAACTCATGGAGAAGGGTGAGAGTGGATCTAGTAGCGACTAGCGAAGGGGCGGTGCCAGGAGCTATAACTCGACCCCAGCAACCACATGTAGGTGAGTACACTACACACACACACTCCCATGCATTGGAGCAAGGGGGCGTCCAGTTAAGAGGCTGGGCCAGGAGCTATGAATCGACCCCTACAACCACAATTAGGTGAGTACATACACACCAGAAAAAAAAACGCCAAGGACTACAAAGGGACCTGGACAGGTTGCAAGTTTGATCTAGCAACTGGCTCCTGGAATTTAACCATACCAAATGTAAAGTCATGAAGATTGGGGAAGGGCAAAGAAGATCTTGGGGTTACCTGGAGGTTACATGGAGGTTATTCCGGGGATCAACGCCCCCGCGGCCCGGTCCATGACCAGGCCTCCCGATGGATCAGGGCCTGATCAACTAGGCTCTTACTGCTGGCCGCACGCAGTCCAACGTACGAGCCACAGCCCGGCTGATCAGGCACTGACTTTAGGTATCTGTCCAGCTCTCTCTTGAAGGCAGCCAGGGGCTTATTGGCAATTCCCCTAATGCTTGATGGGAGGCTGTTGAGCAGTTTTGGGCCCCGGACACTTATGGTGTTTTCCCTTAGTGTACCAATGGCGCCCCTACTTTTTATTGGGGGCATTTTGCATCGCCTGCCCAGTCTTTTACTTTCGTAGGGAGTGATTTCTGTGTGAAGATTTGGGACCATTCCTTCCAAGATTTTCCAAGTGTAGATTATGATATATCTCTCCCTCCTGCGTTCCAACGAGTACAAGTCAAGTGCTTCCAAGCGTTCCCAGTAGTTAAGGTGCTTGACAGAACTTATACGTGCAGTAAAGGATCTCTGTACACACTCTAGATCTGCGATTTCACCTGCTTTGAATGGAGATGTTAATGTACAGCAGTATTCTAGCCTAGAGAAAACAAGTGATTTGAAAAGGATCATCATTGGCTTGGCATCTCTCGTTTTGAAAGTTCTCATTATCCATCCTATCATTTTCTTTGCATGTGCGATCGTGGCACTGTTGTGATCCTTGAAAGTGAGATCCTCAGACATTACTACTCCCAGGTCCCTTACATTATTTTTCTGCTCTATTGTATGGCCAGAGTCTGTAGTATACTCTGTTCTAGTTACTATCTCCTCCAGTTTTCCATAACGGAGTAGTTGGAATTTGTCCTCATTGAACATCATATTGTTTACCGTTGCCCACTGGAAAACTTTGTTTATATCTTCTTGGAGGTTAACCGCGTCCTCAGCAGATAGCCTCATGCAGATCCTAGTATCATCCGCAAAGGATGATACGGTGCTGTGATGTATATCTCTGTCTATGTCTGATATGACGATAAGGAATAAGATGGGGGCGAGTTGACCACTACTCTTTGTGTTCGATTTGTTAGGAAGTTGAAGATCCATCTCCCCACTTTCCCAGTTATTCCTTTAGCACGTATTTTATGGGCTATTACGCCATGATCGCATTTGTCAAATGCTTTTGCAAAGTCTGTGTATATTGCATCTGCATTCTGATTTTCTTCCAGTGCATCCAAGGCCATATCATAGTGATCCAGTAGTTGTGAGAGGCAGGAGCGACCTGCCCTGAACCCATGTTGCCCTGGATTGTGCAGATTTTGGGAATCCAGATGATTTGCAATCCTGCTTCTTAGCACTCTTTCAAAGATTTTTATGATGTGGGACGTCAGAGCTATTGGTCTATAGTTCTTAGCTAATGCTTTGCTGCCACCTTTATGGAGTGGGGCTATATCCGTTGTTTTAAGTGACTGTGGAATTTCACCCATGTCCAAGCTCCTCCTCCATAGTGTACTTAGGGCACGCGAGAGGGGTTTCTTGCAGTTCTTAATGATAACAGAGTTCCACGAGTCTGGGCCCGGGGCTGAGTGCATAGGCATGTTGTCAATGGCTTTTTCGAAATCTATCGGAGTTAGGGTAATGTAGGAAATCTGGCATACATTTATGGAGTTTTGAGGCTCATTCATGAAGAAATTATTTGGGTCGTCGATCCTCAGACCGATTAGTGGTTCACTAAACACAGAGTCGTACTGGGATTTCAATATTTCACTCATTTCCTTGTTGTCATCTGTGTAAGTCCCATCCTGTCTGAGTAAGGGCCCGATACTAGATGTGGTATTGCCTTGTTTTTGGCATATGAAAAGAAATATTTTGAATTTCTTTCAATTTCACTAATAGCTTTAAGCTCCTCCTGCCTCTCCTGGTGAGTAAAATACCGAGCATATCTCCTGAGGCGCACATCAACCAAATAAGAATCGTTCAAGACTTTGTACACCGTGTACGTCAGACCCATATTGGAGTATGCAGCACCAGTTTGGAACCCACACCTGGTCAAGCACATCAAGAAATTAGAGAAAGTGCTAAGGGTCCCAACAAGACTAGTCCTGGAGCTAAGGGGAATGTCCTACGAAGAAAGGTTAACTGAAATCGGCCTTACGACACTGAAGGACAGGAAAGTTAGGGGAGACATGATAACGGCATATAAAATACTGCGAGGAATTGACAAGGTGGACAGAGACAAGATGTTCCAGAGATGGGACACACAAAGGGTCACAATTGGAAGTTAAAGACTCAGATGAGTGAAAGGGGATGTTAGGAAGTATCTCTTCAGTCAAAGAGTTGTCAAGAAGTGGAATAGTCTAGATAACGACGTAGTGGAGGCAGGAACCATACATAGTTTTAAGACGAGGTTTGATAAAGCTCGTGGAGCAAGGAGAGAGAGGACCTAGTAGCGACCAGTGAAGAGGCGGGGACAGGAGTTATGACTCGACTCCTGCAACCACAAATAGGTGAGTACATACACACCAAAAAAGAGCCAAGGATCTATCGGTAAGTGCCTTTAACAACCGATAACTAGATTAACGTACACTCACATACATATATACATAGTTGGAAGTCAGCAGTTAGCCCGCACCTGCTCGAGACGTACTGTACCAGAGAATAATATATCTTTATTTAGTACATGTACATGTACATGGTACACAGTCCAAGCTGACATCACTGACATACTACTATATAGAAAGCCGCTTGTTATGCTGAGCATTTCGGACAAATTAGGTCAGTTTTGTCCCAGGATGCGACCCACACCAGTCGACTAACACCCAGGTACCCGTTTTACTGATGGGTGAACATAGACAACCGGTGTAAGGAAACACGTCCAATGTTTCCACCCCTTCGCCGGGAATCCAACTTGGACCCTCACTGTGTGAAGAGAGAACTTTTGCCACCAGGCCACGGGGCACCGTAAGATCCAAACGTTTACGAGGAGAGTGGAGCTGAAACTGAAAGTACAAGGAAAGTCTTCCAGAACTCAGTCTAACAATAAAAGCCAGGAAGATCATGTAAAAACATGATCCTGACCTTCAAACTTCTCAGAGAACCTGATGGTGGACAGGGACGTGCTATTAGAACTACGGGAAACAGTAAATGTTAGAAAATACATTTTCGGTCTGATGCTGGTAAACAGAATGCACGTGGAGAGGTGGGGGGCGGACACCATGAGCGTGCATCTGCCAAGGGGGTAAGGTGTGGAGTAGCTTCAGGATTAGAAGGAAGCCTCCAGCTTCTAGACAGGTCTATGAGTGGAACAAACTCCCGAGTACCTTCATAGAACATAAGAAAGGAGGAACACTGCAGCAGGCCTGTTGGCCCATACTAGGCAGGTCCTTTACAATCCTTCCCATTAACAAAATATTTGACCAACCCAATTTGCAATTCTACCCAAGAAGTAAGTTTTGATGATTCTATTTACTCATTTTGCAAGTCTCACTCAAATCCAACCCCTCTCACTCATGTATTTATCCAACCTAAATTTGAAACTACCCAACGTTTTAGCTTCAATAATCCTACTAGAAAGACTGTTCCACTCATCACTACTCTATTTCCAAACCAATTCTTGTCTATATCCTTTCGAAATCTAAACTTATCTAATTTGAATCCATTATTGCGGGTTCTCTCTTGGAGAGATATCCTCAAGACCTTATTTATATCCCCTTTATTAATACCCATCTTCCACTTGTACACTTCGATCATGTCTCCCCTCATTCTTCTCTTACAAGTGAATGTAGTTTAAGAAGTTAAAACGTTGTGTAACTTTAAAAATAGGTTAGATAAATACATGAGTGGGTGGGTGTGAGCTGGACCTGACTAGCTTGTGCTATGTCTGATGCCGTGCTCCTTCCTTAAGTGAATGTAACCTGACCTGACTAGGTTGGGTCATTGGCTTAAGCCGGTAGGAGACTTGGACCTGCCTCGCATGGGCCAGTAGGCCTGGTGCAGTGTTACTTCTTTCTTATGTTCCACTAGGGGTCACTCAGCTCGTATCCCTGACAATAGGCTACTATTATCGCCGCCTCGAACTAGCTCCTCTGTGTCGCCTGGTCAGCGGACCTGGCATTGGTCGCCCTTGACAACTCCTAATGACTCGCACCTTATGATCCACCTCTCTAGGGCTTCATGGGTGCTAGATCCTTCTAGTTTCTTTTTTTTCATGTTCTCTTGTAACTACTAGGTCCAAAAACAGGATCAAAGGCTTTGGAACACGCTCAGAAACGCTGATCCCTAGCCTCTAACTGATTTAGCATGTCAGATGTTCCACTTTGCTAGAGATCTAGGTCGTCATATAATGGTCCTCTCCCAAGAATGGATTTTTAAGAGAACTGTTCCAGCCACGGAATTGTGACATTTTGTTTTTTACATTCAGGTTTAACTGCGGTTCTCTCGCAAGTTGTGATCTAAGCCAGGTTTCAGGGAGACCCGACTGTGTGTTCCTTCTACCTCCGTAATCTTGAAGCTACTCTGGTCGTTACTCTTCACGGGTCACTTTAATGCCCACAATCGTTGTGGGATATAGGTTGCTCTGTGCTGGACAGGAGACAACAGACTCCTCTGGATGAATCCTTATTCCTGGAGTATACCTTGAGATGGGTTCCGGTCTGTCTTCTCAGGCAATTTTGTGTATGTAGGCTTCAAGTGGTCTGTTCTTCAGGGCATTTTACTCTTCATCTCCTAGAATCTGTGGGATCATCCATTACAATCTGCCTACTGTGGCGGAAGCTAGAGGTGGCAGAATCCTGATGCTCTGAGGTTCGGGAAGACTCTTGCGCCCTTGATGACTTTTGTGATGTGTTATGGTTTTACGACTGTGTCTGCGCTGTCTTGGGGGCAGCAAGTGCTAACATTCCTTCTACAAGTGGACTGAGGTCCTGCTTCCCAATCTGTTGGTAAAATAAGGACTGTAACAACATAAGAACAGGCAGCAGGTGTACTGACCTATGCAAGGCAGATCCAAGTCGCCTACCGGCTTATGACATTGACCCAACCTGGTCAGGTCAGGTCACATCCACTTAAGGAAGGAGCACGGCATCAGACCTATTAACACAAGCTAGTCAGGTCCAACTCACACCCACCCACAGCCACTCATGTATTTATCTAACCTATTTTTAACACTACACAAAGTTTTAGCTTCTATGACGGTACTCGAGAGTTTGTTCCACTCATCCACAACTCCATTACCAAACGGGTGCTTTCCTATATCCTTCCTGAATATGAATTTTTCCAACTTAAAACCATTGCTGCGAGTCCTGTCTTGGCTATATATATTTTTAGCACGCTGTTTACATTCCTTTACTCCTGTTTATCCATTTATGAACCTCAGTCATATCATTCCCTAATTCTACGCTCCGGCAGATACAGATACTTCTGAATGGTTTTTCAAACCATTCATCACACAGATACTTCTGTATGATTTAACCCCAGGATAGGGGCAGTTATTAGGAATGTGTTTTTCTTGTTACATTAATATATATGTGTGATGTCTTCTTTACTTAACTCTACACGAGTACTGTTGTTTTGGTCCGCTGCACGTCACACTTATGATAAAGTGAGACAATGTTAAGTGTTTTTCATATATACTATATACTGACAGGTTGCTTGAGTGGTGTGTAGTGTGCTTGTTAATTTTATAGTTTCTTCTCCTGTGTACAACAACGTGTGTGTGTGTGTGTGTGTGTGTGTGTGTGTGTGTGTGTGTGTGTGTATGTGTGATATTTTCTTTATGTACTTATTGTTCTCTGTATGTCTATTCTGTATATATATATATTATGTTTATCTGTACAAGATATGTTCTCAAAATATAAAAAAAAGAAATTTTACGCTTTTCTAGAGAGTGTAGATTGAGGGCCTTCAGTCTATCCTCATAGGGAAGCTTTCTGATACATGGGATCAGCTTTGTCATCCTCCTTTCTTTTCCAGTGCATTTATATCCATTCTGTAATACAAAAAGTACCTCCAGATTGTTTATAAGGCCTAATGTCGACACTGGGACCCCTGTTTACTGGTTAATAAGCTCATTAATCAGTGCATATTTACCATAAAGAGGAAAGTATTAAGAAACTCTAAGAGGACATTCAGCATTCATATTGTGGAGAGGGTCAATTCAAACACTTCGTAGGCAGTGGATGAACTCCAGTGATGAATTTGGTATATTTCTTGGAGTAAGACTGACCATTCTTCTGTGATAAAGTTCTTTACCGGTGGGGGCAAAAATTGAGGATGGTGTTGGCTTTGCAGTGATCAACAGTGAGAACTCGTATTGTGCACATTTACTAAATGAGTTCTTTCTGTTAACTGTGGAAATCCACACAAAAAAATTACATCAGTGTTAGAAACACAAAATCTGTAGGGGCCATAGAGTGCCTGGAGAAATGAAATAGATTCAGGTTAGGAATCGAGTAACCTTCCTTAGCGATGTAGCTCCACTCAGTCATTGCTACTCTAGTCCTGACTGTTGGCTTAGTTGGATCACAGGTCACTGTGTAGTATTTAGGTTCCCTAAGTGCTCCATTAGACTTAACCCAGGCTAGCTGACATTTGTGACATACTACTGTATAGTAAGCCCATTGTTATGCAGAGCATTTCAATAACATTCAATGGTATTTGAATGGCATTAAATGACTTCTGCCTCACAGAGATTTAATAGGTCGCGTACATAGATATGTTCCTGGGATGTGGCTGGCCAAATAGTTACTACGGACGAAAATCAAAACTGTGTGTTCAGGGAGACGTGGGTGTTTGGTCCACCTCCCTCAACAGGAGTTCTCGTCAACCTGAGACGACTCTGTGGACTGAGAATTGTGCATACTATCTCTCCCATAGTTACCTCTTTGCAAGAGCTCCTCTTTGCTCTTTGTGTAGCTTGTGGCACGCAGCTTACTGTGGAACACACTTCGATTATTTGTCCTCAACTTCGATCATTTTGCTTTCGCCATGATTTGTAGAAGTACTGAAGTGCCTATAGGGTTCTTGTGAACTTTCAGTATTGTATATTGACACAAAACTAAATGGGATTTTTTAAGTAATTGGTGCTATATAATTTGTGCTATGTATTTTATTCATGAACATCAAAATGGTATACAATACCGACAGGTTGTTAGGTAAGACACATATGCAACAGTTAGACAACTTTATTCCGAAACGTTTCGCCTACACAGTAGGCTTCTTCAGTCGAATACAGAAAGTAGGCAGGAACAGTAGAGATGTGAAGACGATGTAATCAGTCCATCACCCTTAAAGTCGTAGAATTTGAGGTTGTCAGTCCCTCGGCCTGGAGAAGTTCAGTTCCATAGTCAGGAACTATCTGAAGATCAAGCGACAGTGCGGAGACTTAAATACTGTCGGAAGGAGAGGTGCAGGGTAGTAGTAGTAGTAGTAGTAGTGAGAGGCAACTGAGAGGTCATGTCCCTCTCAGATCCAACACTTCTCACTTGAAAAGCTTGTCCAAGGTGTTTTCTGTACCAAGATGCCACGTGTTGCAGTGTCTGACAAGATGAACATCAAAATGGTATACAATACCGACAGGTTGTTAGGTAAGACACATATGCAACAGTTAGACAACTTTATTCCGAAACGTTTCGCCTACACAGTAGGCTTCTTCAGTCGAATACAGAAAGTAGGCAGGAACAGTAGAGATGTGAAGACGATGTAATCAGTCCATCACCCTTAAAGTCGTAGAATTTGAGGTTGTCAGTCCCTCGGCCTGGAGAAGTTCAGTTCCATAGTCAGGAACTATCTGAAGATCAAGCGACAGTGCGGAGACTTAAATACTGTCGGAAGGAGAGGTGCAGGGTAGTAGTAGTAGTAGTAGTAGTGAGAGGCAACTGAGAGGTCATGTCCCTCTCAGATCCAACACTTCTCACTTGAAAAGCTTGTCCAAGGTGTTTTCTGTACCAAGATGCCACGTGTTGCAGTGTCTGACAAGATGAACATCAAAATGGTATACAATACCGACAGGTTGTTAGGTAAGACACATATGCAACAGTTAGACAACTTTATTCCGAAACGTTTCGCCTACACAGTAGGCTTCTTCAGTCGAATACAGAAAGTAGGCAGGAACAGTAGAGATGTGAAGACGATGTAATCAGTCCATCACCCTTAAAGTCGTAGAATTTGAGGTTGTCAGTCCCTCGGCCTGGAGAAGTTCAGTTCCATAGTCAGGAACTATCTGAAGATCAAGCGACAGTGCGGAGACTTAAATACTGTTCTTAGTCGTTAGTCGTGAGAGGCCAACTGAGAGGTCATGTCTTCTTCCAGATCCAGCACCTTGGTCACTTAGCTTGTCAAGGTGTTTTCTGTACCAGATGCCACGTTGTTGCAAGTGTCTGACAAGATGGAACATGACCTGTTCTACAATACCTACAGGTTGTTAGGTAGACATATGCAACAGTTAGACCTCTTCCGAAACATCGCCTACACGGTAGGCTTCTTCGATCGCTACTAAGTCGGCAGGAACGGTAGATGCTGGTTCCTAGACTATGTAATCCAGTCCATGGCCCATGGAAGTCGTAGAACTTTGAGGTTGTCAGTCCCTCGGCCTGGAGAGTTACCAGTTCCATAGTCAGGAACTATACTGAAGATTCAAGCGATCAGTGCTTAGACCTTCTACTGTCGGAAGGAGGTGCTGGAGTTCGTAGTAGTAAGTAAGCCTAGTAGTGAGAGAGGCAGCTTGAGGTCATGTCCCTCTCAGATCAAACACTTGTCACTTGAGCTTGTCAAGGTGTGTGTACCTTGATGCCGTGGTTGCAAGTGTCGTGACCCAAGATGAACCATGATGGTTATACAATACCGACAGGTTGTTCGGTAAGACACATATGCAACAGTTAGGACAACTCTTCCGGAAACGTCGCCTACACCTTTTAGTTCAAGGCTTTCCTTCAGAATCGAATACCAGAGTAGGCTGAAGGACAGTAGAGATGTGAAGAACCGATGTAATCCAGTCCATCACCCTTAGTCGTAGAATTTGGGGTTGTCAGTCCCTCGGCCTGGAGAGTTCAGTTCCATAGTCCCAGGAACTATCTGAAGATCAGCGACAGTGTTGGAAGACTTATACTGTCGGCGGAGAGGTGGCGAATGGTTCCTGACTATGGAACTGGAACTTCTCCCAAGGCCGAAGGGACTTGTTTAACCTCCTGATTCTGCGACTGGGGTGATGGACTGATTACATCGTCTTCCTACCTCTACTGTTACTACTTCTGTATTCGACCTGACCTGCAAGTAATGACGAGCATTTCGGAAATAAAGTTCGTCTGCTGTTGCATATATGTCTTAACCCTAACAACCTGTCGGTTGAACCATTGCTGCCGACCATTGATGTTCATCTTGTCGGGAACACTGCTAACGGCTTGGCGACAATCTTGTTGAAGACAGCCTTGGACATAAGCTTTTCCAAGTGAAGTAGTGTTGGATCTGAAGGAGGGACATATTCTCAGGTTGCCTCTCACTACTACTACTGCTGCCTACTGCCACCTCTCCTTTCCGACAGGTATTTAGAGTCTCACTGTCCTTGATCTTGATGATAGTTCCTGACTATGGAAGACTGAACTTCTCCAGGCCGAAGGACTGACGTTTAACCTCAAATTCTACGACTAAAGGGGTGATGGAGCTGATTACGTAATCTTCACGTCTCCTGCTGTTCCTGCCTACTCTGTGTTCGACTGAAGAAGCCTTGCTTGTGTAGAGCGAAAACGTTTCAGATAAAGTTGATGCTAACTGTTGCGTATGTGTCTTGCCTCAACAACCTGTCGGTGTTGTATGCCATTTGATGTTCGTCCTTGTCAGGACGCTGCAACTATCGGCATCTTGGTGCAAGCGCAACCTTGGATAAACTGGCTCAAGAGTGAGAAGTGTTGGATCTGAGAGGGACATGACCTCTCAGGTTGCCTGCCTGCTACCTCTACTACTACTACCCTGCGCCTCCTTCCTTTCGACAGTATTAAGTCTCCGCGCTGTCCTTGCATTCTTCAGAATGGTTCCTGACTATGGAAGGCTGAACTCTCCGGAGCCGGACTGGTTTAACCTGATTCTAACCGACTGCTTTTTATTCGTCTTCACGTCTCTAACTGGGTTCTGCCTAACATTCGGACTGAATTACATGCTGTGTTGAGCGACGTCGAATGAGTTGTCTGGCTGTTGCATCCTGTGTCTTACTGGCAACCTGTCGATTCTTGTGATGTTCATCTTGTCGGTTGCTACTGACACGTTTGCATATGTGTCTTACCTAACAACCTGTCGGTATTGTATACCATTTTGATGTTCATCTTGTCAGACACTGCAACACGTGGCATCTTGGTACAGAAAACACCTTGGACAAGCTTTTCAAGTGAGAAGTGTTGGATCTGAGAGGGACATGACCTCTCAGTTGCCTCTCACTACTACTACTACTACTACTACCCTGCACCTCTCCTTCCGACAGTATTTAAGTCTCCGCACTGTCGCTTGATCTTCAGATAGTTCCTGACTATGGAACTGAACTTCTCCAGGCCGAGGGACTGACAACCTCAAATTCTACGACTTTAAGGGTGATGGACTGATTACATCGTCTTCACATCTCTACTGTTCCTGCCTACTTTCTGTATTCGACTGAAGAAGCCTACTGTGTAGGCGAAACGTTTCGGAATAAAGTTGTCTAACTGTTGCATATGTGTCTTACCTAACAACCTGTCGGTATTGTATACCATTTTGATGTTCATCTTGTCAGACACTGCAACACGTGGCATCTTGGTACAGAAAACACCTTGGACAAGCTTTTCAAGTGAGAAGTGTTGGATCTGAGAGGGACATGACCTCTCAGTT
The DNA here is from genome assembly GCF_038502225.1 of Cherax quadricarinatus. Taxonomy (NCBI): domain Eukaryota; kingdom Metazoa; phylum Arthropoda; class Malacostraca; order Decapoda; family Parastacidae; genus Cherax; species Cherax quadricarinatus. The sequence goes on from NC_091292.1 coordinate 56,450,552, forward strand.
GCCTCTCACTACTACTACTACTACTACTACCCTGCACCTCTCCTTCCGACAGTATTTAAGTCTCCGCACTGTCGCTTGATCTTCAGATAGTTCCTGACTATGGAACTGAACTTCTCCAGGCCGAGGGACTGACAACCTCAAATTCTACGACTTTAAGGGTGATGGACTGATTACATCGTCTTCACATCTCTACTGTTCCTGCCTACTTTCTGTATTCGACTGAAGAAGCCTACTGTGTAGGCGAAACGTTTCGGAATAAAGTTGTCTAACTGTTGCATATGTGTCTTACCTATTTTATTCATGCTGGAAGCCATTTATTAGTTGTTACTCTGACCTTTGTTATCATAATTATTTTTTATTGCTTACTGCACCGAATGATCTAGTCAAAGCCTTTTTTTTTTTTTTTAATTCTGAACTTTACCAACATCCACCACACCTCTAGTGACTCGCCTTCACTATAGCTGTCTTCCTCACATATCACACACACAAACTCTCTCTCCCATCTCTCTTCCCTCCCTCCTTCCCTCCACCAACCATTCCCTCCCTCCTTCCCTCCACCAACCATTCCCTCCCTGACCACAAGCCCGTTCAGTCGTAATAATAACAATAAACATAAAACTAACAGTTCTTTAAACAACCACTCATAAATCCCTGACCCATTTCCTGGTTTCCTTGAATTTTAACAATGATTTTCCGCTATTTTATGGAATATATTAAAAAACGGAACATATAACACAGGAGAGACAGAGAGGCGAAATCCGTTAGCGAAACTGAACGTAATCTCTAATATTCGTGTGCAAAACCGAGGCCAAAAACCCACTTCTAATGTTGTTTTCTCTTGTTGTGATGGCCGGTTATAATATTTCATGAAGCGCTAAACCCATGTGGATCATTCTGCACGAGGATCGACCCACCATCGGCTAAGCGCGACCCGGTCACTGAACAATCAGGCTGTCGGTGATAGCATTTCGAACTCTGTGGGAGAGATGTTTTTCAGGTGTGATCCAGGAGTAGCACCTGATATACAGTGTAGATAAATAGTTTAAAGAACCGACATGTTGATGAATTAGACACACTTGGAAATGTGATAAATGGTTTGAAAACCGACAAGTTGAATATTGAGACGCTTATGCAACATATGGGAATCTTTATTGAAGAAACGTTTCGCCACACAGTGGCTTCATCAGTCCAATACAAAGCAGAAAGGTGTAAGGAGAGTAGGAATTTAAGGTAATCAGTCCCTCAGCCTCGAGTCGATGTGTTCAGTTCATCACTTTCGTAGAAAGTACAGCCCAGGGCCGTAGCAGTGGCTTATATACTGTAGTCAGGTGAGGCGAAGCAGGAGGAGGCGGGGTCATAGTGGTACCATCCACTAGTCGAAGTAGGTCTTCGTCCAAAGGTTTTATAGGTTGAAGATTTCTTTGTATCAAGATCCCATGATGCTGCTGTGTCCACCAATCTTGTACTTTCTACAAGATTGATGGACTGAACACATCGACTGCAGGCTGAGGGACTGATTACCTCAAACTCCTCCTCTACTTACCCCTGTCTGATTTGTATTGGACTGAAAAAGGCAGTGTGCTAAACGTTTCCTTAATAAAGATTCCCATATGTTACATAATTGTCTCAATCTTCACACTTGGGTATCTTTATTGTGGAAATGCTTCTCCACACAGTGGCTTCATCAGTCCAATACAGAGAAGAATGGTGAAGATCAGAAGGAGCTTGAGGTAATCAGTCCCTCTAGGCTGGGGGACTGACCCTTCTGATCATCAACCATTTTTGTCTGTATTGGACTGATGAAGCCACTGTGTGGAGAAACATTTCCACAGTAAAGATACCCAAGTGTTGTATATGTGTCTAATGTATCACCTGGAATACAAGTTGATGTGAAATATTCCCTCACCTTGGAACAAGTTGGGTCATGCAGAGATATAATAAATATGTAGTCGGTGATTACAGAATATGTTTGATGGAAACTGACAGACTGTGTGTGTGTGTGTGTGTGTGTGTGTGTGTGTGTGTGTGTGTGTGTGTGTGTGTGTGTGTGTGTGTGTGTGTGTGTGTGTGTGTGTGTGTGTGTGTGTGTGTGTGTGTGTGTGTGTGTGTGTGTGTGTGTGTGTGTGTTGTGGGTGTGTGTGTGTGTGTTTGTGTGTGTGTGTGTGTTGTGTGTGTGTGTGGGTGTGTGTGTGTGTGTGTGTGTGTGTTATGTGTGTGTGTGTGTGTGTGTGTGTGTGTGTTGTGGGTGTGGGTGTGTGTGTTGTGTGTGTGGGTGTGGGTGTGTGTGTTGTGTGTGTGTGTGTGTGTGTGTGTTGTGGGTGTGTGTGTGTGTGTATGTGTGTGTGTTGTGGGTGTGTGTGTCTGTGTGTGTGTCTGTGTGTGTGTGTGTGTGTCTGTGTGTGTGTGTGTATGTGCGCCTGCATGTGGTGGTAGTTATGGTTGTTATATTGGAGGTTGGTTGTGTTGTTTTTGAGCGTGGGTGTAGCGTGTAGTGGTGAGTGCACAGCTGGTGTTACAGGTGGTCTACCTACCTGGAGTCTACCTGGAGGGTATTCCGGGGATCAACGCCCCCGCGGCCCGGTCCACGACCAGGCCTCTCGGTGGATCAGAGCCTGATCAACGAGGCTGTTACTGCTGGCCGCACGCAATCCAACGTCTGACTGATCAGGCACCGACTTTAGGTATCTGTCCAGTTCCCTCTTGAAGACAACCAGGGGTCTTCCCGTAATGCCCCTTATTGCTGGTGGGAGGCTGTTGAACAGTCTTTGGCCCCGGACACTTATTGCGTTTTCTCTTAGTGTACCAGTGGCGCCCCTACTTTTTACTGGGGGTATGTTGCATCGCCTGCCAAGTCTTTTGCTTTCGTATTGAGTGATTGCTGTGTGCATATTAGGGATCAGTCCCTCCAGAATCTTCCAGGTGTAGATTATGATATATCTCTCTCACCTGCGCTCCAGTGAGTACAAGCCAAGTGCTTTCAGGCGTTCCCAGTAGTTAAGGTGTTTGATGGAACTTACATGTGCAGTAAAGGTTCTCTAAACATTCTCAAGATCTACAATTTCACCTGCCTTGAATGGTGATGTTAATGTACAGCAGAATTCCAGCCTAGAGAAAACAAGCGATTTAAAAAGGATCATCATTGGCTTAGCATCTCTTGTCTTGAATGTTCTCATTATCCATCCTATCAGTTTCCTAGCAGATGTGATAGTGGCATTGTTGTGATCCTTGAAGGTGAGGTTTCCGCTCTATTGTGTGATTGGAGTTTGTAGTATACTCAGTTCTAGTTATTATTTCCTCCAGTTTTCCATAACAGAGTAGTTGGAATTTGTCTTCATTGAATATCATATTGTTCTCTGTTGCCCATTGGAAAACTTGGTTTACATCTTCTTGGAGCTTTGCCGTGTCCTCAATGGATAACACACTCATGCAGATCCTAGTATCGTCTGCAAAAGATGATACAGTGCTGTGGTTTACATCTCAGTGTCTGATATGAGAATGGGGAAAAGGATAGGTGCGAATACTGTGCCTTGTGGGACAGAGCTCTTCACTGTGGCAGCTTAAAATTTAACTCTGTTTACTACTACTCTTTGTGTGCGATTGGTTAGAAAGTTGAAGATCCATCTGCTTACTTTGCCAGTTATCCCTTTGGCATGCATTTTCTGTGTTATTACACCATGGTCGCACTTGTCAAAAGGCTTTTGCAAAATCTGTGTATACTACATCTGCATTATGTTTTCCAGTGCATCTAAGACCATATCATAGTAGTCTAGCAACTGCGAAAGGCAGGAGCGACCTGCTCTGAACCCATGTTGCCCTGGGTCGGTCAATTTTTAGGAGTCCAGGTGATTTGCTATCCTGCTTCTCAGAACTCTTTCAAAGCTTTTTATGATGTGGGAAGTTAAAGCTATTGGTCTATAGTTCTTAGCTATTGCTTTGCTGCCTCCTTTATGGAGTGGAGCTATATCTGTTGTTTTTAGTGACTGTGGAATCCCACCTGTGTCTAAACTTCTCCATAGCATAGTTAGGGCCCGTGAGAGAGGTTTCTTGCAGTTCTTAATGAACACAGAGTTGCACGAGTCTGGGCCTGGGGCTGAGTGCATGGGCATGTCGTCGATGGCTTTCTCAAAGTCTTGTGGAGTCTGGATTATGTCATAAATTTGGCATACATTGGCAGGGTTTTCAGGTTCATTCATGAGTGCACAGCTGGTGTTAAAGGTGGTGGTGAATGCACAGCTGGTGTTACAGGTGGTGGCTGTACCGTTTCCTCATGGAAGACATAAATAAGCAATAAATTTAAATACATTTATTTTCACCCAATCTCTTCATAAATGTATGAAATAAATCACTGTCACACAACTTTGGTAATTTATTCCGCATTACCCATTCGACTTAAGAGAAAAAATCGTTTAGTTGGGCTGAAAAAGATTTACCTGACGAGTGTTCAGGGGGTCAACGCCCCCGCGGTCCGGTCTGTGACTAGGCTTATAATTTTAAAACCATTGTTACCAGCTATGTTTCACTGGGCAACGTAGACAATTTTTCTCAAATTAGTTCCTCATGCCCTCTGGTGATGTTATACGTGGAGGCGAGGGTGTGGTGCTAGTGGTGACGGTGGGCGTGGTGGTGTGGGCGTGGTTGTGTGGGCGTGGTTGTGTGGGCGTGGTGGTGATGCTGTATTTAATACACATGCGGTTATGACTAAGCTTGTGCAGATATTTTAGTTGAATTTGTGGTAGATATAAATGTTGGACACGAGTCCAAGGATACACTGTACTGGCCCATCAATTTCTCCTTCCATCAACGTGATTAATCAAGTGTCAGCTGGTGGGTGTGCAAGACATCTCGACGCTCCCTACACGACCGTCACCTTGCGCTACGTTTCGCCCACTCATCATGGCATGTAGGCAACGTTACTGCACAATGCAGGTGGAGAGCACCTCCACAAGGCCTCACACGTCCCTCCGCCATATGTCGGTCCTTAGGCCTAGAGGGGCACCCTACAATTCAGGCACAATGACACATTAAAATTCTCACCTTGCCGTAGGCCTAGGGGGAAGGGACAGCGAGAGGACATGCATAGTAATTAGGAAACTTGGGAAGGGTCTTGATGGTAGGGAGAGGGAACGAAAGAAAAGACGAACCAGAGAATAAAGGAGATATGGAGAGTAGGTTAGAAAGAGAGGAGAGAAGAGGAGAGAGATTTTGATGAGAAGAGGAGACGAAAGAAAAAGAAATTACGAGGAATATGAAATGAGAAGACGAGAGTCCAGGAAAAAAATTACGGATTGCGAAAAAGATTTAGGAGTTCTGGTTAGCAGTAATCTGAAACCAAGACGGCAGTCCATTAGTGTTCGCAATAAAGCTAACAGAATCCTTGGCTTCATATCAAGAAGCATAAATAATAGAAGTCCTCAGGTTGTTCTTCAACTCTATATATGTAAAGTAAAAGAACACAAGTGCAACTAATGTGACATTTATTGTGGCAACGTTTCGCTCTCCAGGAGCTTTATCAAGCCATTACAAACAATACATGTACACAGAGGTATATAAAGGCTCAGAGTGAGGTGCAATACCAGTGAGGTACCATTTCGATGTTCACTAGTGGTAGTAGTAGTAGTAGTAGTGACAAAAGTAATACAATATGGTAGAGCAATTAATTCGTACATGAGTAAAAGGATATAAAAGCTATTACTTGGGTAACATAAAAATAGGTTGGACAAATATAGACTGGAAAGAGGCAGCTTGTTTCAGTGTTCACTCTCTGTAATGTGCTTTGTGTAGTATAACAGGAGAGACTATGTGATGGCAGGGTTTACTGTTTTCAGGAGGATTCTTGCTAAGACTTCGGAGATGGTGAAGCTGAGAGTAAGACACATGTGCAACATCTGGGTATCTTTATTGTAGACGTTTCGCCATCCAGTGGCTTTATCAATACAAATTCTAGGACATAACTTGAAGACAGTAGAACTATGTACAGAAGATGAGGTAATCAGTCCCTCAACCTAGGAGTAGGTGCGAACAGCACCATAGTCGTGGAGATTCACGACTATGGTGCTGTTCGCACCTACTCCTAGGTTGAGGGACTGATTACCTCATCTTCTGTACATAGTTCTACTGTCTTCAAGTTATGTCCTAGAATTTGTATTGATAAAGCCACTGGATGGCGAAACGTCTACAATAAAGATACCCAGATGTTGCACATGTGTCTTACTCTCAGCTTCACCATCTCCGAAGTCTTAGCAAGAATCCTCCTGAAAACAGTAAACCCTGCCATCACATAGTCTCTCCTGTTATACTACACAAAGCACATTACAGAGAGTGAACACTGAAACAAGCTGCCTCTTTCCAGTCTATATTTGTCCAACCTATTTTTATGTTACCCAAGTAATAGCTTTTATATCCTTTTACTCATGTACGAATTAATTGCTCTACCATATTGTATTACTTTTGTCACTACCACTACTACTACTACCACTAGTGAACATCGAAATGGTACCTCACTGGTATTGCACCTCACTCTGAGCCTTTATATACCCTCTGTGTCCATGTATTGTTTGTAATGGCTTGATAAAGCTCCTGGAGAGCGAAACGTTGCCACAATAAATGTCACATTAGTTGCACTTGTGTCCTTTTACTTTACATATTGTCGGTAATTCTACCAACTTTATTACAACTCTATATATCCTTGTTTAGGCCTCATTTAGATTATGCTGCACAGTTTTGGCCACCATATTACAGAATGGATATAAATGCTCTGGAAAACGTACAAAGGAGGATGACAAAGTTGATCCCATGTATCAGAAATCTTCCCTATGAGGATAGACTGAGAGCCCTGAATCTGCACTCTCTAGAAAGGCGTAGAATTAGGGGGGATATGACTGAGGTGTATAAATGGAAGACAGGAATAAATAAAGGGGATGTAAATAACCTGCTGAAAATATCTAGCTTAGACAGGACTCGCAGCAATGGTTTTAAGTTGGAAAAATTCAGATTCAGGAAGGATATAGGAAAGCACTGGTTTGGTAATAGTTGTGGATGAGTGGAACAAACTCCCGAGTACAGTTATTGAGGCTAAAACGTTGTGTAGTTTTAAAAATAGGTTAGATAAATACATGAGTGGGTGTGAGTTGTACCTGATTAGCTTGTGCTACTAGGTCAGTTGCCGTGTTCCTTCCTTAAGTGAATGTGACCTCACCTGACTAGGTTGGGGCATTGGCCTAAGCCGGTAGGAGACTTGGACCTGCCTCGTATGGGCCAGTAGGCCTGCTGCAGTGTTCCTTCTTTCTTATGTTCTTATGCTCTTAGTGTGAATACTGTAGTGAGTACTGTGGTGTGAGTGCTGTAGTGTGAGTACTGTGGTATGAGTGCTGGGGTGTGAGTGCTGAGGTGTGAGTGCTGAGGTGTGAGTGCTGAGGTGTGAGTGCTGAGGTGTGAGTGGTGAGGTGTGAGTGCTGAGGTGTGAGTGCTGTGGTGTGAGTGCTGTGGTGTGAGTTCTGTCGTGTGAGTGCTGTGGTGTGAGTGCTGTGATGTGAGTACTGTGGTGTGAGTACTGTGGTGTGAGTACTGTGGTGAGTACTGTGGTGTGAGTACTGTAGTGAATACTGTGGTGTGAGTGGTGTGGCGTGAGTACTGTGGTGTGAGTACTGTGTTGTGAGTGCTGTGGTATGAGTATTGTGGTGTGAGTGTTGAGGTGTGAGTGCTGTGGTGTGAATGCTGTGGTGTGAGTGCTGTGGTGTGAGTGCTGTGATGTGAGTGTTGTGGTGTGTGTGTTGTGGAGTGTGTGTTGTGGTGTGAGGACTATGGTGCGAGTGCTGTGGTGCGAGTACTGTGATATGAATACTGTGGTGTGAGTGTTGTGGTGTGAGTACTGTGGTATGAGTACTGTGATATAAGTACTGTGGTATGAGTACTGTGGTATGAGTACTGTGGTATGAGTACTGTGGTGTGAGTGCTGTGGTGTGAGTACTGTGATGTGAGTACTGTAGTAAGTTTGTAGATGAATGGTTCAGAGAACCGACATGTTGATAAATTAGACACATGTGCAACTCTTGGGTATCTTTATTGAGGAAACGTTTCGCCACACAGTGGCTTCATCAGTCCATACGTAGGAGAAACATGAAGAACAGGAGGAGAATGAGGTAATCAGTCCCTCAACCTTGAGTCGATGTGTTCAGTCCATCAATCTTGATGGACTGAACACATCGACTCAAGGTTGAGGGACTGATTACCTCATTCTCCTCCTGTTCTTCATGTTTCTCCTACGTATGGACTGATGAAGCCACTGTGTGGCGAAACGTTTCCTCAATAAAGATACCCAAGAGTTGCACATGTGTCTAATTTATCAACTGTAGTGAGTACTGTGGTGTGAGTACTGTAGTGTGAGTACTATGGCATGGTTACTGTGGCGTGAGTACTGTGGTAAAGGTGCTGTGGTGAGAGTCCTTTATACAGAAGGGCTCTGGATACAAGGAATCAGAGCTACCTTCCCCTTCCTCGGATCAAACCTGATTCCCTCTCATTTTCAAGGCGTTGAATGTCTCTTTCCACTTTCAATTTTCCTTAAGAATAAAATCCTTTATTTTTCGGTTAAATAATCAAACAATAATTAATGAAAATTTTACTCAAAAAGACTTATAATAATAATAATAATAATAATAATAATAATAATAATAATAATAGTAATAGAAGCGGACGCCATGGGAAAAAAGAGAAATGCATCGCAATGCTATCCTATAATGTTTCGCCCACGGTGTGTGCAAAACGTCGTCATTACAGTATCACATTATGTTGGATTTATGTGTCTTTGTTTTCCATGGATTAGATTTAGACTTTGCCGCCGAAGTGGCTAGTTTATAGTGCACTGCGTATCCTTCCTCCGGAGGGCAACACAACAGCACCTGGATACACAAGAGTATTAAGCAGTGTATTGCTCAATATTGTATAGAAAAAAACGCTCTTTATGTAATGTCAGTTTCAGGGATTTTTTTTTTTTGTGAAAGACGCGTAGTATTCCTGGTCAGAGTGGCCAGGAGAGGAGAATGAGGTGTGTGTTGAGGAGCACAGCAGCTGCAGCAAGATGTCCTAAGACGTCACTGTTTGATGTTTGTAGGGATGGTGTTTTTATGTAAGTTTATACGATAGATTAGTTTATTGGTGCTCTCATGTTTACCTGTAAGGCCCTAGTGTGCAGAGGCCTGTTTAAGTTTTGGGAGAGGGGGGGTCATGGAGCCTCCCTGTTTATAAATGATAGTGTTTTACTCACAAACAGCAGTTTTGCTAGTGAGCTACATATGTATATATATATATATATATATATATATATATATATATATATATATATATATATATATATATATATATATATATATATATAGTGTGTGTGTGTGGTGCCGAATATGTAAAACTTGCGATCTTGGCTTAATTAAATAGCAACGCTCATCTTGCCATATAGGACAAGCAAAAATTTGTGTATGCAATAATTTCGCAAAAATCATAATGAACCTAACGAAAAAAATATATTTTATTGTGTTTGTTTAGTATTAAAATATTGTAAACGTACCTAAAATATATTTAGTTGGATTAGGGTAAAATAAATTGCGCTTGTTATAATAAGGTTAGGTAAGTTTTCTGAGATTCTTTTGGGGCAAATTAAAAATTTTTACATTAACATTAATGAAAAAAAAATCTTTAAATGCATAAGAGAAAATTTTAGAAAGGACTTGCATTGTTAAAATCTCTAGTTGGTCGATGCATGCAGGAGATGAGATGAAAAGCTGTAAGCCTTCTCCCTGAAAGCTGGCTGCCTTGGATCAACGTGTAGCCTTGTGCTAGGCCCCAAGGTATTGTCTAGTGTGGTGAGAATTGTATAGCACTGCGTACCTTGTTCCAAGGTTCGTAGGTTCGAGTCTCCTTCGGCCAGAGATCAGTGTTTATATATATATATATATATATATATATATATATATATATATATATATATATATATATATATATATATATATATATATATATATATTATATTATATTGTTCAGGTAAGTTTTTGTGTCCTTATAATAAATTTAATATTGTCTCCACGTTTAATATGAAGGTAGAAGTTGCCCTCGACTGATTTCTTTTTCTATTTTAAATAATATAAATACCCTGAGACTAGGCAGGTCGTTTACTCTTCAGGAGCCACGATTTTTATTTACGTTACGCAGTCAAAAGCGTAACAAAGAAGTCTAGGTACTAGGCCTCAAAAGGGTTAACTGGAGTATATTTGTATTTATATCCATGTGTTACCAGCTGACAGCGAATTTCGTATATATGCTTAAAATGTCCCTGGATCTTTTTTTTCATTATTGAAGTATCTTAATATATCACATGGCTTATAATAATAATAACATAGCTAACATCACTATTGTACTCTATAGAAAGACCTTGTTTATACAGAGCATTTCGGGCAACTTTTGTCCCCCTGGATGCCACCACAACAGTCGTCTGACATCCAGGTACCTACTTTCCTCTAGGTGAACAGGGGCAACAGGTGTCGGGAAACCTGCTTAAACTGGAATCGATCCCAGTACCTCTCAGTGTGCGAGGTGAGTGCGCTATCAACCAAGCCACAACAATAAAGAACACGTAACGTTCAAGAAAGTTGATCATCTGCCAATACAAGTACTTCTAAATATATTTGTTGTATAAATCTCTCTTTCACCTCAAACGAACCAATGTTATTTATTTTATTTAAGATTTTCAAGAATCTAACTCATTTTAGATTCTATTTGAAGATATTCCAGAAAATTTTCCTGTAAAACTGTGCTACATTTTAGCAGTCACAGGATCGAGCCTTCACTCGGAAATGGGTAAATCATGAAGTCTAACAATCACTAATTTGAATTTGGTTAATATGAGGTGGAGGGCGTGGTAGGTTTGGCGTGTGACAGCGTGGTAGGCCAGGCGTGTTTGGGCGGGGTAGGCCTGGCGTGCGAGGGCCAGGTAGGCCTGGGGAGTGAGAGCGTGGTAGGTCTGGCGTGTGAGGTTGGGGTAGGCCTGGCGTGTGAGGGCATGGTAGGCCTGGCGTGTGAGGGCGTCGCAGGCCTGGCGTGTGAGGGCGTGCGAGCTACAGGAATGTGTAGTAAGGGTCGTGGGCGTCAGGGCCGCCATTAAGGGATTACACTGAACTAATTAGCAGCTGCTAGGTTACCGCCCCTACTCCTCCTCCCTTCCCTCTATCCCCTCCTTCCTTCCCTTACCTCTCCCTCTACTTCCTTCCTGCCTCCCTCCCCTCTCCTTCCTTCCCTCTGTTCTTCCCCTCTCCTTCCTTCCCTTCTTCCCCACCCTCCCCTTCTTCCCCCTCTCCTTCCCTACCCCTCCTTCCTTTCTCCTTCCCTCCCCTCTCTCCCTCCCTTCTTCCCCCTCCCTCCATCCTTCCCTCTCTCTCCCTTCCTCCATCCTTCCCCTCTTCTTTTCCTCTCCCTCCCTTCTTCCCTCTTCCTCCCTCATTCCCTCTCCCTTTTTCCTTCCCACTAGTTCCTTCCCTTTCCCTCCCTTCCATCTACTTCTTTACTTCCCTCTCTCTTCCTCCTTCCTTTTACTTCCTTCCCTCAACACAAATAAACCGCATATAGGAGACCGAAACTTATGACAACATTTCGGTCTTGGCTGGACCATTAGCTAGCCCATATATACATGAGAGGAGGCGGAGCAGCGAGTGGTAGAACGAGAAGAGGAAGTAGTATAATTGTTGTAGTGGTAATAGTAGAAGTGGTAATAGTAGAAGTGGTAATAGTAGAAGAAATAATGCAGCAAGGCCACAGAGGGCAATAAGAAGGTAGAATAATAAGTGAAACAAGTAAGTAATAGTAGTTGAAGTAGTCTAATAAGAGAAAAAAGAAAGAGAAGCACTGCAGGAGATCTGATGGCCAGCGAGGGTAGGACAAAATCCTGGGGAGAAGCAAGGAAGTACAAAGAAATTCTAAGAAAGGAGGAGAGGTAAGGCGAGGAAGAGACAAAGATCAGCTCAAGTCATCAGTGTTCTGAAATTTGGAACATTTGACAATGTAATGAGAAAGGAAGGCATCTACAGAGACACAGTCAGGACAAAGAATCATACTAGGGATGATTCAACAAGACGGCGTCTGTGAAGGCTAGAAGAAGCATAGACGGTTTTAGCAGAGGACCAGTTAACTCTATGACTGTGATCTCTAACATGACAGACAAGAACATTATTAGTGTCGGCATTGCTAACACTTCTTTTGTGCTATTTAAGTCTGTCAGAAAGAGAGAAGCCAGCTTCTCCAAAGTAGCGGAGAGGACAAGAGCAGGAAATAGAGTAGACTCCGGAAGCATCATCGGTACTAGGAGCAGAGATAGGAACTAGACTTATACGAAGAATGTTAGCTTGGCGAGAAGAAAGATTGATGTCTAAGGAACGGAGGGAGTTGCGAGGATTTAGAAGACTGGAAATATGGGAAAAGCACAGAACAGATTTCACAAATATCTCACACATAGAAGAATGAAATTTCTGATGACATTTCGATCCGACTGGGACCATTGACTAGTTAATGGTCCATGTAGGACCGAAACGTCGTCACAAGTTTCACTCTCCTATGTGCAGGCTATTTGTGTATTGTTCCTGGCACTGTATTGTGCCTTTTAATTCTCTCAGGAAATATCACAGGAGGACAGAGTTTGGGAGAGAAGGAAGTCTGCTCAGAATGTGAGTAGGCAGAGTTTATGAAATCGGAAGGGTAGCCAAGGCGAGAGAACGAACTGCGAAGAGTGGAAATTTCCGACTCGACAAACTGAGGGGCCACAAATGAGGAAGATACGGAGACAGAGAAAGAACACGTTTATTAGGTAAAATGGACACGTGTGGAACTAGTGCGACATTTCATTGTGGCAACGTTTCGCTCTCCAGGAGCTTTGTCAAGTGAAACGTTGCCACAGTAAAATGTTGAAATAGTTGCACATGTGTACTTCTACCTAACATTGTCGATATTTCTACCAACTTTACTATAAGAGCACTTTTCTTGACAGCAGAAACAGTTTAAGAAAAGTAGTGATTCTGTATAGATGGTTTATAAAGAATCGAAAATTTGATGAGTCACCTGTGCAAAATTTGGATGTGTCTATTCTGGAAACGTTTCACCAGGCAGTGACTTCATCAGTCCAATACAAAGAACGGTGAAAGATGAGGTTGAGGTAATCAGTTCCTCAGCCTGAAGTCAGTGTATTAAGTCCATTAAGCCTGATAAAAAGTGCACCATATGAGCAGAGAAAAGGCTTAAATACTTCTGACAGACGAAGTGAAGCATTGCCTAATCCAGGATAGTAGATTTTTCCACTGATGGCTCCGCCTACCACTGCTTCACTTTACCTGTTTGCAGTATAAGCACCATCTCTGGCCACAGGCTGCATTTTTATCGAGATTGATAGACTCGATTGCCTTGATATTTTTTTTTACTGTTCTCTGTACTGTACTGTTGTTTTCTGTACTGTACTGCTCTGTGTATTGTACTGGACTGTTGTTCTCTCTCTTGTACTGGACTGTTGTTCTCTCTCTTGTACTGGACTGTTGTTCTCTGTGCTGTGCTGTACTGTTGTTTTGTGTGTTTACTCGTGTTCTCTGTGCTGTACTCTTGTTCTTTGTTCTGTATTGTTCTCTTCACCGTTTTTTAAACTGTCCGTTTGATCTCAGTACTAGACGTTTGTTCTCTGCACTATACTGTTCTCTGTATTGCTCCGTTAACTGCACCGTTTTTCTTTGTGCTGTTGTTCTCTGTTTTGTACTGTTTGTCACTATACTGTACTGTTATTCTCTGTGCTGTTCTAATGTCTGTAGTGATCTGTTGTTTGTATTGTTATCCATACTGTTCTGTTGTCTGTATTTTATATTTGTTCTCTACCGTTATTATCTGTATTGTAATGTTATCGGAACTTCATTATTTTCTAAGCTGTACTTTTTTCTCTGTACTTCACTGTTGTTCACTGTACTGTTGTTGTCTCTACTTTTGTTCTCCATACTGTACTTTTGTCTGTGTTGTACTGTTGTTCTCTGTACTGTACTTTTCACTTTGCTGTACTGTTGTTCTCTTCTGTTTTTTTACACAAATCAGTATTACAGTTTATGAGGTGTTATCTAGCCTCTGTGTATTTCAAAGTCCAGCCTTTTCTTAGGTATACTGCTAGAGAACTGTTGTTCTCTGTACTGTTCTATGCACTGTGCTGTTGCTCTCTCTACTGTTCACTTCACTGTATTGTTGTTTTCTGTTATGGACTGTTGTTCTCTGTACTGTTTCTTTTCATAACTGCATTTTTGTATTCTGCACTGCTTGTTGCAGTGTCTGCAGTGCTATTGTTTGTAATGTACTGTTTTTTTACTATTGTTTGTGGTATATTGTTGTCTCTACTGTACTGTTGTTTACTGTATTGAACTTTTGTTTTCAGTATTGTACTTTTGTGTACTACACTGTTGTTCCCTGTACTGCACTGTTGTTTTCTGTAGTGCACTGTTCTCTGTACTGCACTGTTGTTCTCTGTACCGCACTGTTGTTCTCTGTACTGCACTGTTATTTTCTGTTCGGCACTGTTGCTCTCTGTACCGCACTGTTGTTCTCTGTACTGCACTTTCATTCTCTGTTCCGCACTGTTGTTCTCTGTACTGCACTGTTGTTCTGTGTACTGCACTGTTGTTCTCTGTACTGCAATGTTGTTCTCTGTACTGCATTGTTGTTCTCTGTACTGCACTGTTGTTCTCTGTATTGCACTGTTGTTCTCTGTACTGCACTGTTGTTCTCTGTACTGCAGTGTTCTGTGTACTGCACTGTTGTTCTATGTACTGCGCTGCTGTTCTCTGTATTGCACTGTTGTTCTCTGTACTGCACTGTTGTTCTCTGTACTTCACTGTTGTTCTCTGTACTGCACTGTTCTGTGTACTGCACTGTTGTTCTCTGTACTGCACTGTTGTTCTCTGTACTGGACTGTTGTTCTCTGTACTGCACTGTTTTCTCTGTACTGCACTGTTGTTCTCTGTACTGCACTGTTGTTCTCTGTACTGCAGTGTTCTGTGTACTGCACTGTTGTTCTATGTACTGCGCTGTTGTTCTCTGTATTGCACTGTTGTTCTCTGTACTGCACTGTTGTTCTCTGTACTTCACTGTTGTACTCTGTACTGCACTGTTCTGTGTACTGCACTGTTGTTCTGTGTATTGCACTGTTGTTCTCTGTACTGCACTGTTGTTCTCTGTACTGCACTGTTGTTCTCTGTACTGCACTGTTGTTCTCTGTACTACACTGTTGTTCTCTGTACTGCACTGTTGTTCTCTGTACTGCACTGTTGTTCTCTGTACTGCACTGTTGTTCTCTGTACTGCAGTGTTCTGTGTACTGCACTGTTGTTCTATGTACTGCACTGTTGTTCTCTGTATTGCACTGTTGTTCTCTGTACTGCACTGTTGTTCTCTGTACTTCACTGTTGTTCTCTGTACTGCACTGTTCTGTGTACTGCACTGTTGTTCTCTGTATTGCACTGTTGTTCTCTGTACTGCACTGTTGTTCTCTGTATTGCACTGTTGTTCTCTGTACTGCACTGTTGTTCTCTGTATTGCACTGTTGTTCTCTGTACTGCACTGTTGTTCTCTGTATTGCACTGTTGTTCTCTGTACTGCACTGTTGTTCTCTGTACTGCACTGTTGTTCTCTGTACTGCACTGTTGTTCTCTGTACTGCACTGTTGTTCTCTGTACTGCACTGTTGTTCTCTGTACTGCACTGTTGTTCTCTGTACTGCACTGTTGTTCTCTGTACTGCACTGTTGTTCTCTGTATTGCACTGTTGTTCTCTGTACTGCACTGTTGTTCTCTGTACTGCACTGTTGTTCTCTGTACTGCACTGTTGTTCTCTGTACTGCACTGTTGTTCTCTGTACTGCACTGTTGTTCTCTGTACTGCACTGTTGTTCTCTGTATTGCACTGTTGTTCTCTGTACTGCACTGTTGTTCTCTGTACTGCACTGTTGTTCTCTGTACTGCACTGTTGTTCTCTGTACTGCACTGTTGTTCTCTGTACTGCACTGTTGTTCTCTGTACTGCACTGTTGTTCTCTGTACTGCACTGTTGTTCTCTGTACTGCACTGTTGTTCTCTGTATTGCACTGTTGTTCTCTGTACTGCACTGTTGTTCTCTGTACTGCACTGTTGTTCTCTGTACTGCACTGTTGTTCTCTGTACTGCACTGTTGTTCTCTGTACTGCACTGTTGTTCTCTGTACTGCACTGTTGTTCTCTGTATTGCACTGTTGTTCTCTGTACTGCACTGTTGTTCTCTGTACTGCACTGTTGTTCTCTGTACTGCACTGTTGTTCTCTGTTCCTTTATTTCACCAGCCTCAGTAAATATTTTCAATCAGATTTCTTTTGTTCATATTTTTGTTCATATTATGTTACTTATAATTATTTTTGGTATCTACATGTTGTTTTGTCTTTGCAATTTATTGTTAAAAGCGTTGAGATATTTGATATGTCAACGTGCCCTTCAAAACTAGCAGCTTCAATTCTTCCTTCTCTCTGTCTGTCTGTCTCTTTCTCTCTGTCTCTCTCTCTCTCTCTCTCTCTCTCTCTCTCTCTCTCTCTCTCTCTCTCTCTCTCTCTCTCTCTCTCTCTCTCTCTCTCTCTCTCTCTCTCTCTCTCTCCTCTCTCCTCTCTTCCCTCTCTCCCTGCTTACTTTTCTCTCTGCCTTCATCTTCCCGGACACACTCATCCCTGGCCGCCAGAAAAGGACTCATCCCCTGCCTTGGGAATTTATACCTTGCTTAAAAATACTACTAATTCTCCGCTCACTAATACTCCCTGGGACGCCCAACTGCCACCTAAACTGCGCTCGGAAATACGGGAATTACTTTCCCTACACACTTTTTTTTTTCTTCAAGTCTCTTAGCTAGCCGGGAGAGAAATGTGGCGCAGATATATGTGGCGAAGAATGTCTTTGGGGGCTCTCGCCCGTCGACGAGCCTAACAATGTTAATGTAGTGACCTCGAGCCTAAAAGCATTTTTCAATTCTCATGACTTAAAAGAAATTCAACTTAACATACAGCGTACAAGTGCTGTATTTACTAAAATATTTTTTTTTTAATTATGAAGAATTCAATGTTTTCGTTAGCAATAAGTAATAAGTTACAGAAGAAATCAGCTGGCAAAACAACAGGCCTAAGTCTGAACTGGTAGATTAGAGGGAGAAAATATTTGGAACAATGTGGACACGTTTGATGTTTCTGGTATTTCGGTATTTGTGGCGAGAATTACTGAGAAAATGGAGGAGATATACGGTAAGATTAACGAACAGGGAAGTGGAACATAATACTCAACAACACAGGAGTGCCACTACGACTTTTTTTTTTCAAGATAATGTTTAAAATATCCATTAACCAGTCTGTTGCAAAACTGTGATGATTTGTTTTTACTTTAGGAAGCAGAGTTGTGTTCGTAGTGACTGTGTTCGTAGTGACTGTGTTCGTAGTGACTGTGTTTGTAGTGACTGTGTTTGTAGTGACTGTGTTTGTAGTGACTGTGTTTGTAGTGACTGTGTTCGTAGTGACTGTGTTCGTAGTGACTGTGTTTGTAGTGACTGTGTTTGTAGTGACTGTGTTTGTAGTGACTGTGTTTGTAGTGACTGTGTTCGTAGTGACTGTGTTCGTAGTGACTGTGTTTGTAGTGACTGTGTTTGTAGTGACTGTGTTTGTAGTGACTGTGTTTGTAGTGACTGTGTTTGTAGTGACTGTGTTCGTAGTGACTGTGTTCGTAGTGACTGTGTTTGTAGTGACTGTGTTCGTAGTGGCTGTGTTTGTAGTGACTGTGTTCGTAGTGACTGTGTTCGTAGTGACTGTGTTTGTAGTGACTGTGTTTGTAGTGACTGTGTTCGTAGTGACTGTGTTCGTAGTGACTGTGTTTGTAGTGACTGTGTTCGTAGTGACTGTGTTCGTAGTGACTGTGTTTGTAGTGACTGTGTTTGTAGTGACTGTGTTTGTAGTGACTGTGTTTGTAGTGACTGTGTTTGTAGTGACTGTGTTTGTAGTGACTGTGTTTGTAGTGAGTGTGTTCGTAGTGACTGTGTTTGTAGTGACTGTGTTCGTAGTGACTGTGTTTGTAGTGACTGTGTTTGTAGTGACTGTGTTCGTAGTGACTGTGTTCGTAGTGACTGTGTTCGTAGTGACTGTGTTCGTAGTGACTGTGTTTGTAGTGACTGTGTTCGTAGTGACTGTGTTTGTAGTGACTGTGTTCGTAGTGACTGTGTTCGTAGTGACTGTGTTCGTAGTGACTGTGTTTGTAGTGACTGTGTTCGTAGTGACTGTGTTTGTAGTGACTGTGTTCGTAGTGACTGTGTTCGTAGTGACTGTGTTTGTAGTGACTGTGTTTGTAGTGACTGTGTTTGTAGTGACTGTGTTTGTAGTGACTGTGTTTGTAGTGACTGTGTTCGTAGTGACTGTGTTTGTAGTGACTGTGTTTGTAGTGACTGTGTTCGTAGTGACTGTGTTTGTAGTGACTGTGTTCGTAGTGACTGTGTTTGTAGTGACTGTGTTCGTAGTGACTGTGTAGTGACTGTGTTTGTAGTGACTGTGTTTGTAGTGACTGTGTTTGTAGTGACTGTGTAGTGACTGTGTTCGTAGTGACTGTGTTTGTAGTGACTGTGTTTGTAGTGACTGTGTTCGTAGTGACTGTGTTTGTAGTGACTGTGTTCGTAGTGACTGTGTTTGTAGTGACTGTGTTCGTAGTGACTGTGTTCGTAGTGACTGTGTTTGTAGTGACTGTGTTTGTAGTGACTGTGTTTGTAGTGACTGTGTTTGTAGTGACTGTGTTTGTAGTGACTGTGTTTGTAGTGACTGTGTTCGTAGTGACTGTGTTTGTAGTGACTGTGTTCGTAGTGACTGTGTTTGTAGTGACTGTGTTCGTAGTGACTGTGTTTGTAGTGACTGTGTTTGTAGTGACTGTGTTTGTAGTGACTGTGTTTGTAGTGACTGTGTTTGTAGTGACTGTGTTCGTAGTGACTGTGTTCGTAGTGACTGTGTTTGTAGTGACTGTGTTTGTAGTGACTGTGTTCGTAGTGACTGTGTTCGTAGTGACTGTGTTCGTAGTGACTGTGTTCGTAGTGACTGTGTTCGTAGTGACTGTGTTCGTAGTGACTGTGTTCGTAGTGACTGTGTTCGTAGTGACTGTGTTTGTAGTGACTGTGTTCGTAGTGACTTTGTTAGTAGTGACTGTGTTTGTAGTGACTGTGTTTGTAGTGACTGTGTTTGTAGTGACTGTGTTCGTAGTGATTGTGTTCGTAGTGACTGTGTTCGTAGTGACTGTGTTCGTAGTGACTGTGTTTGTAGTGACTGTGTTTGTAGTGGCTGTGTTTGTAGTGACTGTGTTTGTAGTGACTGTGTTCGTAGTGACTGTGTTCGTAGTGACTGTGTTTGTAGTGACTGTGTTTGTAGTGATTGTGTTCGTAGTGACTGTGTTCGTAGTGACTGTGTTCGTAGTGACTGTGTTTGTAGTGACTGTGTTTGTAGTGACTGTGTTTGTAGTGACTGTGTTTGTAGTGGCTGTGTTTGTAGTGACTGTGTTTGTAGTGACTGTGTTTGTAGTGACTGTGTTTGTAGTGACTGTGTTCGTAGTGACTGTGTTTGTAGTGACTGTGTTCGTAGTGACTGTGTTTGTAGTGACTGTGTTCGTAGTGACTGTGTTTGTAGTGACTGTGTTTGTAGTGACTGTGTTTGTAGTGACTGTGTTTGTAGTGACTGTGTTTGTAGTGACTGTGTTTGTAGTGACTGTGTTCGTAGTGACTGTGTTTGTAGTGACTGTGTTTGTAGTGACTGTGTTCGTAGTGACTGTGTTCGTAGTGACTGTGTTCGTAGTGACTGTGTTCGTAGTCACTGTGTTCGTAGTGACTGTGTTCGTAGTGACTGTGTTCGTAGTGACTGTGTTCGTAGTGACTGTGTTTGTAGTGACTGTGTTCGTAGTGACTTTGTTAGTAGTGACTGTGTTTGTAGTGACTGTGTTTGTAGTGACTGTGTTTGTAGTGACTGTGTTCGTAGTGATTGTGTTCGTAGTGACTGTGTTCGTAGTGACTGTGTTCGTAGTGACTGTGTTTGTAGTGACTGTGTTTGTAGTGGCTGTGTTTGTAGTGACTGTGTTTGTAGTGACTGTGTTCGTAGTGACTGTGTTCGTAGTGACTGTGTTTGTAGTGACTGTGTTTGTAGTGACTGTGTTTGTAGTGACTGTGTTCGTAGTGACTGTGCTCGCAGTGACTGCGTTCGTAGTGACTGTGTTTGTAGTGACTGTGTTTGTAGTGACTGTGTTTGTAGTGGCTGTGTTTGTAGTGACTGTGTTTGTAGTGACTGTGTTCGTAGTGACTGTGTTCGTAGTGACTGTGTTCGTAGTGACTGTGTTCGTAGTGACTGTGTTCGTAGTGACTGTGTTCGCAGTGACTGCGCTCGTAGTGACTGTGTTCGTAGTGACTGTGCTCGCAGTGACTGTGCTCGCAGTGACTGTGCTCGCAGTGACTGTGTTTGTAGTGACTGTAGTGACTGTGTTCGTAGTGACTGTGTTCGTAGTGACTGTGTTCGCAGTGACTGTGTTTAGCTTGTTAAAAAACTGTTTTACACAGTTATCCTTCACTATTTTCAAAACAGACTGGTGTGTAAGTTATCCTACCTCCCCCAGGATGCCACCCACAGTAGCCTACAGAACGGAGAACAGCAGTACAGGACTGAGAACAACAGTACTGTACAGAGAGCAAATATAAAGTACAGACAATAACTGCAACACAAACAACAGTACAGAGAGAAACTGTGCAGTGCAGAGAACAACTGTGTAATACACAGAACAGTGTAGTACAGAGACAACAGTGGAGAGAGCAATGGTGCAGTACAAAGAACATCAGAACAGTACAGAGAACAGTGCAGAGAGCAATGTAGAACAGAACAGTACAGTGCATAGAACAATATAGAACAGTGCAGAGAACAATATAAAACAGTACAGTGCAGAGAACAATATAGAACAGAGAACAAACTTCTCACTAACAGGTACTTGGCTGCTATGTAAAGCCCTGGTTGACCTATAGGGATTTAGCGCTGTATTTTCTATAATAATTAATACTGCAAGATTCTGAAGAGAAAGTTTGTTGTGTTGCCAGAATCTAATCTTGACGAGCCAGACTGTGTTGCTTACCTGGGACTGTGCGTTGCTAGCACCACCAACCTGGTTGATCAGGCTAGCAACTAGAAATATCTGCTGTACAAAGCTGTGGTACAGCATTTCATAATGCATACATTATAGCTGTGGTGTGGTATGTCATTATACACTGTAGCTTTGGTGTGGCATGTCATCATACATTGTAGCTTTGGTGTGGCATGTCATCATACATTGTAGCTTTGGTGTGGCATGTCATCATACATTGTAGCTGTGGTGTGGCATGTCATCATACATTGTAGCTTTGGTGTGGCATGTCATCATACATTGTAGCTGTGGTGTGGCATGTCATCATACATTGTAGCTGTGGTGTGGCATGTCATCATACATTGTAGCTGTGGTGTGTCATGTCATCATACATTGTAGCTTTGGTGTGGCATGTCATCATACATTGTAGCTGTGGTGTGGCATGTCATCATACATTGTAGCTGTGGTGTGGCATGTCATCATACATTGTAGCTGTGGTGTGGCATGTCATCATACATTGTAGCTGTGGTGTGGCATGTCATCATACATTGTAGCTGTGGTGTGGCATGTCATCATACATTGTAGCTGTGGTGTGGTATGTCATCATACATTGTAGCTGTGGTGTGGTATGTCATCATACATTGTAGCTGTGGTGTGGCATGTCATCATACATTGTAGCTGTGGTGTGGCATGTCATCATACATTGTAGCTGTGGTGTGGCATGTCATCATACATTGTAGCTGTGGTGTGGCATGTCATCATACATTGTAGCTGTGGTGTGGCATGTCATCATACATTGTAGCTGTGGTGTGGCATGTCATCATACATTGTAGCTGTGGTGTGGCATGTCATCATACATTGTAGCTGTGGTGTGGCATGTCATCATACATTGTAGCTGTGGTGTGGCATGTCATCATACATTGTAGCTGTGGTGTGGCATGTCATCATACATTGTAGCTGTGGTGTGGTATGTCATCATACATTGTAGCTGTGGTGTGGTATGTCATCATACATTGTAGCTGTGGTGTGGCATGTCATCATACATTGTAGCTGTGGTGTGGCATGTCATCATACATTGTAGCTGTGGTGTGGCATGTCATCATACATTGTAGCTGTGGTGTGGCATGTCATCATACATTGTAGCTGTGGTGTGGCATGTCATCATACATTGTAGCTGTGGTGTGGCATGTCATCATACATTGTAGCTGTGGTGTGGCATGTCATCATACATTGTAGCTGTGGTGTGGCATGTCATCATACATTGTAGCTGTGGTGTGGCATGTCATCATACATTGTAGCTGTGGTGTGGCATGTCATCATACATTGTAGCTGTGGTGTGGCATGTCATCATACATTGTAGCTGTGGTGTGGCATGTCATCATACATTGTAGCTGTGGTGTGGCATGTCATCATACATTGTAGCTGTGGTGTGGCATGTCATCATACATTGTAGCTGTGGTGTGGCATGTCATCATACATTGTAGCTGTGGTGTGGCATGTCATCATACATTGTAGCTGTGGTGTGGCATGTCATCATACATTGTAGCTGTGGTGTGGCATGTCATCATACATTGTAGCTGTGGTGTGGCATGTCATCATACATTGTAGCTGTGGTGTGGCATGTCATCATACATTGTAGCTGTGGTGTGGCATGTCATCATACATTGTAGCTGTGGTGTGGCATGTCATCATACATTGTAGCTGTGGTGTGGCATGTCATCATACAGTGTAGCTGTGGTGTGGCATGTCATCATACATTGTAGCTGTGGTGTGGCATGTCATCATACATTGTAGCTGTGGTGTGGCATGTCATCATACATTGTAGCTGTGGTGTGGCATGTCATCATACATTGTAGCTGTGGTGTGGCATGTCATCATACATTGTAGCTGTGGTGTGGCATGTCATCATACATTGTAGCTGTGGGGTGGTATGTCATCATACATTGTAGCTGTGGTGTGGCATGTCATCATACATTGTAGCTGTGGTGTGGTATGTCATCATACATTGTAGCTGTGGTGTGGTATGTCATCATACATTGTAGCTGTGGTGTGGCATGTCATCATACATAGCTGTGGTGTGGCATGTCATCATACATTGTAGCTGAGGTGTGGCATGTCATCATACATTGTAGCTGTGGTGTGGCATGTCATCATACATTGTAGCTGTGGTGTGGTATGTCATCATACATTGTAGCTGTGGTGTGGCATGTCATCATACATTGTAGCTGTGGTGTGGCATGTCATCATACATTGTAGCTGTGGTGTGGCATGTCATCATACATTGTAGCTGTGGTGTGGCATGTCATCATACATTGTAGCTGTGGTGTGGCATGTCATCATACATTGTAGCTGTGGTGTGGCATGTCATCATACATTGTAGCTGTGGTGTGGCATGTCATCATACATTGTAGCTGTGGTGTGGTATGTCATCATACATTGTAGCTGTGGTGTGGCATGTCATCATACATTGTAGCTGTGGTGTGGCATGTCATCATACATTGTAGCTGTGGTGTGGCATGTCATCATACATTGTAGCTGTGGTGTGGTATGTCATCATACATTGTAGCTGTGGTGTGGCATGTCATCATACATTGTAGCTGTGGTGTGGCATGTCATCATACATTGTAGCTGTGGTGTGGCATGTCATCATACATTGTAGCTGTGGTGTGGCATGTCATCATACATTGTAGCTGTGGTGTGGCATGTCATCATACATTGTAGCTGTGGTGTGGCATGTCATCATACATTGTAGCTGTGGTGTGGCATGTCATCATACATTGTAGCTGTGGTGTGGCATGTCATCATACATTGTAGCTGTGGTGTGGCATGTCATCATACATTGTAGCTGTGGTGTGGCATGTCATCATACATTGTAGCTGTGGTGTGGCATGTCATCATACATTGTAGCTGTGGTGTGGCATGTCATCATACATTGTAGCTGTGGTGTGGCATGTCATCATACATTGTAGCTGTGGTGTGGCATGTCATCATACATTGTAGCTGTGGTGTGGCATGTCATCATACATTGTAGCTGTGGTGTGGCATGTCATCATACATTGTAGCTGTGGTGTGGCATGTCATCATACATTGTAGCTGTGGTGTGGCATGTCATCATACATTGTAGCTGTGGTGTGGTATGTCATCATACATTGTAGCTGTGGTGTGGCATGTCATCATACATTGTAGCTGTGGTGTGGTATGTCATCATACATTGTAGCTGTGGTGTGGGCTGTGGTGTGGCATGTCATCATACATTGTAGCTGTGGTGTGGTATGTCATCATACATTGTAGCTGTGGTGTGGCATGTCATCATACATTGTAGCTGTGGTGTGGCATGTCATCATACATTGTAGCTGTGGTGTGGCATGTCATCATACATTGTAGCTGTGGTGTGGCATGTCATCATACATTGTAGCTGTGGTGTGGCATGTCATCATACATTGTAGCTGTGGTGTGGTATGTCATCATACATTGTAGCTGTGGTGTGGTATGTCATCATACATTGTAGCTGTGGTGTGGCATGTCATCATACATTGTAGCTGTGGTGTGGTATGTCATACATTGCAGCTGTGGTGTGGCATGTCATCATACATTGTAGCTGTGGTGTGGTATGTCATCATTGTAGCTGTGGTGTGGCATGTCATCATACATTGTAGCTGTGGTGTGGTATGTCATCATACATTGTAGCTGTGGTGTGGCATATCATACATTGTAGCTGTGGTGTGGCATGTCATCATACATTGTAGCTGTGGTGTGGTATGTCATACATTGTAGCTGTGGTGTGGCATGTCATCATACATTGTAGCTGTGGTGTGGTATGTCATCATACATTGTAGCTGTGGTGTGGCATGTCATACATTGTAGCTGTGGTGTGGCATGTCATCATACATTGTAGCTGTGGTGTGGTATGTCATACATTGTAGCTGTGGTGTGGCATGTCATCATACATTGTAGCTGTGGTGTGGCATGTCATCATACATTGTAGCTGTGGTGTGGTATGTCATCATACATTGTAGCTGTGGTGTGGCATGTCATCATACATTGTAGCTGTGGTGTGGTATGTCATACATTGTAGCTGTGGTGTGGCATGTCATACATTGTAGCTGTGGTGTGGCATGTCATCATACATTGTAGCTGTGGTGTGGTATGTCATACATTGTAGCTGTGGTGTGGTATGTCATACATTGTAGCTGTGGTGTGGCATGTCATCATACATTATAGCTGTGGTGTGGCATGTCATCATACATTGTAGCTGTGGTGTGGCATGTCATCATACATTGTAGCTGTGGTGTGGCATGTCATCATACATTGTAGCTGTGGTGTGGTATGTCATACATTGTAGCTGTGGTGTGGCATGTCATCATACATTGTAGCTGTGGTGTGGCATGTCATCATACATTGTAGCTGTGGTGTGGCATGTCATCATACATTGTAGCTGTGGTGTGGTATGTCATACATTGTAGCTGTGGTGTGGCATGTCATCATACATTGTAGCTGTGGTGTGGCATGTCATCATACATTGTAGCTGTGGTGTGGTATGTCATACATTGTAGCTGTGGTGTGGCATGTCATCATACATTGTAGCTGTGGTGTGGCATGTCATCATACATTGTAGCTGTGGTGTGGCATGTCATACATTGTAGCTGTGGTGTGGCATGTCATCATACATTGTAGCTGTGGTGTGGCATGTCATCATACATTGTAGCTGTGGGGTGGTATGTCATCATACATTGTAGCTGTGGTGTGGCATGTCATCATACATTGTAGCTGTGGTGTGGCATGTCATCATACATTGTAGCTGTGGTGTGGCATGTCATCATACATTGTAGCTGTGGTGTGGCATGTCATCATACATTGTAGCTGTGGTGTGGCATGTCATCATACATTGTAGCTGTGGTGTGGCATGTCATCATACATTGTAGCTGTGGGGTGGTATGTCATCATACATTGTAGCTGTGGTGTGGCATGTCATCATACATTGTAGCTGTGGTGTGGCATGTCATCATACATTGTAGCTGTGGTGTGGCATGTCATCATACATTGTAGCTGTGGTGTGGCATGTCATCATAGAAGCTATTTTTAAAAATTATAAGTAAAGCAAATGTCTCTCTCACTGCATCACTTTGTCTCCCTTCATCTCTCTCTCTCTCTCTCTCTCTCTCTCTCTCTCTCTCTCTCTCTCTCTCTCTCTCTCTCTCTCTCTCTCTCTCTCTCTCTCTCTCTCTCTCTCTCTCTCTCCCTTTCTCGAATCTATCTTCATTCACCCCCCTCACTCAAATCCCTCAGGCCTTGTACGCCCCTACGGATTTTGCGCTTCTCCATAAGTATAATAAATTTTCAGATTTTCGTTTACTTTCTGGTGTCTTCTTCGTGTTGCTCTTCCTCCCTCAGCCTCTCACTACTCAGTTCAATATCCCAAAATGGATTTAAAAGATTTTTACGAAGCTAATGATGTTATTGTCAGTGTGTGAGGATGTTCTCATTAGCCCAGACGAAATACAAAGTTTGAAGGAGAGAGGGAGAGGGAGGGAGGGAGGGACAGAGAAAGAAAGTGAGGAAGTGAGAGGGGAAGAAAGGAGGAGAAAGGGAGAGAGGAAGGTAGGGAGGGGCAGAGGAAGAATGGTAGGGAGGAAGGGAGGTAGGGAGAGTGGGAGAAAGGAAGTAATAGTGGGAAAAAGGGATAGAAAAAAGGGAGGGAGGAAAGAAGGGAGAGACAGAAGGAGAAAGGGAGGGAGGGAGAAAGGGAAGGAGGGAGGAACAGAGGAAGAAAGTGAGGGAAACAGAGGTAGTGAGGTGAGTGATAAAGTATGAGATGTATGTAAAGTATAAAGAGGAAGGGACGATAGGAGAAGAGGAATAAACGAGGAGAGAGCGAGCGAGAGAGAGAGAGAGAGAGAGAGAGAGAGAGAGAGAGAGAGAGAGAGAGAGAGAGAGAGAGAGAGAGAGAGAGAGAGAGAGAGACGAGAAGAGGTTTAGGCGCATAGGAGGGAGAGAAAATAATCAAGGAAAGAGAAGTGGTAGAGAAAGAGAGGGAGAGGAGGAGGAGGAGGAGAAATGAGGTAAGGAAAGCAGAAGAGGCTATGAATAATGAAACAAAGGTCAGGTCAGGTCAGGTTAGGTTAGGTTAGGTTAGGTCAGGTCAGGTCAGGTCAGGTCAGGTCAGGTCAGGTCAGGTTAAGTTAGGTCAGGTCAGGTCAGGTTAGGTTAGGTCAGGTCAGGTCAGGTTAAGTTAGGTCAGGTCAGGTCAGGTTAGGTTAGGTCAGGTCAGGTCAGGTCAGGTTAAGTTAGGTCAGGTCAGGTTAGGTTTGTCAGGAAAAAGGACAAGTGTTTTCTGAGGCGGGTTATAGTCAGATGATGTCCTGCCACTGGAGCTTTTGGTCATCTGACCGAGGCCTTCCACTGGCTTACCGGTCTACCCCTTTAAAAATGATTGTTATTATAATGAAACAAAGATGCAGACAACCCGCAAGGAGTTACAGTCCTTCAACTTAACAAGTACATATAGACTGCCCACAACAGAAGACTGCCCACAACAGAAGACTGCCCACAAACAGGAGGCTGTCCACCAACAGGAGGCTGTCCACCAACAGGAGGCTGTCCACAAACAGGAGGCTGTCCACCAACAGGAGGCTGTCCACCAACAGGAGGCTGTCCACCAACAGGAGGCTGTCCACCAACAGGAGGCTGTCCACCAACAGGAGGCTGTCCACAAACAGGAGGCTGTCCACCAACAGGAGGCTGTCCACCAACAGGAGGCCGTCCACAACAGGAGGCTGTCCACCAACAGGAGGCTGCCCACAACAAAAGACTGCCCACAAACAGGAGGCTGTCCACCAACAGGAGGCTGTCCACAAACAGGAGGCTGTCCACCAACAGGAGGCTGCCCACAAACAGGAGGCTGTCCACCAACAGGAGGCTGCCCACCAACAGGAGGCTGTCCACCAACAGGAGGCTGCCGACAACAGAAGACTGCCCACAGACAGGAGGCTGCCCACAACAGAAGACTGCCCACAAACAGGAGGCTGCCCACCAACAGGAGGCTGCCCACAACAGAAGACTGCCGACAAACAGGCGGCTGCTCAACAGGAGGCTGCCCACCAACAGAAGACTGCCCACAAACAGGCGGTTGCCCAACAACAGGATGCTGCCCACCAACAGAAGACTGCTCACCAACAGGAGGCAGCCCACCTTCAGTAAGCTGCCCACCAACAGGAGACTGCCCGCCAACAGGAGGCTGCCCACAACAGAAGACTGCCCACAAACAGGCGGCTGCTAAACAGGAGGCTGCCCACCAACAGGAGACAGCCCACCAACAGGGGAAAGCCCACCAGCAGAAGACAGCCCACCAGCAGAAGATAGTCCACCAGCAGAAGACAGCCCACCAGCAGAAGACAGCCCACCAACAGATGATAGTCCACCAACAGAAGACAGTCCACCAACAGGAGGCAGCCCACCAACAGGAGACAACCCACCAACAGGAGACAGCCCACCAACAGGAGACAACCCACCAACAGGAGACAGTCCACCAACAGGAGGCTGCCCACCAACAGGAGACAGCCCACCAACAGGGGACAGCCCACCAACAGGGGACAGCCCACCAGCAGAAGACAGCCCACCAGCAGAAGACAGCCCACCAGCAGAAGACAGCCCACCAGCAGAAGAGAGCACACCAGCAGAAGACAGCCCACCAGCAGAAGACAGCCCACCAACAGATGATAGTCCACCAACAGAAGACAGTCCACCAACAGGAGGCAGCCCACCAACAGGAGACAGCCCACCAACAGGAGACAACCCACCAACAGGAGACAGCCCACCAACAGGAGACAACCCACCAACAGGAGACAGTCCACCAACAGGAGGCAGCCCACCAACAGGAGACAGCCCACCAACAGGAGACAGCCCACCAACAGGGGACAGCCCACCAGCAGAAGACAGCCCACCAGCAGAAGATAGTCCACCAGCAGAAGACAGCCCACCAGCAGAAGATAGTCCACCAGCAGAAGACAGCCCACCAGCAGAAGATAGTCCACCAGCAGAAGACAATCCACCAGCAGAAGACAGCCCACCAGCAGAAGATAGTCCACCAGCAGAAGATAGTCCACCAGCAGAAGACAGCCCACCAGCAGAAGATAGTCCACCAGCAGAAGACAGCCCACCAGCAGAAGATAGTCCACCAGCAGAAGACAGCCCACCAGCAGAAGAGAGCACACCAGCAGAAGAGAGCACACCAGCAGAAGACAGCCCACCAACAGATGATAGTCCACCAACAGAAGACAGTCCACCAACAGGAGGCAGCCCACCAACAGAAGACAGCCCACCAACAGAAGACAACCCACCAA
Source organism: Cherax quadricarinatus (assembly GCF_038502225.1). Classification (NCBI taxonomy): domain Eukaryota; kingdom Metazoa; phylum Arthropoda; class Malacostraca; order Decapoda; family Parastacidae; genus Cherax; species Cherax quadricarinatus. Next base: position 56,480,062 of record NC_091292.1, read on the forward strand.
AAGAAGACAACCCACCAAAAGAAGACAACCCACCAAAAGAAGATAACCCACCAACAGAAGGCAGCCCACCAACAGAAGGCAGCCCACCAACAGAAGGCAGCCCACCAACAGAAGGCAGCCCACCAACAGAAGGCAGCCCACCAACAGAAGACAGCCCACCAAGAGGAGGCAGCCGATCAACAGAAGACAGCCCACCAGCAGAAGACAGCTCAACGACAGGAGACAGCCCACTAACAGAAGACAGCCCACCTACACAAGCACGTACGTACATGTCACCTCAGAATAACATCAATATAGTGACGGACGGTGTAAGGCAACATTAGTAAACTTAGCAATAAGCTTCGGGTGTGAGACATAAACAATAAAAACTCAATATACGTTAAAACTCCAGTGGAATAAGTTGCCGTAACATAGTGTCAACACCCAAACAAATATTAAATAAATAGGAAATGGCCAAAGAAGGAAGGAACTGGAGTAATTGAAAGAGGAAAAAGGCTGGACTTACGACATTTTTTTATTGAAAGAAACGAGGCCTCTGTTTCCAATTACTAGAAGAAAGACTGAAAAAACTATGTAATACTAATTCGCTGCCTATTTGGTGGCCATTTATGATTAATTGAAGCGAAAACCACGACTATACCTACACACGCCCACACACACACCCACACACGGGGCCAGGAGCTGTGAATCGGCCCCTGCAACCATGTATAGGTGAGTACACACACAAAAAAAAAGATGTAGACCACAAACGTAGACCGCAAACATAGACCATAAACACAGACCATAAAATCAACCATAGAACCGTTCTGTATGCGACAAAGGATCCATCAGGCTTCGGGCGACCCAAAAAAAAAAAAAAGAGAGAAATTCACGAAAAAACTGTATAGATTTTTCAATAGTTTATTTTCTTTGTAAATATTTGTGTAGTGGCGCTGACGTCCGTCTTCAGATCTTTTTTTTTTTGCGATGTTTTTGTTTATATTATTTTGTTTTTACTTGTTGAGTGTAATATTCTTGTTTGTAGGCACGGAATTTTACTGTGTGAAATATATATACCTGGAGTCTACCTGGAGGGTGTTCCGGGGGTCAACGCCCCCGTGGCCCGATCCTCAGCTAGTCTTCCGGTGCATCGGCCTGATCATCCAGGTTGTTACTGCTGGCCGCAAGTAAACCATCGTATGAACCACAACCAGGGGTCTATTGGCAATTTCCCTTATGCCTGGTGAGAGGCTGATGAACAGTCTTGGGCCACAGACACTTATTTTGTTTTCGCAGTGATTTCGTGGCACCCCTAGGGTATGTTGCACAATCTGCAGAATCTTTTCCTTTTGTAGGGAGTGATTTCTGTGTGCAGATTAGGGACAAGTCCCTCTATGATTTTCCAGGTAAAGATTATGACGTATCTTTCTCGCGTGCATTCCAGGGAGTACAGGTCAGAGGATTCCAATGACTGAATTAATAAACGCATGACTGAACTAAAATATGCAGTGAAGGTTCTCTGTGCATTCTAGATCAACAGTTTCACCTGCCTTGAAAGGGGCTGTTAGTGCACAGCAGAATTCCAGCCTAGAAAGAACAAGTGACTTCAAGAGAATCATCAATGGCATGGCATCCCTTTGTTACGAACGTTCTCATTATCCATCCTATCATTTTCTTCACAGATGTGATAATGACTCTGTTGTGGTTCGTGAAAGTGAGATCCTCTAACATTAACAGTCCTTCACATTAGTTTTATGCTCTGTTGTGTGGTTAGAATTTGTTGCATAATATTTTCTACCTATTATTTTCTCAAGTTTACCGTAACAGAGTAGGTGAAATTTGTCTTCATTGAACATCATATTGTCTTTCGCAGCCCACTGGAAAACTTGGTTTATATCTGTCTGGAGACTGACAGTGTCCTCAGTGGCTGGCAGTCTCGTGCAGATTTTAATATCGTCAGCAGAGGAAGACACGGTGCTATGATTTATATCTCCGTGGTTGTACGTGTTACCTGGAGGTTACCTGGAGGTTATTCCGGGGATCAACGCCCCCGCGGCCCGGTCCACGACCAGGCCTCCCGATGGATCAGGGCCTGATCAACTAGGCTGTTACTGCTGGCCGCACGCAGTCCAACGTACGAGCCACAGCCCGGCTGATCCGGCACTGACTTTAGGTATCTGTCCAGCTCTCTCTTGAAGGCAGCCAGGGGTTTATTGGCAGTTCCCCTAATGCTTGATGTAAGGCTGTTGAACAGTCTTGGGCCCCGGACACTTATGGTGCTTTTTCTTAGTGTACCAATGGCGCCCCTACTTTTAATTGGGGGCATTTTGCATCGCCTGCCCAGTCTTTTACTTTCGTAAGGAGTGATTTCTGTGTGCAGATTTGGGACCATTCCTTCCAAGATTTTCCAAGTGTAGATTATGATATATCTCTCCCTCCTGCGTTCCAACGAGTACAAGTCAAGTGCTTCCAAGCGTTCCTAGTATTTATTATAGATGGGTTATATCAGTGGTATTCCTGAAGCTGTGTAGTGTCTCCACGACCACCGCCGCCGTTCCGCCGCCGCTGCCACTACCGCCGCTGCCGCCGCCACCGCTGCCGCCGCCGCCGCCACCACCACCACCACCACCACCACCACCACTACAAGTGCCCCAGCCACCACCACCGTCACCGCCACCGCCGCCGCCACCGCCACCATCACCACCATCACCACCATCACCACCATCACCACCATCACCACCACCACGGCCACCGCCTCCTCCTCCTCCTCCTCCTCCTCCTCCTCCTCCTCCTCCAGCTCCTCCTCCTCCAGCTCCTCCTCCGCCTAATCATCATCAGCTCATTCTACTATTCTATATTCAGTCATAAATTTCGGTGATAAATATTTGCGGTAAATACTAAACTTAAGCCTCAAGATACGGAGAAAAAACTGGAAAGAACTGGCAATCAAATATAACCGAATACAATTATAGTTTGAGGAATCCATCTTTAAAAATCAGTGTTTATCGTTCACCTGCGTCCTGGACCCGCAATCGCAAGCTCCCCGGTTCGATGCCCTGGTAGGGAGAAACGTATGGACACGTTTCCTCGTATCTCTGTTGCCACTACCATCGCAGCAGTAGAAATATTTACCTGTGTGTCAGCTGACTCTCCCGGGTCCCAGCCATCAACACAACGTAAGTAAACTCCAGTGCTTCTGGAATGTCTTATCCTCTGTAAGACAACACTTAAGTCTTGTGTGTAAGAAACTCCAGTTCGTGCTGGAAGCACTAGTGTCTTGATATGTTGCAAAGGTTGCAGAGTGTTCTGGAAATAAGTCACTGACTTTGGGTGGGTTATCCTAGATAATCCCTTCAAGGGAGGTTCCTTGATGCTAGTGAGAGGCTCTTGATCTAGGGAACTGGATTTATGCTCCGGTTTCCTGAATTAATCCTGAATACCTTCCATCCCCCCTACAGGCGCTAAATAATCCTACGGCTTTAGCGCTTCCCCCTTGATTATATTAATATCCTAGATAATTTACACTATGTATGATAATTGCACCATTAGTACCTGCGCCTATAAAATACCTGTCTAATGATGTTAATGTGCATTTTTCTACTCTCGTTTCTCGCATCTCTCACACAACTCCATCATCATCCATTCCTTCTTCCCCTAAACATTCCTTCTTCTTCTATTGCTCCCATCTCACTTCCCTCACTAATCTCTACCCTAATTTGCTTGCCCACACATCTGTTGTTTTTCTCTTTCTACCCCATTTACATTTCCAGTTTATTTCATCTCCGCTTCTCAAGCTGTTTATTATCCTTGAGTTCCGTCTCCATCCACTCTCCTCTCATTATCGCTTTATTCTGTAATTCATCAACCTTTTTTAATTAGTATTTCCTAGCTATCTTTTTGCAGTCCTGTCTTCGCTATCTTCATCATTTGCTCCTAGTCTTTTTCCATGTTCCCCTAAGACGTGAAATCTTCGTTCCTCTTTCCCACCCTGCCTTTTCTGCCCCCAGCCTCTCTTCCCCAGCCTCCCTTCCCCAGTCTCCCTTCCCCAGCCTCCCTTCTTCAGCCTCCCTTCCCCAGCCTCCCTATCTCATCCTCCCTTCCCCAACCTCCCTTTCCCAGCCTCCCTTCCTCAGCCTCCTTCCCCTAAACCTCACAAAGAACACCTGGTCTTTTTTTAACATGCAGATATAGGGTAAGTAGTCTTTACAGCCACTGGCAACGAACAGAGAAAACTCGCCATTGTGTCACAGTGATAAAGAGACTTTTTCAATTGCTTCGTTTTTCCATTTTCCAAATTGATGGTAAACTCCGGTAATTTGATGCCATTTGCGTTTGTCCCTTTTGTTCTTTTTTTCTGGGAAACATCTGCAGCACTTAAGACAGAATCTTCATCCCTTAATAAAAATGTTTATTTCACACACACACACACACACACACACACACACACACACACACACACACATATATATATATATATATATATATATATATATATATATATATATATATATATATATATATATATATATATATATAGGGAGGTACCACCTCTAGAACTGTCATAGGGACCCTCATCCTCAGAGAAAAGAATAAACTTGCTTCAGGGAAAACTCAAGGTTCTCCCTGAAGCTGTTTGAGAATTTTCTCCTACCACCCCCTAAATTTCAAGCATGTTTTATTTAAAGACGAAATACATTGGCCAAACTTTCACAAAAATACAACAAAGTAAAACAACATAGGTAACTCAGAGCTACATCTCGAATACTTCGTCCAGCTCCCCTGCGGTGGGCTGCGTGCCCAGAATGCTGCAGGCATTTCCTCTCTGGATCGCAACACTGAGTCTCTGAAAGAGGAAGCTGGTCGCCCTGTGGTCCTTCGTTTCTATGTTGAGCTTTTCACCCAGCTCTTTGAGGAACTTCAGAGTACACTTACCCCATGCTCCAAGGGTCTCCGACCATATTGTAATGAAGTTATAGCAAGGGGGAAGGTCTTCATATTTTCCGATCTTCTGGGTCTCCCTGTGGCTGGCAGCTCCACCCCCTTCCACTACGGAGTATGGCAAGTATGGCAAATACATACATGCATTATATATATATATATATATATATATATATATATATATATATATATATATATATATATATATATATATATATAAACAGCCAAGAAGGGGAGTTGAAAGCTAGCTCTAGGCCTTTCGTATTGCAATCATCATCAGGAGCTTGCAAGGTTGCAAGAAAGAGGATAAAATCCGAGCAGACACGTTCAATGTGAACGTGTTTGTTCGGATTTTATCATCTTTTCTGCAACCTTGTAAGCTCCTGATTCGTTGACTGCAATACGAGAGGACTAGAGCTAGCTTTCAATTCCCCTTGTGGTTGCATACATAAAATTTATTTAGGTACACATAAATACATTTATCATACATAGTGTAAATTACCTAAGATAACCCAAAAAAGTCAGACATTTAGCAATATTGTTGACAGTAAATGCAATATAAATTTTTGCAAGAATTGACAAAAAGTTAAATTTATTGGAAGACTTGTGACTAAACGAAGCCTCTGAGGCCGTCTTGAAAAAAATAATGGAAACTAGAGTACAGTATTTTGCTTCTTAAGATTTTTAGAATGATATTGTATACACTTTTTTACATTCCAAACAATGTTTATTACACGTTAGTATTTTATATATATATATATATATATAGATATATATATATATATATATATATATATATATATATATATATATATATATATATATATTTATATATATATATAAACACTGATCTCTGGCCAAAGATCAGTGTTTGTGTATATTTCGCCTGCTCTTGCGAATTCCTTGCATATGTGTGTGTATATATATATATATATATATATATATATATATATATATATATATATATATATATATATATATATATATATATATATATATATATATATGTATATAATGTCGTGCTATGTAATTAAAACTTGCGATTTTGGGCTAAATAGTAGCGCTTTTCTTTCCAAATAAGGCAAGCGAAAATTTGTGTATTCAATAATTTCGCAAAAATAATTTTGAACCTAACGAAAAAAATACATTTCATTATATTTGTTTATTACTAAATTATTGAAAACTTATCTAAAATATATTTAGTTGGATTATGCTAAATTAAACTGTGTTTCTTATAATAAGGTTAGGTAAGTTTTCTAAGGTTCTTTTGGTACCAAATTATTAATTTTTAAATTAACATAAATGAAAATATATATTTAAACATACAAGAGAAAATTTTAGAAAGGATTTAATTTTAAATGAGTTCTTGCTAATTGACCAATTTTACCTGTTATATACACACACACACACACACACACACACACACACACACACATATATATATATATATATATATATATATATATATATATATATATATATATATATATATATATATATATATATATATATATATCGTGGCGAATATGTAAAACTGGTCAATTAGCAAGAACTCGTTTAAAATTAAGTCCTTTCTAAAATTTTCTCTTGTATGTTTAAAGATATATTTTTTTTCATTAATGTTAATGTAAAAATTTTTAATTTTGCATCAAAAGAATCTTAGAAAACTTTCCTAACCTTATTATAACAAGAACAATTTATTTTAGCCTATCCCAACTATATATATTTTTGATTTGTTTACAATAATTTAATGCTAAACAAACACAGTGAAATATATTTTTTTCGTTAGGTTCAGAATGATTTTGGCGAAATTATTGCATACACAAATTTTCACTTGTCCTATATGGCAAGATGAACGTTATTTAAGCCAAGATCGCAAGTTCTGCCTATTCGGCACGACATATATATATATATATATATATATATATATATATATATATATATATATATATATATATATATATATATATATATATAGCTAAAGATACCTTACAACATTTGGTAGCTTGCAGGACTTCAAGTCATGTTTTTTTCTAATGTTGGATATAATACCTTAATTTTTTTTTAGGTCGTGCGAGTGATTTAAAGGAGAAACCTTTTTTTTTTATAGTAAATGTCATCTTCCAAACAATTCGAATACCAAGTAACCTGGGTAGACCACAAAGCCGACCGTGTGAGCCACGGTATCTTGACCTTTAGGGATACGCAAATAAGGTCGTTTTTTTTTTTAAGACGTGATTGTGGCCACGCTGGGTCTTTTATGGTGGTAGGCTGGGTAAGGGACTGCTTAGGTCCTGGGTCTTTTACACTGTGCAGAGGTATAGAAATGTAGAAACACACACCAGGCTGGAGGCTTTGTTTGTATGGGGAGAGAGGAGCGATGTGGTTGTATGTGGGTGGGTGAGAGGGGTGGTGAGATGTGGGAGGGGGACCGGAGAGATGTTAGTGTGTGTGGGGGGGAGGAGGATGTGGTTGTATGTGGGTTGGATGGAGGGGTGGAGAAATGTGGTAGGGGGACGGGAGAGATGTTAGTGGGTGGGGGCGGGAGGAGGGATCTGGGGTGTGTTTCGTGGTGAGGGAGGGTGTTTAGGGTGAGAGAGTTCGGAGGGTGGATGTGGGAGGGAGTGGAAGTTAGGAAATGCTTCTTTAGTCTTAGTGGTATAGACGGAATCCATACATAGTTTGAAGAATAGGTGTGATAGGGTTGACACAGCCAGTACAGAGTGAAGCCAGTATCTGCCAATGGAGAGATGGGGCCAGGAGCCGAGATTCGACCCTTGCAACCACAATTACGTGCACACACACACACACACACACACACACACACACACACACACACACACACAGGAACAGAAGAACATATGAAAGAACACTGCAGCAGGCCTACTGGCCCAGGCGAGGTAGGTCCAAGTCCCCCACCGGCCCAAGTCAATGCCCTCAACCTAGTCAGGTCAGGTCACATTCACTTAAGGAAGGATCACGGCATCTGACTTAGTAGCACAAGCTAGTCAGGTCCAACTCACATTCACCCACACCCACCCATGTATTTCTCTAACTTATTTTTGAAACTACACAACGTTTTAGCAGAATATGATTTTTTGCAACTTAAAACCAACACACACACACACACACACACACACACACACACACACACACACACACCCGGAAGGAATAGACTCCAAAGTGTCACTGTTTGCAGATGATGTGAAGTTGATGAGAAGAATTCAATCGGACGAGAACCAGGCAGAACTACAAAGGGGTCTGGACAGGCTGCAGGCATGGTCCAGCAATTGGCTCCTGGAGTACAGTCTAGTACGAACCACAGCCGGGCTGTGGTTCGTACGTTGGATTGCGTGCGGCCAGCAGTAACAGCCTCGTTGATCAGGCCCTGATCCATCGGGAGGCCTGGTCGTGGACCGGGCCGCGGGGCCGTTGATCCCCGGAATGCCCTCCAGGTAGGGGGCCAGAGACTACAAACATCACTCAAGGAAAAGGATCTTGGGGTGAGTATAACACCAGGCACATCTGAGGCGCACATCAACTAAATAACTGCTGCAGTATATGGGCGCCTAGCAAACCTAAGAACAGCATTTCGACATCTTAATAAGGAATCGTTCAGGACCCTGTACACTGTGTACATTAGGCCTATATTGGAGTAAGTAACTCCAGTTTGGAACCCACACCTAACCAAGCATGTAAGGAAATTAGAGAAAGTGCAAAGGTTTGCAACAAGACTAGTTCCGGAGCTAAGGGGTATGTCCTACGAGGAGAGGTTAAGGGAAATCAACCTGACGACACTGGAGGACAGGAGAGATAGGGGATGTATGATAACACATAAAATTCTGAGAGGAATCGACAAGGTGGACAGAGACAGGATGTTCCAGAGATGGGGCACAGCAGCAAGGGGTCACAGTTGGAAGTTGAAGGCTCAGATGAATCACTGGAATGTTAGGAAGTATTTCTTCAGTCACAGAATTGTCAGGAAGTGGAATAGGTCTGGGAAGTGATGTAGTAGAGGCAGGATCCATACATAACTTTATGGTACACAAATAACCCGCACATAAAAGAGAGAAGCTTACGACGACGTTTCGGTCCGACTTGGACCATTTACAAAGTCACCGAAACGTCGTCGTAAGCTTCTCTCTTTTATGTGCGGGTTATTTGTGTATCGTTCCAGTCACGGTATTGTGCCTTTTTTTGTTATTTGTTATAACTTTATGGAGCGGGAAGAGTGACCTAGTAGCGGCCAGTGAAGAGGCGGGGTCAGGAGTTGTGAATCAACCCCTGCAACCACAACCAGGTGAGTACACCTCCGTGATCCTATGGTAGTGTCGTGTTATAAATACTCATATTAAATCTTAAAAGCTTTCTCTTCTGGTGACATGAACGGGCACAAGAATGATTTTCTTGTTAAATAGACACATGTGCAACTCTTGGGTATCTTTATTGAGGAAACGTTTCGCCACACTGTGGCTTCATCAGTCCATACAAAGGATAAACTTGAAGAACAATGATTTTCTTGTTGCAATAGTTTACCTGGGTTGAAATGGAAGCGTGTGGCGGGTTAAATTAGCC
>NC_091292.1:56494553-56504553 GCF_038502225.1 Cherax quadricarinatus
GTTACTGACACAGATATGGTACCAATTACTGATGCACCTATACAAGGATCCCTAATGAAAATAAGTCACTTTGACTAAATTTTATGTTATTCTTGGTAATTTACACTATGTATGATAATTGTACTTACGTGTAATTGTACCTAAATACTTACAAAGCCAATTACTCATTAATAATTATAGTATGATTATATTAAATTATAGTATGATTATGCAAACAATCGCAGACAAGCAATGCAAAGATAAGCCACGGAGGGGGGGGGGAATCTTTTGCTCAAGTACTTTTGCACTTCTCAGTGCGTCATCAGGAGTTATGCAATGTTGCTGCCTTGCAACATTACATAGCTCCTGATGAGGCACTGAGAAGTGCGAAAATGCTTGTCTTGCATACTACGATTATATTAAAATATGATTATAATAAATTAGAATTATATTTCAATAATTAAATTATGTAATGTCCGTATGCTAATGGAATGTTCCGGTCAGGAATAGACGTAAAAGAACTCTTCACTCTTAGTGTACCGAGGTAACAGCTTCAGGCCTGGTAAGATGAACTGTGAAAGTCATAGAGGATATAAACTCTTCCGCTCACGCTCCAACAACTCCCTGAGTTAACACCACAAGTGGAACAGTCTTCCTTCCTTCATCTCGTATACACAGAAATACTTTATTACTTAATAGCTTGTGGTACAATATTTTTTTTTAACGAGCCGGCGTATCCCACCGAGGCAGAGTGACCTGTATAAATTTAGTAATTTATACAGGAGAAAAGGTTACTAGTCCCTTGATCCCGGCATTTTAGACGTTGTCTTATGACGCACATGGCTTACGGAGGAAGAATTATTTTCCACTTCCCCATGGAGATAAAACAAAATAAAGAAGAACAAGAACTATTAAGAAAATAGAAGAAAAAACAGATGGGTGTGTAAATATATATACATGTACATGCATGTGCAGAGTAACTTAAGTGCGAATAGAAGTAGCAAGATATACCTGTTATCATGACTCACGAAATCGTAATGACACAATTGCAAACAAACCATGCCAAAAGGTGGGGTTAGAACCCGCGATCAGAGAGTCACAAAACTCCAGACCGACGCGTTAGCCACTGGATCAGCTGGTCCAGTGGTTTACGCGTCGGATAAACGGGGGATAAACGTGGGATAAACGGGGCTCTGCAGAATATTAACACTATATCACAAAAGACTCACCTTGATAAATATTTCCCTTAAATACCAGAATATATATATGTCGTTCTTCAGTTTAGGTCTCAGTGTGTGGCTAATGGATAAAATTAAGAAGAATTTCCAAAACAGTCTCACAAGGGTGTTTTCAAGTCACACTTGGTGAAATAAGCATCGCTGACAAAGATTCTAATAAACTTATTGATGTGTGGACTGATCTCTCTTGGTTAACTTAAAAGTAGTACGAGAAGTACTGCTGGTAGGTCAGCATCAGTTTTCTAAGATCATCTGTGGAAGATCCACTGGCACGTGCTGTAGAGTATATACAAACATATATCATGAGTGAACAAATTCTGCGACACACACACACACACACAAAGCCAGGAGCTGTGAATTGACCCCTGAAGCCACAATTAGGTGATTACAAGCGCGTACGTCAGGCCCATATTGGAGTATGCAGCACTAGTTTGGAACCCACTCCTGATCAAGCACATCAAGAAATTAGAGAAAGTGCAAAGGTTTGCAACAAGACTAGTCCCGGAGCTAAAAGGTATATACTACGAGGAGAGGTTGACCTGACGACACTGGAGGACAGAGGGAATAGGGGGGACATGACAACGACATACAAAACACTGAGAGGAATTGACAAAGTGGATAGGGACAGAATATTTCAGAAATGTGACACAACAACAAGGAGAAAACGAGGTTTGATAAAGCTCATGGAGCAGGGAGAGGACCTAGAAGCGACCAGTGAAGAGGCGGGGACAAGAGCTATGATTCGACCCCTGCAACCACAATTAGGTGAGTACAGTTAGGTGAGCACTCACTAAAAGTGCAGATGAATCAGGAGGAAGAAATAAATTCCTTCGTTTTAATAACGAACAAGTGAAATGCATTAAGGAAGGATGTAGCGGACTTTCAAGTCCATATATGGATGCAACAGTCATGATGACATTTCTCAGAAAAGGCAGCCATGCTGCCTTATCCACGTGCAAAGGCGAGACCCCAGTGCTAGAACTCAACATTCGCAGATAATTGTACGGGTTCGCAATGGTTAGAGTGCACTCAGGAGTCCAACAGTAATAAATGGAAGATCAAGATGATGGTGGAGGTCAGAGGAATTTTTCCGCTTGAGACAAATGATGGAATCTCTGAAGCAAATATTCAGTCTCACCTCAAGCACGGAAACAAGATAGTGTCTCAAGTATTTGCAAACCCGGGCAAATATACACCAACCTTCAGGAATTTGAATAAGGAAGCATTTGCAACACCCCACGTAAGGCACGTGCAACCCTCGCCTTGCAAAATAAGTGCTTGAAACAGTCCAAGTGTTTCTCAAACGATTGATCCCGGAATTAAGAGAGCTGACATTAGCAGACAAGATAAAGCAAATCCTCCATCGCTGGAGATATGAGCCAGAGGAAATATGATCACAACGTAAGAAATACTATGAATCATAGACTGACGATGGATATTTAAATATCTAAATGATTCAGTAAGGTAGACTGCAGGATTGGTCGAGCATTTAACTACTGAGGTCGAGCCACAGACATCGCAACTTAGAGAAAACAGGTGACACGAGAAGACTGCATATACTGAAGTATATATTGAAGACCATGTTCATGGTGAAGGAATGAGGAGACTCGGCAGTATCTGGAGTTTACCCGGAATGATTTCCGGGGATCAACGCCCCCGCGGCCCGATCTGTGACCAGGCCTCAGACATTGGCTAGTTAGTAGAACAGGACTAAGAAAGGCACTTGTTAGTACGCATTACACACAATTTCATCAATCCCCACTAACGTCTGTTGTAATAAAAACAGACGTTTTACATATACAAATAATTAACGCAGTCACAAAGTGGCTTAAGATACGAGCGTTTGAGAAATAATTTAAGAGAAAATTTATTATTTACCAGTTCTCACCACACCCCTACACAGATCACCAGGCAGGCAGCCAGCCTGTCACTTGGTCAGCTAGTCAGCTAGCCAGCATGACAGTCAACTAGTCACTTAGCTTAATAGCCAGCCAGCCAGTGAGTCAGCCAGACAAAACAGCCAGCCCTATGACACGCATAGTTGGTCAGTGTTAAACGCTATGTACTTTAACCTGAGAGTCCCAAGCGATAGGTTGTGTATGGTACTGAGTTTAGCTTGCATGACGTGTCGTCCCAGGGATGGGTCGTCTTCAGTGGTCGTAGCCAGCCTTAACAAAACTCGGGGCATGACGTGTCGTCCTAGGGATGGGTTGTCAGTGGTCGTAGTCAGCTCCCACAGCTCGGAGCGTGATGTGTCATCCCAGGGATGTGTCGTCAAAGGTCGTAGCCAGCCTTTAAAATGCTTGGGGCTTGACGTGATGTCCCAGGGATAGGTAGCCAGTAGTCGTAGCCAGCCCTCACAGCTAGGGGTGTGACGCGTCATCCCAGGGATGGGTCGTCACTGGTTATAATCAGCCTTAACGAAGCTCGGGGCGTGACGTGTCGCCCTAGGGAGAGGTCGTCATCACTGGGGGTAGCCTGGTGCTCACAAAGCTCTGAACCTTCATGCATAGTTGTGGTTGCGTGAGGGTTCTAAGTCTCCGTCATTAACTCACACACTCGGCACCCTCACCTCTTTATCTTCCTACCTTCATCGCCCTTTTTTTTTTTATCTCTTTCTCCTGCCCGAGGATTACAACACCGCTCCACTCTCTCCGCAACAACTTCGTTTATTTTCTTACGCTGTTCCCAGCGTCAGTTTCCGAGCATTTCCTGTGGCTCTACAAATACATTTTTTATGCATTTTAAATTGTTTCATAAATTTAAATGTATTTAACAGAAGATGAACAAATTAACAACAGAAAAACGGTGGCGACATATTTAACAACAGGAACGTTCATATATGGACGCAAATCGCTCGTGATGTGAAAATAGAAATAACGCAAGATGCAATTTTTCAAGTTATACTCTGGGTCTTCATTAGCCAATAATCACTAGTAGAGGCTTAATTACATAAGCTCAAGTGTCTTTAATGAATTATCATCTCATGTTATTATTGATATTTTTTTCCGCGGAGACAAAACTTAACAATTACCTTAATGGGACGTCGGTTCCCCTCCCTCAAGAGGCCAGCAGGTTTAATGGGAAAACCGGTTCTGGCGGCCTACTGGCTGAGAAATGCATAAAAATCAGGAACCTTTGAATATTCATCACCAGCCTTCCCTGGTGGAATTTCCTAGTGCCCGACACCCCACTGACTTACACACTAGTCCAGGTGACCACTGTCATACCTGTCTCACCTCTAGTCCAGGTGGCCACTGTCATACCTGTCTCACCTCTAGTCCAGGTGGCCACTGTCATACCTGTCTCACCTCTAGTCCAGGTGACCACTGTCATACCTGTCTTATCTCTAGTCCAGGTGACCACTGTCATACCTGTCTCATCGCTAGTCCAGGGGACCACTGTCATACCTGTCTTATCTCTAGTCCAGGTGACCACTGTCATACCTGTGTCATCTCTAGTCCAGGTGACCACTGTCATATCTGTCTTATCTCTAGTCCAGGTGGCCACTGTCATATCTTTCTCACCTCTAGTTCAGGTTACCACCGCCATACCTGTCTCACCTCTATTCCAGGTGACCACTGTCATACCTGTCTCACCTTCATTCCAGGTGACCACTGTCATACCTGTCTCATCTCTAGTCAAGGTGACCACTGTCATACCTGTCTCACCTCTAGTCCAGGTGGCCACTGTCATACCTGTCTCACTTCTAGTCCAGGTGACCACTGTCATACCTGTCTCATCTCTAGTCCAGGTGACCACTGTCATACCTGTCTTATCTCTAGTCCAGGTGACCACTGTCATACCTGTGTCATCTCTAGTCCAGGTGACCACTGTCATACCTGTCTTATCTCTAGCCCAGGTGGCCACTGTCATATCTTTCTCACCTCTAGTTCAGGTTACCACCGCCATACCTGTCTCACCTCTATTCCAGGTGACGACTGTCATACCTGTCTCACCTCTATTCCAGGTGACCACTGTCATACCTGTCTCATCTCTAGTCAAGGTGACCACTGTCATACCTGTCTCACCTCTAGTCAAGGTGGCCACTGTCATACCTGTCTCACCTCTATTCCAGGTGACACTGTCATATCTGACATTTCGATTATTATTATTATTATTATTATTATTATTATTATTATTATTATTATAATGTCTTTGTTGCATAACTGTGAATGTTAGAGAATAATACTAACATTACCGAATTTCTATACAGTTGATTTTTGAAGTCAGTTGACCTTATTTTCACGAATATTGTTGACCTTGTACGAAACATAAGGGTATCAAAGACAGTTAATCAGATCACAACCTAAATGAAATCCAGACTTATAAATGCAGAGGGGTATTGACCAGCAAATAAAACGTGTACTTAGTGGAACATACTGGGAATATATCTTAAATAACATGAATCCAAACCAGTGCCATGAAAGAATCAACTCTTTGGCGACTGAAGTATACTCAATGCATATTCCCTTAAGAAAAATAAGAGAAGTAAACTGGAAAAAGAGAGACGCTTCCTCTACAGGAGAAGGCGAAGAATCGCCGATCTTCTCTAGGGTGCTATACTATTTGAAATGCAGAAGGGAGCACTGAATAGGGAAGTGGAAAATATTGAACATACGTTAAATGATTCACACAGAATCCAGGAGAAACAGAAAGAGCTAAAAGCAATTATTGAAATTAAAAGAAATACAAAATATTTGCTCAAACAAGATGGGACTTACATGAACAACAGCAAAGAAATGAGTGGGATACTGAAGTCTCAATACGACTTTGTGTTTAGCGAGCCATTAATCAGACTAAAGGTCGATAATCCAAATGAATTTTTCATGAACGATTCTCAAAAACCCTGTCAATGTAAGCCAAATTTCTGACATAACCCTAACTCCACTGGAACTTTGAAAAAGTCATTGGCAACATGCACATGCACTCTGCCCCAGGTTCAGACTCATGGAATTCTGTGCTCATTAAGAACTGCAAGAAACAACTATTGTGTGCCTTATGTATACTATGGAAGCATAGGTTTAGAGCAGGTCACTCCTGCCTCTCGCAACTACTGGACCACTGTGACACTGTCTTGGATGCAAAAACCTTCGGCAAGTGCGATCATTATGTAACAACGTACACACACTGCGTGCTAAACGAATAATTGGAAAAGTAGGGAAATGGATCTTCGACTTTCTAACTAATAGAACACAGAGTAATGGTAAGTAAAGTTTAGTCGGAGGCTGCCACAGTGAAAAGTTCTGTTCCACAAGGTACAGCACTCATCCCCATCCTTTTCTTCATCTTCATATCTGACATAGAGATGCAAACCATAGCACCGTGTCTTCTTTTGTAGATGAAACTAGAATCTGCATGAGAGTGTCATCCATTGAGAACTCGGTAAATCTCCAGGTGGATATAAACTAAATTTTCCAGTTGGCCGCAGAAAACAATGTAATGTTCAATAAGGATAAATTTCACTTACTCCGTTATGGAAAACTCGAGGAAATAATAGAGTATGTAAATTTTTTTAACCATACAATATAACGAAACACTAATGTGAAGACTTGGGAGTGATAATGTTAGAGGATATCGACTTCAAGGATTGAAACAATCAGTATCACATCTCCGAGGAAAATGACAGGGTGGATAATGAGAATTTTCAGTTCAAGGGATACAATGCCAATGATGCTCTTTAAATCACTTGTTCTCTCTAGACTAGAATTCTGCTGTGCACTAGCAGCCCCATTCAAGGCAGGTGAAATTGCAGATTTAGAGAATGTACAAAGAACTTTCACTGCAGATATTAGTCAAGCACCTTAATTACTGGGAACATTTGAAGTCCTTTAACCTGTACTCCTTGGAATGCAAGGTAGAAAGATGCATCATAATTACTTAGGAAATTCTAGAGGTACTGGTCCCAGATCTCCACACACAAATCAATCCCCACGAAAGCATAGATTAAGCACACGTTGCAACATACCCCCACTGAAAAACAGAGATGCCATGAATACAAAGAGAAAACGTATTAAGTCTTGGGGACCCAAGACAATTTAAGTCTCCCGTCATTCATAAGGTGAATTGCTAATAGACCCCTGACTGTCTTCAAGAGAGAACTGGACATATACCAGAAGTCGGTGCCCAATCAGCCGGGCTGTGGTTCGTACATTGGACTGTGTGCGACCACCCGTAACAGCCTGTTTGATTAGTCCCTGATCCACCGGGAGGCCTGGTCAAGTACCGAGCCGCGGGGGCGCTGACCCCCGGAACAACCTCCAGGTAGACTCCAGGTATTGCTATTTACACACAGATGCTGTTAATCACCTGTTTCAGAGGGTGTCACATAAATTCTCCTTCTTGAACCCACCATCTCATCCCTCCATCCCAGCCGCTCCTTCTCTCCATATGCCCCTATCATATCTATATTTATCAGCCCAACCATATTATTCCCCATACAGCCATTCCTACCCACCCCTTCATGGGCTGGACAGCCATCGTGGGTGGCGCATGGGCCAGCTTCTGTCTAGTGAAGAGTAACTCTGAAAAATTGATAACAGGAGAAATAAAACATAAAAATATAAATTTTGAGGCGAACCTCGAGATTTAATCTAAATATTTTCCCATTGACAACAAGGAAAGTTGTCATGGCGGTGTCATGATGACATCTGTCAGTCAAAATTGCATTTCAACGTTTTAGGTTTTGTAAATTTTGTTAAATATATTGAGTAACTTTAGATACATTAGTTCTTACTTGAAAAAATATTATATAAACACAAGTTAACTATTATATCAACAAAAATGCTACAGTACCAATTCCCCCCACCCAAAAAAAACTATGAAATTACAACTAATCTGAACACACACAAACATAAATTCCAAATGTTAAAAATTTTGATTTTTTTTTAAATAGTTACAGAGGAATGCAAACATTCCTAAATCAGTGATAGTTGTTAGAGAAATACTGAGTTACAGTAGTTAGTGTTTTACCCATTCGTGTTGATCTAACATTTGTTAATCTAACATTCGTCACTCGTGTTAATTTAACACTTGCATGGATGATCCATTTTTTTCCATTTCCGGCGAAAATTAAATATTTTTGGTGTAGAGATTTTAAATATATTGTTTAAATGTAAATGAAATATATCTCGGTTAAAGTAAAACATTGGTGACACTGTTGTATTTTTGTGAGACTGTTGTATTACATCAAGGTGGAGGCTTGATGTTTTCACCCCCCAGCCTCCTATCCTCTCCCACCCTCTCTTCTCCCAACCTCTCCTCTCCCACCCTCTCCTCTCCCACCCTGTCCTTTCCCATCCTCTCCTCTCCCACTCTCTCCTCACCCACCCTCTCTTCTCCCACCCTCTCCTCTCCCACCCTCTCCTCTCCCACCATCTCCTCTCCCCTCCCATAACTTCCACTTCTTCCCTCCCTTCTCCAAGGAGTCATCAGGTCGTCAACCCCTTCCCCTCTCCTACCCTTCCACTCCCTTCTTATTCCTCCCTTCCCTTCTCCTTCCTTTTATGCATTCTCCCTCCTCTCCCTACTTCCCTTCCATCCCCTTCCCCCCCTCACGTCCTCTCTTCCAAGGAGAGTCATGTCGTCATCTCTTTACCCCAGCCTCTCTCAATTCCCTTCCCCCATGGACCATGATGTTCCTCTATTGCCATTTATTTCCTTCCTCGCATTCCGCTTCCCTTTCTTCTAACTCGCATAAGTCCTTCCTACTTCTCCCTCTATCCAGTTTCTCTGACATACTTCCAACTTTCTCCTCTCTCGCATGCTGTCTTTAATTTCTCTCTCATTTACAAATATAGTGATAAAAAATATAATGATATTTGTAATATACAAAGGTACCGAATGATATAATTGAAAATAAGATTCCCGACATTTTAAGTAAATTCTCGTAACTTCTTACAAAGGATGAAACAGAAATTGTAGATATATCAAGATGTTTCGTAAATCTTTGGAAAATGACCTGTTTGGTTAGCCCTACAAATGCTCACCAAATTGTGTAGGATTCAGTAGGGTCTGACTCTTTCCAAAAGAATCGTCACAATGATTCAGTTGTCTGGAGACTGACTATATTTTAGTTGGGGGAAAGCGCTAAATCCATTGAGATTGAGATAATAGGGTTATCAACACATTCCTTGGGTAACATTGCAAATAGGTTGGGTAAATATTTTTGTCCGTGGGTTGGGGTTTGAGAATGACCTGCCTAGTATAAGCCAGTAGGTCAGCTACAGTGTTCTTCCTTTCCTATGTTCTTATGTTACAGATAGGCTAAGGGACATAGGTACCTCACCCAGAGTGACATGTCTGTAGGCACTCCTGCCCCCGTCTATGTGACCCGTGGCGTGCTACTGACTGTGAAGCCCATTTCAACTACTTGTCCACGGCGTCTGCCTCATTCCTCCAAGGTCATGGTTTTTATAATTACTGAGATATCTGTACGCACCACAGGTCTTAGCGCCAATTATTTATTTCTTTTTAATTGTTGAAAGTTATTCTAACTGTATGATATATCATTTCTGTGCTTGTTATTGCGATTTTTTTTTTTTTTTTTTGAGAAAGAGGATTTTGACTTCCATGTGTTGTGTATGACTGAATAAAATTCTCTTCTTGAAGGGAATTCTGAATGACCTTAGATGTTAAAGTACTTTGTAAATCTTGTAGTTTCCTTTTTCCCTTTTACTTTATCGGTTTCTCTCTGTCTCTCCCTCTCTCTTGTAATGACAGTCTTCCTACTCCTGTCACTCACAGAATACTTGAGGAATCATGTTTAATGAACTGACCAATTC
>NC_091292.1:56509553-56602053 GCF_038502225.1 Cherax quadricarinatus
GCCTGGTCATAGACCGGGCCGCGGGGGCGCTGACCCCCCCTCGCAGAACGATCTCCAGGTAGGTAGACTGTTAACTCAGCACTGTCATGATCACCGTTTTCCATTTCTTCTTCCTCGCCAAAATAAATTTAATTCCAGGATCTAGTTGCAACAAAACCCATTACAGCATCACCTCGTTTTGGGGAAAAAAAAGGTTAAATGAAATTAATAAAGCTATCTTCCAAGATGCTGGTTAATTTCCTTGCTTCTGAAATAACTCGATTAACCGAGCTAATTTATAATTACAGCTGCAACAGTCGAAAACAATTACAGTATTTTTTTTTAGGTTGATAACTAATTTAATTTTATTATAAAGTATATTACCCTAATTCTTCAAGTGGTTTCTATGTTACAACAAATTTTCTCTCTGTACACGAATGACTTACGACGATGTTTCGGTCTGACCTGGACCATTAACTTTCTGTACTCGACTGACGAAGGCTACTATGTAAGCGAAACGTTTCGGAATAAAGAGGCCTCAATGTTGTCTATGGGTCTAACCTACCAACTAGTCACGGTCCAAGTCGGACCGAAATGTCGTCATAGGATACATTCTCCTATGTTATATACATATTATTCCAGTCACGGTATTGTGACTTCTTCGTTCTTCATAATTCTATTTGGTTCTTGAAAACTATCGACTGGATCTTAGTAATTGTTTACGTCTTAGTGTGTGAATTCTGTGAAGGTTGATGTTGTGGTCTGTGTGTGTGGGATCACTGCTTATTATGTTATAAGAGTTGAGGAAGAAGAAACACTGCAGCAGGCCTACTGGCCCGTGCTAGGCAGGTCTAAGTGTTATAACGCAGGCATTGCTAAGTTTGCCAGCGTGTACCTACCTTGTTTATGATGGAGTGTATCCTTGTTTCAGTAAAGGTAATGGTGTTATGCACCTTTCAAAGTGTGTGGGTAAGAAGTTCATTTTCTTTAATACATATCTCCATGTATTTAGTACTGAAGGATGAACTGAATAGAGGATGAGAAAGGGGGAAGAGCAGAGTGAGATGCACTCTACTCTTACAATAAGCTCTGATAAATCTAGTTACTTATGTGTAAGTCCCACTCAAATCCAACCCTCTCTAACTCGTGTATTTATCCAACCTAAACTTGAAACTTGGGTACTAGAGATGAAAAATAGAGAAGAGGAAGGGAAAATGAAATAGAGAAGAATGAAGGGAGGGGAGAAAGTGCTTTATCACCATGATCCATGCCCATAGTCTCTGCCCATGGTCTCTGCTCATGGTCTCTGCTCATGGTCTCTGCTCATAGTCTCTGCCCATGGTCTCTGCCCATAGTCTCTGCTCATGGTCTCTGCTCATGGTCTCTGCTCGTGGTGTCTACCCATGGTCTCTGCTCATGGTCTCTGCCTATAGTATCTACCCATTGTCTTTACCCATGGTCTCTGCCCAGGGTCTCTACCCATGGTCCCTACCCGTGGTCTCTACCCATGTTTTCTTCCCGTGATCTCTACCCATGGTCTCTGCCGATGATCTCTACCCATGGATAGTAACGAGTAACAATGGTCTTAAGTAGCATGATTCTAAATGAAACATCAAGAGGACTCTGATGCCCATGGAGTTGTGTATGGTATTTCCAGATGTAAATAAAACTTAACTCCTCTTCCTTTCCCTTCCCACCCTCCTTCTCACAGATAAAGATAAATGATAAAGTTACTAAAGAATAAAAAAAACAAAATACCGTGTCTGAAACAACACACAAATAACGCGCACATAGAAGAAATGAACTTAAGATGACATTTCGGACCCACTTGGATCATTAATTAGTCACACACTAACACAGGAAGGCAAGAGAGCCAGTAAAAGTTACTAGATAACTAGCTGCTACTATTACATATTACTCTACGGAAATATCCCCCCAGTTTCGAAGTGATGCAATTATATGGGCTAATAACGTAGCTGGAAATGATAAATTCAGGAATTAAACTAAATCCTGGATTTGATAAGATGTGTTGGGGATTACTATATGCAGCGACACTCTTGATGTGCTGGAGATTACCACATGCAGCGACACTCTTGCTGTGTTGGAGATTACCACATGCAGCGACACTCTTGCTGTGTTGGAGATTACCACATGCAGCGACACTCTTGCTGTTTTTGAGATTACTACATGCAGCGACACTCTTCCTGTGTTGGAGATTACCACATGCAGCGACACTCTTGCTGTTTTTGAGATTACTACATGCAGCGACACTCTTCCTGTGTTGGAGATTACCACATGCAGCGACACTCTTGCTGTGATGGAGATTACCACATGCAGCGACACTCTTGCTGTGATGGAGATTACCACATGCAGCGACACTCTTGCTGTGTTGGAGATTACCACATGCAGCGACACTCTTGCTGTGTTGGAGATTACCACATGCAGCGACACTCTTGCTGTGTTGGAGATTACCACATGCAGCGACACTCTTGATGTGCTGGAGATTACCACATGCAGCGACACTCTTGATGTTTTTGAGATTACTACATGCAGCGACACTCTTGCTGTGATGGAGATTACCACATGCAGCGACACTCTTGCTGTGTTGGAGATTACCACATGCAGCGACACTCTTCCTGTGTTGGAGATTACCACATGCAGCGACACTCTTGCTGTGATGGAGATTACCACATGCAGCGACACTC
The DNA here is from genome assembly GCF_038502225.1 of Cherax quadricarinatus. Classification (NCBI taxonomy): domain Eukaryota; kingdom Metazoa; phylum Arthropoda; class Malacostraca; order Decapoda; family Parastacidae; genus Cherax; species Cherax quadricarinatus. Next base: position 56,512,238 of record NC_091292.1, read on the forward strand.
TTGCTGTGTTGGAGATTACCACATGCAGCGACACTCTTCCTGTGTTGGAGATTACCACATGCAGCGACACTCTTGCTGTGATGGAGATTACCACATGCAGCGACACTCTTGCTGTGTTGGAGATTACCACATGCAGCGACACTCTTGCTGTGTTGGAGATTACCACATGCAGCGACACTCTTGCTGTGTTGGAGATTACCACATGCAGCGACACTCTTCCTGTGTTGGAGATTACCACATGCAGCGACACTCTTGCTGTGTTGGAGATTACCACATGCAGCGACACTCTTGCTGTGTTGGAGATTACCACATGCAGCGACACTCTTGCTGTGATGGAGATTACCACATGCAGCGACACTCTTGCTGTGTTGGAGATTACCACATGCAGCGACACTCTTGCTGTGTTGGAGATTACCACATGCAGCGACACTCTTCCTGTGTTGGAGATTACCACATGCAGCGACACTCTTGCTGTGATGGAGATTACCACATGCAGCGACACTCTTGCTGTGATGGAGATTACCACATGCAGCGACACTCTTGCTGTGTTGGAGATTACCACATGCAGCGACACTCTTCCTGTGTTGGAGATTACCACATGCAGCGACACTCTTGCTGTGTTGGAGATTACCACATGCAGCGACACTCTTGCTGTGATGGAGATTACCACATGCAGCGACACTCTTGCTGTGTTGGAGATTACCACATGCAGCGACACTCTTGCTGTGATGGAGATTACCACATGCAGCGACACTCTTGCTGTGATGGAGATTACCACATGCAGCGACACTCTTGCTGTGTTGGAGATTACCACATGCAGCGACACTCTTGCTGTGTTGGAGATTACCACATGCAGCGACACTCTTGCTGTGATGGAGATTACCACATGCAGCGACACTCTTGCTGTGTTGGAGATTACCACATGCAGCGACACTCTTGCTGTGTTGGAGATTACCACATGCAGCGACACTCTTGCTGTGTTGGAGATTACCACATGCAGCGACACTCTTGCTGTGTTGGAGATTACCACATGCAGCGACACTCTTGCTGTGTTGGAGATTACCACATGCAGCGACACTCTTGATGTGCTGGAGATTACAATATGCAGAGATAATCTTAAAGGTTTTATCTAAAGGAAGCGACGGTAAAATATTTTAATTAAAATGCTTAGTACAGTGCATCAACAACAACGCGGTAGCGGCTCTTTATCTCACTCTAAACACACGTAAAAACCTGGAAATTTGAAGGATCAGCTAAAAGCAATGTTTATTTTTTTTTTATTTTTTTTACGGATGAGATCTTTTTTTTTGACTTTCAAAAGGATGAGATAATTTTTTTCAGCATCTCCAAAAGATCCTATAAACTACACAATTCTTGTGGCATTAACATTGTCACACACTAAGTTTGCATTTTTTTTCTGAATATATTAGCAAAAAAAAATACATGCAGAAAAATTAATAAGTTCAAGAATTATAAAGACTTTCTCGGACATTTTATTTTTCTGCAGGTTAAAATATATTGTACGAGACAATGGTGGCTTGAGTTATTTTTTTAAAGAGTTAATTTATAATTGATTCAGAGTTTCATATATAAGTTACACTCTCCATTTCTGGAAATTATATATTCACTGTCAAATTATACCTTCACTGTCAAATTATACATTCACTGTCAAATTATACATTCACTGTCAAATTATACATTCACTGTCAAATTATACCATTACTGTCAAATTATACCATTACTGTCAAATTATACCAACATTGTCAAATTATACCAACACTGTCAAATTATACCAACGTCAAATTATACCAACACTCAAATTATACCAACACTGTCAAATTATATCAACACTGTCAAATTATACCAACATTGTCAAATTATATCAACACTGTCAAATTATACCTTCACTGTCAAATTATACCAACACTTTCAAATACCACTCGTTATATTAAAATGACGCACAAGTGGAAAAAAATTAGACGTCAATTCGAACGAACATTCTCAGATTAATCAATATAAACTAAACTTGTGGGAAATGGCTCTAAAATAACAATTGCTTGACCAAACAACAAAAAACCTACAATTTATTGCATACAGAGAGACTGGACGACTGACCGAGGCGAGTGAAAGTTGACATTCACACAACCATTCATTGTCATCTTGCTAATCGTATTTATAGCAAACACCAGTTGATAAAATATATAAAACAAAGCTAATAAATCAATATACAATTTATGCAAATATATATATATATATATATATATATATATATATATATATATATATATATATATATATATATATATATATATGGTTTAGAAAGACACGTAAGCAAACACTATAACATTTATTAGAAAACGTTTCGGTCCTGGGACCTTGATCACTTCTAACATACAGAGGTAGAAAGACATTATATATAGGCGGAGAGTGAGATGTGACGCACGTGACCTGAGGAATGTCATAAGAACATAAGAATGGAGGAACACTGTAGAAGGCCTACTGGCCCATGCGAGGCAGGTCCTTATCAAAACAACCTCTGCCTATGATGAGGACCAGTAGACGATGAAATCATGTGACTCCTGTGTTGTTGGGTTGGTGCTGCTTAAGTATCATGTATGCCAGCAGCACCAGCCCAACAACACAGGAGTCACATGATTTCATCGTCTACTGGTCCTCATCATAGGCAGAGGTTGTTTTGATAAGGACCTGCCTCGCATGGGCCAGTAGGCCTTCTACAGTGTTCCTCCATTCTTATGTTCTTATGACATTCCTCAGGTCACGTGCGTCACATCTCACTCTCCGCCTATATATAATGTCTTTCTACCTCTGTATGTTAGAAGTGATCAAGGTCCCAGGACCGAAACGTTTTCTAATAAATATGTTATAGTGTTTGCTTACGTGTCTTTCTAAACCAACTTGTCGGTATTTATTACCAAGGTTTATACCATATATATATATATATATATATATATATATATATATATCTTGTCCGTGATGCACCGTTAGTGTCTTTTATTGAATAAAAATAATAGAGAAGACTTGTGTAGCAGTTTCTTTCTCATTTATTGTCTGATCTGAGACTGGAAGAAGTAAAGTAAGATAAAAGGGAGGTGGCAGGAGGTTGATGGAGAGGTGAGGGAGAGTGGTGTTAGTGAGGTGAGAGGGAGGGTGCTGTTAGTGAGGTGAGGGGGATAGTGGTGTTGGTGAGGTGAGAGGGAGGGTGGTGTTAGTGAGGTGAGAGGGAGGGTGCTGTTAGTGAGGTGAGGGGGATAGTGGTGTTGGTGAGGTGAGAGGGAGGGTGGTGTTAGTGAGGTGAGAGGGAGGGTGGTGTTGGTGAGGTGAGAGGGAGGGTGGTGTTGGTGAGGTGAGGGGGATGGTGGTGTTGGTGAGGTGAGAGGGAGGGTGGTGTTGGTGAGGTGAGAGGGAGGGTGGTGTTGGTGAGGTGAGAAGGAGAGTGGTGTTGGTGAGGTGAGGGAACTGATGGTGTTGGTGAGATGAGATGGAGGGTGGTGTTAGTGAGGTGAGAGGGAGGGTGGTGTTGGTGAGGTGAGAGGGAGGGTGGTGTTGGTGAGGTGAGAGGGAGGGTGGTGTTGGTGAGGTGAGAGGGAGGGTGGTGTTAGTGAGGTGAGAGGGAGGGTGGTGTTAGTGAGGTGAGAGGGAGGGTGGTGTTGGTGAGGTGAGAGGGAGGGTGGTGTTGGTGAGGTGAGAGGGAGAGTGGTGTTGGTGAGGTGAGAGGGAGTGTGGTGTTGGAGAGGTGAGGGTGATGGTGGTGTTGGTGAGGTGAGAGGGAGGGTGGTGTTAGTGAGGTGAGAGGGAGGGTGGTGTTGGTGAGGTGAGAGGGAGGGTGGTGTTGGTGAGGTGAGAGGGAGGGTGGTGTTAGTGAGGTGAGAGGGAGGGTGGTGTTAGTGAGGTGAGAGGGAGGGTGGTGTTAGTGAGGTGAGAGGGAGGGTGGTGTTGGTGAGGTGAGAGGGAGGGTGGTGTTGGTGAGGTGAGAGGGAGGGTGGTGTTGGTGAGGTGAGAGGGAGGGTGGTGTTGGTGAGGTGAGTGGTGTTGGTGAGGTGAGAGGGAGAGTGGTGTTGGAGAGGTGAGGGTGATGGTGGTGTTGGTGAGGTGAGAGGGAGGGTGGTGTTGGTGAGGTGAGAGGGAGGGTGGTGTTGGTGAGGTGAGAGGGAGGGTGGTGTTGGTGAGGTGAGAGGGAGGGTGGTGTTGGTGAGGTGAGAGGGAGAGTGGTGTTGGTGAAATGAGGGGGATGGTGGTTTTGGTGAGGTGAGAGGGAGGGTGGTGTTGGTGAGGTGAGAGGGAGGGTGGTGTTGGTGAGGTGAGAGGGAGGGTGGTGTTGATGAGGTGAGAGGGAGAGTGGTGTTGGTGAGGTGAGAGGGAGGGTGGTGTTGGTGAGGTGAGAGGGAGGGTGGTGTTGGTGAGGTGAGAGGGAGGGTGGTGTTGGTGAGGTGAGAGGGAGGGTGGTGTTGGTGAGGTGAGAAGGAGGGTGTTGTTGAGGTGAGAGGGAGGGTGGTGTTGGTGAGGTGAGAGGGAGGGTGGTGTTGGTGAGGTGAGAGGGAGGGTGGTGTTGGTGAGGTGAGAGGGAGGGTGGTGTTGGTGAGGTGAGAAGGAGGGTGGTGTTGGTGAGGTGAGATGGAGGGTGGTGTTGGTGAGGTGAGAGGGAGGGTGGTGTTGGTAAGGTGAGAGGGAGGGTGGTGTTGGTGAGAGGGAGGGTGGTGTTGGTGAGGTGAGAGGGAGGGTGGTGTTGGTGAGGTGAGAGGGAGGGTGGTGTTGGTGAGGAGAGATCGAGGGTGGTGTTGGTGAAGTGAGAGGGAGGGTGATGTTGGTGAGGTGAGAGGGAGGGTGGTGTTGGTGAGGTGAGAGGGAGGGTGGTGTTGGTGCGGTGAGAGGGAGGGTGGTGTTGGTGAGGTGAGAGGGAGGGTGGTGTTGGTGAGGTGAGAGGGAGGGCGGTGTTGGTGATGTGAGTGGGAGGGTGTTGTTGGTGAGGTGAGTGGGTGGGTGGTGTTGGTGAGGTGAGAGGGAGTGTGGTGTTGGTGAGGTGAGAGGGAGGGTGGTGTTGGTGAGGTGAGGGGGATGGTGTTGTTGGTGAGGTGAGAGGGAGGGTGGTGTTGGTGAGGTGAGAGGGAGGGTGGTGTTGGTGAGGTGAGAGGGAGGGTGGTGTTAGTGAGGTGAGGGGGAGGGTGGTGTTGGTGAGGTGAGAGGGAGGGTGGTATTGGTGAGGTGAGAGGGAGGGTGCGGTGAGCGGGTGGGTGGTGTTGGTGAGGTGAGAGGGAGGGTGGTGTTGGTGAGGTGAGAGGGAGGGTGGTGTTGGTGAGGTGAGAGGGAGGGTGGTGTTGGTGAGGTGAGAGGGAGGGTGGTGTTGGTGAGGTGAGAGGGAGGGTGGTGTTGGTGAGGTGAGAGGGAGGGTGGTGTTGGTGAGGTGAGAGGGAGGGTGGTGTTGGTGAGGTGAGAGGGAGGGTGGTGTTGGTGAGGTGAGAGGGAGGGTGGTGTTGGTGAAGTGAGAGGGAGGGTGGTGTTGGTGAGGTGAGAGGGAGGGTGGTGTTGGTGAGGTGAGAGGGAGGGTGGTGTTGGTGAGGTGAGGGGGATGGTGCTGTTGGTGAGGTGAGAGGGAGGGTGGTGTTGGTGAGGCGATAGGGATGGTGGTGTTGGTGAGGTGATAGGGAGGGTGGTGGAGTGTCAGTATGGTGGGAGTGTCAGTATGGTGAAGTGACATTATGGTGGAGTGTCAGTATGGTAGTGTATAGTGGGAGTGTCAGTATGGTGGAGTGTCAGTATGGTGGAGTGTCAGTATGGTGGAGTGTCAGTATGGTGGAATGTCAGTATGGTGAAGTGTCAGTATAATGGAGTGACAGTATGGTTGAGTGTCAGTATGGTAGTGTATAGTGGGAGTGTCAGTATGTGGGAGTGTCATTATGGTGGTAGTGTATGGTGGAAGTGTCAGCATGTGGGAGTGTCAGTATGGTGGGAGTCAGTATAGTCGGAGTGTTTGTATGGTGGGAGTGTCAATATTTGGGAGTTTCAGTATGGTGGAGTGTCAGTATGGTGGAAGTGTCACTCTTGAGTAGTGTCACTCTGGAGTAGTGTCACTCTGCAGTAGTGTCACTCTGGAGCAGTGTCACTCTGCAGTAGTGCCACTCTGGAGTAGTGTCACTCTGGAGTAATGTCACTCTTGAGTAGTGTCACTCTGCAGTAGTGTCACTCTGGAGTAGTGTCACTCTGGAGTAGTGTCACTCTGGAGTAGTGTCACCCTGCAGTAGTGTCACTCTGGAGTAGTGTCACTCTGGAGTAGTGTCACTCTGGAATAGTGTCACTCTGGAGTAATGTCACTCTGGAGTAGTGTCACTCTGGAGTAGTGTCACTCTGGAGTAGTGTCACTCTGCAGTAGTGTCACCCTGCAGTAGTGTCACTCTGCAGTAGTGTCACCCTGCAGTAGTGTCACTCTGGAGTAGTGTCACTATGCAGCAGTGTCACTCTGGAGTAATGTCACTCTGGAGTAGTGTCACTCTGCAGTAGTGTCACCCTGCAGTAGTGTCACCCTGCAGTAGTGTCACCCTGCAGTAGTGTCACTCTGGAGTAGTGTCACTCTGGAGTAGTGTCACTATGCAGCAGTGTCACTCTGGTAGTGGTGTCACTCTGGTAGTGGTGTCACTCTGGTAGTGGTGTCACTCTGGTAGTGGTGTCACTCTGGTAGTGGTGTCACTCACTCTGGTAGTGGTGTCACTCTGGTAGTGGTGTCACTCTGGTAGTGGTGTCACTCTGGTAGTGGTGTCACTCTGGTAGTGGTGTCACTCTGCAGTAGTGTCACTCTGGAGTAGTGTCACTCTGCAGTAGTGTCACTCTGGAGTAGTGTCACTCTGGAGTAGTGTCACTCTGGAGTAGTGTCACTCTGGAGTAGTGTCACTCTGGAGTAATGTCACTCTGTAGTAGTGTCACTCTGCAGTAGTGTCACTCTGGAGTAGTGTCACTCTGCAGTAGTGTCACTCTGGAGTAATGTCACTCTGGAGTAGTGTCACTCTGCAGTAGTGTCACTCTGGAGTAGTGTCACTCTGCAGTAGTGTCACTCTGGAGTAGTGTCACTCTGGAGTAGTGTCACTCTGGAGTAGTGTCACTCTGGAGTAGTGTCACTCTGCAGTGTCACTCTGCAGTAGTGTCACTCTGGAGTAGTGTCACTCTGGAGTAGTGTCACTCTGGAGTAGTGTCACTCTGGAGTAGTGTCACTCTGGAGTAGTGTCACTCTGGAGTAGTGTCACTCTGGAGTAGTGTCACTCTGGAGTAGTGTCACTCTGGAGTAGTGTCACTCTGGAGTAGTGTCACTCTGCAGTAGTGTCACTCTGCAGTAGTGTCACTCTGGAGTAGTGTCACTCTGCAGTAGTGTCACTCTGGAGTAGTGTCACTCTGGAGTAGTGTCACTCTGGAGTAGTGTCACTCTGCAGTAGTGTCACTCTGGAGTAGTGTCACTCTGGAGTAGTGTCACTCTGGAGTAGTGTCACTCTGGAGTAGTGTCACTCTGCAGTAGTGTCACTCTGGAGTAGTGTCACTCTGCAGTAGTGTCACTCTGGAGTAGTGTCACTCTGCAGTAGTGTCACTCTGGAGTAGTGTCACTCTGCAGTAGTGTCACTCTGGAGTAGTGTCACTCTGGAGTAGTGTCACTCTGGAGTAGTGTCACTCTGGAGTAGTGTCACTCTGGAGTAGTGTCACTCTGGAGTAGTGTCACTCTGGAGTAGTGTCACTCTGCAGTAGTGTCACTCTGCAGTAGTGTCACTCTGGAGTAGTGTCACTCTGCAGTAGTGTCACTCTGGAGTAGTGTCACTCTGGAGTAGTGTCACTCTGGAGTAGTGTCACTCTGCAGTAGTGTCACTCTGGAGTAGTGTCACTCTGCAGTAGTGTCACTCTGGAGTAGTGTCACTCTGCAGTAGTGTCACTCTGGAGTAGTGTCACTCTGCAGTAGTGTCACTCTGCAATAGTGTCACTCTGCAGTAGTGTCACTTCAGTAATGTCACTTCAGTAATGTCACTTCAGTAATGTCACTTCAGTAGTGTTACTCTGAAGTTTTACATCTTGAGTTATCTTCCTCATCAAATGTTTAATGTGAACGAGCCGAAGTTCTTTTGGTAAGGAATGAGCAGCCGACCATTGATCACAGAGGAGGAGGAGGAGGAGGAGGAGGAGGCTATTTCGTCTGTGAATAATCCTGCGACAGATTGGCTTACTCTGCTGCTGGGTGCCAGTTACTCTGGAGATTTCAAGTTGAAGCTTATAGTACTTTGTTTACCACCCAGACAACCACAGAGCGTCTAAACAAAAAGTATCCAAGGGCAGGTTGGGTTTGTTTTGGCGTTGCAACAAGGTCTGGGTGACACGATAATTGCTCAGTGAATGGTCCGTCAGCCAGGAGTTACCTGCAGGTCAAAGTACTTCCTCTAAAGTTCCAGTTACTGTTCAAAAATGTACCGGGACATGATCCAGAATTTTCCCAATCTCTGGATAAAGAATTTAACTTTGTTACAGTTTAATTCCTCCCAGCACTATTCCTCTGCTTAGGCCTTTGGACCAGTAAGTGATCGCGAATTTCGAGAAGATTTACAGTTAAATGTCTGCCAAGTACTTTGCAGAAACTTCAAGAGACGGAGCCATCAGACTCGAGGAATTCTGGAAGAGTAAGCTTAACATTCCAGATTGTGTAAGGCTCATAGTGAATTACTGGAATGAAGATTTCACTTGGTTCAGAACCACCGGCAGGAGTTGAACTCCAGTAATTAGGGAAAATGAATGAAGAGGACAATGTCATCCGGGTGTGGAGTGTAGATATTGGGATGTTAAATTAGAAAAATGTTAATAATTACAAACTGGAAGTTTCGCCATTGCTAGGTTAGGTATTATTATATTAACCTGCCGTACTGCTGTTTAAAAATAATGTAATTATTTTTATAATAGTCTGATAGCTTTTCTAAACTATAAAAAATGGTAAGTGTGTCTAATTATAAATACTCTTTAAGGCCTTTACACTTCCTTTAAGACAGACTGTTTAATAATAGACAGCATTAAATCTTCAACTAAAATATTATAATGCATCCATCTTAATATTAATGAAAGTAAATTCTCTTCAGCTAATGCAAAAAAGAATGTGTCAGAATTATTCTTGGCTGTCCTACAGGTACGAAACTTCTTAATATGAGGGAGGAACTTGGTCTTCCTAGTACCACTGATAGGATAATTGAAATCATCACTGTATGGACCAATCATTGTTACCATAAATCTTCGAATGTCTAGGAGTAGATAAACACAAATCTAAATGGGTTGTTAAAGTATGCAGTTATATTTAGTTATTTGTAGCATGGACGGACAGTATCTCTGTAGACAGCAAGAGCATCCCCCATGGAAGCTGCATTCATTTAATATCATATATCTATGTCTTTCCGAAGAAGCTCATCATTGGTGATGCCTTCCTTAAATCACTTGCAAACACAGAGGCAGCTAAGCCAGCAAATTCTTTGAAATCCATCAGTGTTTTTGATTTGTAGTATATTATTACTAACAATTACGCAAGAAATTTCTTCTTGAGTTACAGAGTAGACGCCCAGTTGTGAACTTCTATGCCCAATTCAACGTGGTTGCTGTAATTCGTATCTTAACTGTTAGTAATAATATACCACAAATCATAAACACTGATGGATTTCAAAGAATCTACTGGCTGAGTTGCCTCTGCTCCTGCTGTCACCTTCCGAGATAAGAATTACAGCAACCACGCTGAATTAGTCACAACTGGGTATCTATTCTGTAAACTGAATTGTTTGCCAACCTAATGGAACTAAAGTTACTTATGACACTGAGCTTTACTCCTTGATCATTATCGAATCAGTGTGTTTACTGAAGGCACCTGACTCCAATAATGACTCTAATAACATGCTCATTGCAGAAGCCAGCTATAGTTATTAAAATATTGGAGAAAAGCAAAAAAAAAAAATTGCAATTCTCACGGATTCTATCACACATGATAAGGTTGATAAATTAACCAGCAAAGTATCTTGATGAAAAATATATGATGTATCTTGGGTATGTCTGTCAAGCGTTACGAATAACATGAAGGAAATAAATAGGGGATCTAAATATCATTGAAATACATTTAGAAGCTTCAAAAGATTTGTAACTCATTATGATAACATGAAAGTAAATAAGCATATTTACGGAGCAACGTGCAGTATGAGCCAATTGACTTAGGCTGTAGTGGTTAGACTTAAGCTTAGGCTTGCTAACCAGTACTTATATATTTGTCGTACACACAAATGGGGATCAAGCTAAATGCTAATTATATGGTCAGGATTTTGGTCACTTTCTTGAACCTTATATGATTGGTTGTCTACTTACAAAGGAATGCAAAACAACCACAGGGGGAGTTGAATAATAGCTATTACTCAACTCTCCCTCTGGTTGTTTTGTATCTTGTGTCGCTTGTTCGCGATTCTTGCATATTATAGAGGAATATAATAACAGACAGCATAATAACCTGTGACATGTCATGGTACGTTATTAATAAAAATTAGACGCCAGAAATATTGAACAAATATCATAGATTTACTTGCACCAGATAAGACATAAGCCGCAGATACATCCAGATGAACTCCTGATAACGTTTTCGGAACCTAGTTCCTAGGCCTCTTGTGCATTTAAATGTTTTAAATGGGGTGCGGTGTTTATAAATTTTTGGGTCATATATCTCACCATCCCCTCTCTACATTACAAGAATCAACATCTCACCAGCCCCTCTTTGCATTACAAGGATAAACATCACCAGCCGTTCTCTACATTACAAGGATTAACATCACCAATCGCTCTCTACATTACAAGGATTAACATCACCAGTCGCTCTCTACATTACAAGGATCAACATCTCACCAGCCCCTCTCTACATTACATGGATCAACATCTCACCATCCCCTCTCTACAAGGATCAACATCTCACCAGCCCTTCTCTGCACTGCAAGGATCAAAATCTCACCAGCCCCTCTCTACGTTACAAGGATCAACATCTCACCAGCCCCTCTCTACATTACAAGGATCAACATCTCACCAGCCCCTCTCTACATTACAAGGATCAACATCTCACCAGCGCTTCTCTACACTACAAGGATCAACATCTCACCAGCCCCTGTTTGCATTACAAGGATCAACATCACCAGCCCCTCTCTACATTACAAGGATTAACATCACCAGTCGCTCTCTACATTACAAGGATCAACATCTCACCAGCCCCTCTCAATATTACAAGGATCAACATCTCACCAGCCCCTCTCTACATTACTTGGATCAACATCTCGCCAGCCCCTCTCTACATTACAAGAATCAACGTCTCACCAGCCCCTCTCTACACAACAAGGATCAACATCTCGCCAGCCCCTCTCTACATTACATGGATCAACATCTCACCAGCCTCTCTCTACATTACAAGGGTCAACATCTCACCAGCCCCTCTCAATACTACAAGGATCAACATCTCGCCAGCCCTTCTCTATACTGCAAGGATCAACATCTCGCCAGCCCTTCTCTACACTGCAAGGATCAATATCTCAGCAGCCCCTCTCTACATTATATGGATCAACATCTCACCAGCCCCTCTCTATATTACATGGATCAACATCTCACCAGCCCCTCTCTACAAGGATCAACATCTCACCAGCCCTTCTCTACACTGCAAGGATCAACATCTCACCAGCCCCTCTCTACATTACAAGGATCAACATCTCACCAGCCCCTCTCTACATTACAAGAATCAACATCTCACCAGCCCTTCTCTACACTACAAGGAATAACATCTCACCAGCCACTCTTTGCATTACAAGGATCAACATCACCAGCCCCTCTCTACATTACAAGGATCAACATCACCAGCCCCTCTCTACATTACAAGGATCAACATCTCACCAGCCCCTCTCTACACTACAAGGATCAACATCTCACCAGCCCCTCTCTACATTACAAGGATCAACATCTCACCAGCCCCTCTCTACATTACAAGGATCAACATCTCACCAGCCCCTCTCTACATTACAAGGATCAACATCACCAGCCCCTCTCTACATTACAAGGATCAACATCTCACCAGCCCCTCTCTACACTACAAGGATCAACATCTCACCAGCCCCTCTCTACAATTCAAGGATCTCACCAGTCCTTCTCTACACTACAAGGATCAACATCTCACCAGACCCTCTCTACACTACAAGGATCAACATCTCGCCAGCCCCTCTCTACATTACATGGATCAACATCTCGCCAGCCCCTCTCTACATTACAAGGATCAACATCTCACCAGCCCCTCTCTACACTACAAGGATCAACATCTCGCCAGCCCTTCTCTACACTGCAAGGATCAACATCTCACCAGCCTCTCTCTACATTATATGGATCAACATCTCACCAGCCCCTCTCTACAAGGATCAACATCTCACCAGCCCTTCTCTACACTACAAGGATCAACATCTCGCCAGCCCTTCTCTACACTGCAAGGATCAACATCTCACCAGCCCCTCTCTACATTACAAGGATCAACATCTCACCAGCCCCTCTCTACATTACAAGGATCAACATCTCACCAGCGCTTCTCTACACTACAAGGATCAACATCTCACCAGCCCCTGTTTGCATTACAAGGATCAACATCACCAGCCCCTCTCTACATTACAAGGATCAACATCACCAGCCCCTCTCTACATTACAAAGATAAACATCTCACCAGCCCCTCTCTACATTACAAGGATCAACATCTCACCAGCCCCTCTCTACATTACAAGGATCAACATCTCACCAGCCCCTCTCTACACTTCAAGGATCATCTCACCAGTCCTTCTCTACACTACAAGGATCAACATCTCGCCAGCCCTTCTCTACACTACAAGGATCAACATCTCGCCAGCCCCTCTCTACATTACATGGATCAACATCTCGCCAGCCCCTCTCTACAGTACAAGGATCAACATTTCACCAGCCCCTCTCTACATTACAAGGATCAACATCTCACCAGCCCCTCTCTACATTACAAGGATCAACATCTCACCAGCCCCTCTCTACATGGATCAACATCTCGCCAGCCCCTCTCTACATTACATGGATCAACATCTCACCAGCCCCTCTCTACACTACAAGGATCATCTCACCAGCCCTTCTCTACACTACAAGGATCAACATCTCGTCAGCCCCTCTCTACATTACATGGATCAACATCTCGCCAGCCCCTCTCTACATTACAAGGATCAACATTTCACCAGCCCCTCTCTACACTACAAGGATCATCTCATCAGCCCTTCTCTACACTACAAGGATCAACATCTCGCCAGCCCTTCTCAACACTGCAAGGATCAACATCTCCCCAGCCCCTCTCTACATTACATGGATCAACATCTCACCAGCCCCTCTCTACAAGGATCAACATCTCACCAGCCCCTCTCTACATTACAAGGATCAACATCTCACCAGCCCTTCTCTACATTACAAGGGTCAACATCTCACCAGCCCCTCTCTACATTACAAGGATCAACATCTCACCAACGCTTCTCTACACTACAAGGATCAACATCTCACCAGCCCCTCTTTGCATTACAAGGATCAACATCACCAGCCCCTCTCTACAAGGATCAACATCACCAGCCCCTCTCTACAAGGATCAACATCACCAGCCCCTCTCTACAAGGATCAACATCACCAGCCCCTCTCTACAAGGATCAACATCACCAGCCCCTCTCTACATTACAAGGATAAACATCTCACCATCCCCTCTCAACATTACAAGGATCAACATCTCACTAGCCCCTCTCTACATTACAAGGATCAACATCTCACCAGCCCCTCTCTACACTACAAGGATCAACATCTCACCAGCCCTTCTCTACATTACAAGGATCAACATCTCACCAGCCTCTCTCTACATGGATCAACATCTCGCCAGCCCTTCTCTACATTACAAGGATCAACATCTCACCAGCCCTTCTCTACATTACAAGGATCAACATCTCAGTAGCCCCTCTCTACACTACAAGGATCAACATCTCACCTGCCCCTCTCTACATGGATCAACATCTCGCCAGCCCTTCTCTACACTACAAGGATCAACATCTCACCAGCCCCTCTCTACATTACATGGATCAACATCTCACCAGCTCCTCTCTACATTAGAAGGATCAACATCTCACCAGCCCTTCTCTACACTACAAGGATCAACATCTCACCAGCCCTTCTCTACACTACAAGGATCAACATCTCACCTGCCCCTCTCCACATTACGAGGATCAACATCTCACCAGCCCCTCTCTACATTACGAGGATCAACATCTCACCAGCCCCTCTCTACATTACATGGATCAACATCTCACCAGCTCCTCTCTACATTAGAAGGATCAACATCTCACCAGCCCTTCTCTACACTACAAGGATCAACATCTCACCAGCCCCTCTCTACATTACGAGGATCAACATCTCACCAGCCCCTCTCTACATTACGAGGATCAACATCTCACCAGCCCCTCTCTACATTACATGGATCAACATCTCGCCAGCCCTTCTCTACACTGCAATGATCAACATCTCACCAGCCCCTCTCTGCATTACGAGGATCAACATCTCACCAGCCCCTCTCTACATTACGAGGATCAACATCTCTCCAGCCCTTCTCTACACTGCAAGGATCAACATCTCACCAGCTCCTCTCTACATTACGAGGATCAACATCTCACCAGCTACTCTCTCCATTACGAGGATCAACATCTAACCAGCCCTTCTCTACACTGCAAGGATCAACATCTCACCAGCCCCTCTCTACATTACGAGGATCAACATCTCACCAGCCCCTCTCTACATTACGAGGATCAACATCTCACCAGCCCCTCTCTACATTACATGGATGAACATCTCGCCAGCCCCTCTCTACATTACATGGATGAACATCTCACCAGCCCTTCTCTACACTGCAAGGATCAACATCTCACCAGCCCCTCTCTACATTACGAGGATCAACATCTCACCAGCCCCTCTCTACATTACGAGGATCAACATCTAACCAGCCCTTCTCTGCACTGCAAGGATCAACATCTCACCAGCCCCTCTCTACATTACGAGGATCAACATCTAACCAGCCCTTCTCTACACTACAAGGATCAACATCTCGCCAGCCCCTCTCTACATTACGAGGATCAACATCTCACCAGCCCCTCTCTACATTACATGGATGAACATCTCGTCAGCCCTTCTCTACACTGCAAGGATCAACATCTCACCAGCCCCTCTCTGCATTACGAGGATCAACATCTCACCAGCCCCTCTCTACATTACATGGATCAACATCTCACCAGCCCCTCTCTACATTACGAGGATCAACATCTCACCAGCCCCTCTCTACACTGCAAGGATCAACATCTCACCAGCCCCTCTCTACATTACAAGGATCAACATCTCACCAGCCCCTCTCTACACTACAAGGATCAACATCTCACCAGCCCCTCTCTACATTACATGGATCAACATCTCACCAGCCCCTCTCTACATTACGAGGATCAACATCTCACCAGCCCCTCTCTACATTACATGGATCAACATCTCACCAGCCCCTCTCTACACTACAAGGATCAACATCTCACCAGCCCCTCTCTACACTACAAGGATCAACATCTCACCAGCCCCTCTCTACATTACATGGATCAACATCTCACCAGCCCCTCTCTACATTACAAGGATCAACATCTCACCAGTCCCTCTCTACATTACGAGGATCAACATCTCACCAGCCCCTCTCTACATTACATGGATCAACATCTCACCAGCCCCTCTCTACACTACAAGGATCAACATCTCACCAGCCCCTCTCTACATTACAAGGATCAACATCTCACCAGTCCCTCTCTACATTACGAGGATCAACATCTCACCAGCCCCTCTCTACATTACATGGATGAACATCTCGCCAGCCCTTCTCTACACTGCAAGGATCAACATCTCACCAGCCCTTCTCTACATTACAAGGATCAACATCTCACCAGCCCCTCTCTACATTACAAGGATCAACATCTCACCAGCCCCTCTCTACATTACAAGGATCAACATCTCACCAGCCCCTCTCTACATTACAAGGATCAACATCTCACCAGTCCCTCTCTACATTACAAGGATCAACATCTCACCAGCCCCTCTCTACATTACATGGATCAACATCTCACCAGCTCCTCTCTACATTAGAAGGATCAACATCTCACCAGCCCTTCTCTACACTACAAGGATCAACATCTCACCAGCCCCTCTCTACATTACGAGGATCAACATCTCACCAGCCCCTCTCTACATTACAAGGATCAACATCTCACCAGCCCCTCTCTACATTACGAGGATCAACATCTCACCAGCCCTTCTCTACACTACAAGGATCAACATCTCACCAGCCCTTCTCTACACTGCAAGGATCAACATCTCACCAGCCCCTCTCTGCATTACGAGGATCAACATCACAATAACCTTACTTAACTTGGATGGGTCTCAGACGAAGTTTGAAAAGTTTTATTAAGTGAATCACCAAGTCAAACAACAACAAAATAGCTATAAAATAATAGAAATAACTACAGAATAGTTTTCGACTCAGATTGATATCTCATGAAATATAATTTAGTAAGCATCACTTGCTTAATAACTAATTCAGAGTTAATTTAAAATTAGTTTATTCATAATTCTGCAATATCCGCTGCTGGCTCACCTTTTGGCCTCCTCTTGCTATTATATATGATGATTTTACACTTCTCGATACCATTATCGTGTCTTCAAAACACTCAACTCATTCCATTATTTATTTTATTATTATTATTATTATTATTATTATTATTATTATTATTATTATTATGATAGAAGTCGCATCACCGGCAGAAAGTTGCAGCAGCAGCAATATTAGTAGTAGTAGCAGCAGGAACAGCAACTAGTAGCAGCAGCAGTAGTAGTAGTAGCAGCAGGAACAGCAGTAGTAATTAGCAGCAGGAGCAGCAGCAGTAGTAGTAATAGCAGTAGTAGTAGTAGCAGCAGCAGTAGTAGTAGCAGCAGGAACAGCAACTAGTAGCAGCAGCAGTAGTAGTAGTAGTAGCAGGAGCAGCAGTAGTAATAATATAGCAGCAACAACAGCAGCAAGAACAGTAGTAGCAGTAGCAGCAGAAGCAACAGCAGCAGTAACAGCAGCAGGAGCAGTAGTAGTTGTAGAAGTAGCAGCAGCAGCAGCAGCAATAGTAGTAGTAGTAGTAGCAGCAGCAGTAGAAGCAACAGCAGCAGCAGTAGCAGTAGTAGTGGTAGTAGATGTAGCAGAAACAGAGGAGGTAGTAGTATCGGCAACAGTAGTAGCAGGAGCAGAAGTAACAGTAGTAGTAGTAGTAGTAGCAGCAGTACTAGTTGCAGTAGCACCAACAGAAGCAGTAGTATTGTAGTTGTAGCTATGCAGTTAACTTTAATCAACTAACTTTAATTAAGTCTTGCACTCTTACCATTACTGTTCCTCCTCTTGCAACCTGCACATATTTACAACTTTCTCTACAACTACCATCGCTTTTACAACCACAACCGCTGCTACAACCACCCCACAGCTGTCACCACCACCACTATCACCTGTCATACGAGTGCCTAAGCTCCTGATGATGTGTTGAGAGCAACATGAAAGGCCAAGACCTATCCTTCAACATCCCCCGTGGTTGTTTTGCCTCTTGTATCGTTTGTTCGCGTTTTTTTTTTGCACACACACACACACACACACACACACACACACACACACACACACACACACACACACACACACACATATATATATATATATATATATATATATATATATATATATATATATATATATATATATATATATATATAAAGTCGTGCCGAATAGGTAAAACTTAAGACTTTGGCTTAAATAGCAACGCTCTTCTTGCTGAATAAGGCAAGCGAAAATTTCTGTATGCAATAATTTCGCAAAAATTATTCTGAACCTAACGAAATACATATATTTCATTGTATTTCTTTATTAAATTATTGTAAACTTATCTAAAATACATTTAGTTGGATTAGTCTAAATTGAATTGCGCTTATTATAATAAGGTAAGAAAAGGTGTTTAAGGTTATTTTGGTATAAAATTAATTATTTTTACATTAAGGTACATGACAAAAATATATCCTTAAACGTGTAAGAGAACAATTTAGAATGGACTTAAATTTAAACGAGTTCTTGCTAATTTTTACCTATTCGGCAACTTAAAATGTCACCAGGAAACACACATACAAGGTGTTCACCAGACGTCACCAGGAAACACACATACAAGGTGTTCACCAGACGTCACCAGAAAACACACATACAAGGTGTTCACCAGACGTCACCAGGAAACACACATACAAGGTGTTCACCAGACGTCACCAGGAAACACACATACAAGGTGTTCACCAGACGTCACCAGGAAACACACATACAAGGTGTTCACCAGACGTCACCAGAAAACACACATACAAGGTGTTTACCAGACGTTACCAGGAAACACACATACAAAGTGTTCACCAGACGTTACCAGGAAACACCCATACAAGGTGTTAACCAGACGTTACCAGGAAACACACATACAAAGTGTTCACCAGACGTTACCAGGAAACACACATACAAGGTGTTAACCAGACGTTACCAGGAAACACACATACAAAGTGTTCACCAGACGTTACCAGGAAACACAAAGTGTTCACCAGACGTCACCAGGAAACACAAATACAAAGTGTTCACCAGACGTCACCAGGAAACATACATTCAAAGTGTTCACCAGACGTCACCAGAAAACACACATACAAGGTGTTCACCAGACGTCACCAGGAAACACACACACACACACACGGTGTTCACCAGACGTCACCAGGAAACACACAAACAAGATGTTCACCAGACGTTACCAGGAAACACACACACACCCACACACACACACACACACACACACACACACACACACACACACACACACACGGTGTTTACCAGACGTCACCAGGAAACACACATACAAGGTGTTCACCAGACGTTACCAGGAAACACACATACAAGGTGTTCACCAGACGTTACCAGGAAACACACACACAGTGTTCACCAGACGTTACCAGGAAACACACATACAAGGTGTTCACCAGACGTTACCAGGAAATACACATACAAGGTGTTCACCAGACGTTACCAGGAAACACGCATACAAGGTGTTCACCAGACGTTACCAGGAAACACACATACAAGGTGTTCACCAGACGTTACCAGGAAACACGCATACAAGGTGTTCACCATACGTTACCAGGAAACACACATACAAGGTGTTCACCAGACGTTACCAGGAAACACACATACAAGGTGTTCACCAGACGTTACCAGGAAACACACATACAAGGTGTTCACCAGACGTTACCAGGAAACACACATACAAGGTGTTCACCAGACGTTACGAGGAAACACACATACAAGGTGTTCACCAGACGTTACCAGGAAACACGCATACAAGGTGTTCACCAGACGTTACCAGGAAACACACACACAGTGTTCACCAGACGTTACCAGGAAACACACATACAAAGTGTTCACCAGACGTTACCAGGAAACACACATACAAGGTGTTCACCAGACGTTACAAGGAAACACACACACAGTGTTCACCAGACGTTACCAGGAAACACGCATTCAAGGTGTTCACCAGACGTTACCAGGAAACACACACACAGTGTTCACCAGACGTTACCAGGAAACACACAAAGTGTTCACCAGACGTCACCAGGAAACACACACACACAAAGTGTTCACCAGACGTCACCAGGAAACACACATACAAAGTGTTCACCAGACGTCACCAGGAAACACACATACAAAGTGTTCACCAGACGTCACCTGGAAACACACATACAAAGTGTTCACCAGACGTCACCAGGAAACACACACACAGTGTTCACTAGACGTCACCAGGAAACACACATACAAAGTGTTCACCAGACGTCACCAGGAAACACACATACAAAGTGTTCACCAGACGTTACCAGGAAACACACACACAGTGTTCAGACGTCACCAGGAAACACACACACAGTGTTCACCAGACGTCACCAGGAAACACACATACAAAGTGTTCACCAGACGTCACCAGGAAACACACATACAAAGTGTTCACCAGACCTCACCAAGAAACACACATACAAAGTGTTCACCAGACGTCACCAGGAAACACACACACAGTGTTCACCAGACGTGACCAGGAAACACACATACAAAGTGTTCACCAGACGTCACCAGGAAACACACATACAAAGTGTTCACCAGGCGTTACAAGGAAACACACACACAGTGTTCACCAGACGTCACCAGGAAACACACATACAAAGTGTTCACCAGACGTTACCAGGAAACACACACACAGTGTTCACCAGACGTCACCAGGAAACACACATACAAGGTGTTCACCAGACGTCACCAGGAAACACACATACAAAGTGTTCACCAGACGTCACCAGGAAACACACATACAAAGTGTTCACCAGACGTCACCAGGAAACACACACACAGTGTTCACCAGACGTCACCAGGAAACACACATACAAAGTGTTCACCAGACGTCACCAGGAAACACACATACAAAGTGTTCACCAGACGTTACCAGGAAACACACACACAGTGTTCACCAGACGTCACCAGGAAACACACATACAAAGTGTTCACCAGACGTTACCAGGAAACACACACACAGTGTTCACCAGACGTCACCAGGAAACACACACACAGTGTTCACCAGACGTCACCAGGAAACACACATACAAAGTGTTCACCAGACGTCACCAGGAAACACACACACAGTGTTCACCAGACGTCACCAGGAAACACACATACAAAGTGTTCACCAGACGTCACCAGGAAACACACACACAGTGTTCACCAGACGTCACCAGGAAACACACATACAAAGTGTTCACCAGACGTTACCAGGAAACACACACACAGTGTTCACCAGACGTCACCAGGAAACACACACACAGTGTTCACCAGACGTCACCAGGAAACACACATACAAAGTGTTCACCAGACGTCACCAGGAAACACACACACAGTGTTCACCAGACATCACCAGGAAACACACATACAAAGTGTTCACCAGACGTCACCAGGAAACACACACACAGTGTTCACCAGACGTCACCAGGAAACACACATACAAAGTGTTCACCAGACGTCACCAGGAAACACACACACAGTGTTCACTAGACGTCACCAGGAAACACACACACAGTGTTCACCAGACGTCACCAGGAAACACACATACAAAGTGTTCACCAGACGTCACCAGGAAACACACACACAGTGTTCACCAGACGTCACCAGGAAACACACACACAGTGTTCACTAGACGTCACCAGGAAACACACACACAGTGTTCACCAGACGTCACCAGGAAACACACATACAAAGTGTTCACCAGACGTCACCAGGAAACACACACACAGTGTTCACCAGACGTCACCAGGAAACACACACACAGTGTTCACCAGACGTCACCAGGAAACACACATACAAAGTGTTCACCAGACGTCACCAGGAAACACACACACAGTGTTCACCAGACGTCACCAGGAAACACACACACAGTGTTCACCAGACGTCACCAGGAAACACACATACAAAGTGTTCACTAGACGTCACCAGGAAACACACAGTGTTCACCAGACGCCACCAGGAAATACACATACAAAGTGTTCACTAGACGTCACCAGGAAACACACATACAAAGTGTTCACCAGACGTCACCAGGAAACACACATACAAGGTGTTCACCAGACGTCACCAGGAAACACACACACAGTGTTCACTAGACGTCACCAGGAAACACACATACAAGGTGTTCACCAGACGTCACCAGGAAACACACACACATTGTTCACTAGACGTCACTAGGAAACACACACACAGTGTTCACCAGACGTCACCAGGAAACACACACACAGTGTTCACTAGACGTCACCAGGAAACACACACACAGTGTTCACTAGACGTCACCAGGAAACACACACACAGTGTTCACCAGACGTCACCAGGAAACACACACACAGTGTTCACTAGACGTCACCAGGAAACACACACACAGTGTTCACCAGACGTCACCAGGAAACACACATACAAGGTGTTCACCAGACGTCACCAGGAAACACACACACACAGTGTTCACTAGACGTCACCAGGAAACACACATACAAAGTGTTCACCAGACGTCACCAGGAAACACACACACAGTGTTCACCAGACGTCACCCGGAAACACACACACAGTGTTCACCAGACGTCACCAGGAAACACACATACAAAGTGTTCACTAGACGTCACCAGGAAACACACACACAGTGTTCACCAGACGTCACCAGGAAACACACATACAAAGTGTTCACTAGACGTCACCAGGAAACACACATACAAAGTGTTCACCAGACGTCACCAGGAAACACACATACAAGGTGTTCACCAGACGTCACCAGGAAACACACACACAGTGTTCACTAGACGTCACCAGGAAACACACATACAAGGTGTTCACCAGACGTCACCAGGAAACACACACACAGTGTTCACTAGACGTCACTAGGAAACACACACACAGTGTTCACCAGACGTCACCAGGAAACACACACACAGTGTTCACTAGACGTCACCAGGAAACACACACACAGTGTTCACTAGACGTCACCAGGAAACACACACACAGTGTTCACCAGACGTCACCAGGAAACACACACACAGTGTTCACTAGACGTCACCAGGAAACACACACACAGTGTTCACCAGACGTCACCAGGAAACACACATACAAGGTGTTCACCAGACGTCACCAGGAAACACACACACAGTGTTCACTAGACGTCACCAGGAAACACACACACAGTGTTCACCAGACGTCACCAGGAAACACACACACAGTGTTCACTAGCTGTCACCAGGAAACACACACACAGTGTTCACCAGACGTCACCAGGAAACCCACATACAAGGTGTTCACCAGACGTCACCAGGAAACACACACACAGTGTTCACTAGACGTCACCAGGAAACACACACACAGTGTTCACCAGACGTCACCAG
Organism: Cherax quadricarinatus; assembly: GCF_038502225.1. NCBI lineage: Eukaryota > Metazoa > Arthropoda > Malacostraca > Decapoda > Parastacidae > Cherax > Cherax quadricarinatus. The sequence continues at coordinate 56,535,359 of NC_091292.1, forward strand.
GAAACACACACACAGTGTTCACCAGACGTCACCAGGAAATACACACACAGTGTTCACCAGACGTCACCAGGAAACACACACACAGTGTTCACTAGACGTCACCAGGAAACACACACACAGTGTTCACCAGACGTCACCAGGAAACACACACACAGTGTTCACCAGACGTCACCAGGAAACACACACACAGTGTTCACCAGACGTCACCAGGAAACACACACACAGTGTTCACCAGACGTCACCAGGAAACACACACACAGTGTTCACCAGACGTCACCAGGAAACACACACACAGTGTTCACTAGACGTCACCAGGAAACACACACACAGTGTTCACCAGACGTCACTAGGAAACACACACACAGTGTTCACCAGACGTCACTAGGAAACACAAACACAGTGTTCACCAGACGTCACCAGGAAATACACACACAGTGTTCACCAGACGTCACCAGGAAACACACACACAGTGTTCACCAGATGTCACCAGGAAACACACACACAGTGTTCACCAGACGTCACCAGGAAACACACACACATTGTTCACCAGACGTCACCAGGAAACACACACACAGTGTTCACCAGACGTCACCAGGAAACACACACACAGTGTTCACTAGACGTCACCAGGAAACACACACACAGTGTTCACCAGACGTCACCAGGAAACACACACACAGTGTTCACTAGACGTCACCAGGAAACACACACACAGTGTTCACCAGACGTCACCAGGAAACACACACACAGTGTTCACTAGACGTCACCAGGAAACGTGATATTTGCTTGCAAAAAAATAAAAAAGAATAAAAAACTGATGAAGCTGAAGAAGTCGACACTGTTAGTAGACAAGAACAAGTATAGGATTAGACAAGATCCGTAGATAAGAGTAAGATTAGGCTAGAGGAGTAGACAAAGAGTAAATAAGAACTGTATAGATAAACAGGAATGAAAAGCTTTACCTAGTAAGAACAAAAGTAGACAAGAGTAGTGGAAGCCAACAGGAGTAGATAAGGATAGATAAGAGCAGAAGCAGACTAGCGCAAGATTAAACAAGAGCGAAGTAGATATGAGCGGAAGTTGACGATGAATGGTTTAGACAAAAGCGGTATACCTCGAGTATACCTGGGAAGGGTTTTGGGGATCAACGCCCCTGCGGCCCGGTCTGAGATCAGGGTCATACCAACCAGGCTGTTAATGCTGGCCGCATATAAACCGACGTACGAACCACAGCCCGGCTGATCAGATACTGATTTATTTGCCTGTCCAGCACCTTCTTGACGACAGATAGGAGTCTGTTGGTAATCCCCTTTATTTATGATTGGAGGCAGTTGAGCAGTCTTGGGCCCCTCACACTTATTGTGTTGTCTCTTAGTGTACTCGTGGCATCCCTGCTTTTCATTGGGGAAATGTTGCATCTCCTGCCTAGTCTTTTGCTTTCGTAGGGAATGATTTTCGTGTGCAAGTTTGGTACTAATCCCTCTAGGATTGTCCATGTGTATATTATCATGTATCTTCCTCGCCTGCGTTCCAGGGAATATAAGTCAAGGGACTTCAATCGTTCCCAGCATTTTAGGGGCTTTATCGTACTAATGTGTGCCGTGAAAGTTCTTCGTATATTCTCCAGGTCAGCAATTTCGCCTGTCTTGAAGGGGGCCGTTAGTGTACAGCAATATTCCAGCCTATAGAGCACAAGCGATTTGAAGAGAATCATCATGGGCTTGGGGTCCCTAGTTTTGAAGATTCTCATTATCCATCCTGTCATTTTTCTAACAGATGAGGTAGATACATTGTTGTGGTCTTTGAAGGTGAGATCCTCTGACATTATCACTCTCAGGCCCTTCAGTTTAGTTTTTCGCTCTATTGTGCGGTTAGAATTTGTTTTATGCCCTGGTAAAGTTTTAATTTCCTCAAGTTTTCTATATCTGAGTAGTTGAAAATTCTCTTCATTGAACTTCGTATTGTTTTCTGCGGCCCATTTCAAGATTTGGTTGATGTCTGCTTGGAGTCTTGCAGTGTCTTCGATGGATGACACTGTCATGGTAATTCAGGTGCCATCCTCAAAGGAAGACACGCAGCTGTGCCTTACATCTCTGTCTATGTCAGATATGAGGATGAGGAACAGGATGGGAGCGAGTACTGTGCCTTGCGGAACAGAACTTTTCACTGTAACCGCCTTAGACTTGACTTTTTGACTATTACTCTTTGTGTTCTATTTGTTAGGAAGTTATAGATTCATCTACCAACTTCTCGTATTATTTATTTATCACGCATTTTGTGTGCAATTACACCGTGGTCGCACTTGTCGAAGACTTTCGCAGTCTGTGTATACTACATCTGCGTTTTGTTTACCTTCTAAAGCATCCAGGACCTTGTCATAGTGATCCAGTAGTTGGGACAGGCAGGAGCGACCTGCTCTAGCCTGTGTTGTCCTGGTTTGTGTAACTGATGGGTATTTAGGTGGTTGGCGATCTTGCTTCTTATAACCCTTTCAAGGATTTTTATGTTATGGGCTGTTAGCGCTATCGGTCTGTAGTTCTTTGCAATTGCTTTACTGCCATCTTTGTGGAGTAGGGCTAAGTCTATTGTTTTTAGTAACTGTGGGATGACTCCTGTGTCCATGCTCCCTCTCCATAGAATGCTGAAGGCACACGAAAGGAGCTTCTTGCAGTTCTTGACAAGCACGGAGTTCCATGAGTCCGGGCCTGGGGCAGAGTGCATGACCATGCTATTAATTGTCTTTTCGAATAATATCAAAGATTACTGAAATGACCAAATTTTGAGTCTTAGTCTTAAAAAATTCATTTAGATAGTCGACTCTAAGTCTGGTTAACGGCTTGCTGAACACTGAGTCGTACTGGGACTTCAGTATCTCACTCATTTCTTTGCTGTCATCTGTATAGGTCCCATCTCGTCTAAGCAGGGGCCCAGTACTGGATGCTATTTTCGCCTTAGATTTGGCATAGGAGAGGAAGTATTTTGGGTTTCTTTCAGTTTCATTGATGGCTTTAAGTTCTTCCCGATATTCTTTTCTCCTGTAAGATTCCTTAAGCTTTAGTTCGATATTTATTTCTTTGACCAGTGCCTCCCTTCGTATTTCAGATATACTGGTCCCTCCCAGCAGCCTTCGCCTCTATAGGGAGAGTCTCGCTCATTTTAGTTTACATTTTTTCTTTCTTTTTCTTAATGGAATGTACCTTGAGCAGACCTTAAGTGCCACAGAGTTATTTTTTTCTAGGCAAAGGTTCGGATCCACGTTGTTTAGTATATCTTCCCAGCTGGTTCATTTAGGTGATGGTTGACTTGTTCCCAGTGTATGTTTTTCTTATTGAAGCTGAATTTTGTAAAGGCATCCTCATAATTGATCATATTTTGCTGGTCAGGAGCCCTCTGCATACATGTCTGTACCTCTATTATGTTGTGATCTGAGTGTATTGTTTTTGATAGTTATATTATGTATCAGATCGTCGTTGTTAGTGAAGATGAGGTCCAGTGTATTTTATAGTCTTGTAGGTCTGTTATTTGCTGGTGTAAGGTGAATTTGGTGCAGAGATTTAATTGTTTGTGTGTGTGTGAATTTTCATCTGAGCTGCCTCCTGGGGTGATCACTGCTAAAACATTATTTGCTATACTCCCCTTTTTAGGTGTCTCAAGTTAAAAATCCCCTAGTAGCAAGATGTTTGGGGCAGGAGTTGGGAGATTTTCCGGACAGTGGTCAGTTTCAAAAGCTGTTCCTGGAATTGCTGGGAAGTTGCATCTGGAGCCTTGTATACGACCACAGTAACAAGGTTTTGGTTTTTCGATCTTTACTGCTAAAACTTCAGCTACATCTAAAAGACTTCTCTGGAGAGGCTATGGCTTCCCTCTTTTGTTTCCTGTCCCCATTAGATGGTGTGCCTGACAGTATATGTTGTAGCATTGTGTTTCATGGACTGACGAGTAACACATTTCGTGGTGAAATAAGTAGCGAGAAGAAGACTCGCACTCTCCTGTTGTCATGTGGGTGCAGAATTTTTTCTGATGGTCAGAAGTGCATGTCCCACATGTTTTTCCAAATATACCATGCCTGAAGATACTCAAGGCATAGAATTTGCATAGACTGGTAGAAGACAAGAGCAAGCGTGAACAAGAACGAGAGTAGACAAAGGTGGGAGCTGGCAAAATTCGATGAACTACCACAATCAGCATTCAAATCCACCATATCTCTCTCACCTCTCTCCATCCCTCCCTTCTTATCTCCCCCACTTCCCATCTCCCTCCCTTCCCCATTTCCTACCATCTCCCTCCCCCTCCCCATCTTCCACCGCCTCCCCATCTTCCTCCCCCGATCTCCTTCCCCCATTACCCTTCCCCATATCCCTTTCTGCCCCTCATGTCCCTCCCCTCTCTCCCTCCCCTCACCTCCCACCCTCCCTCAATCCGTCCCTCCCCTCACATCCCTCCTCCCCTCACTTCCCTCCCGATCATCAATCTACCTCACAACAGGGGCGTCAACCTCGTCAGGGAAATTAAGGCTTGACCTGATTACAGGAAAATTTATTAATAATGATGAGTTATTGATGTACAAAAGGCGTATATTTAGTTGTATATTCAGATGTGTGTTGAAGTATTTATCCATGTATGTTTTTGGAAGTGTATTTATTTTTGCATTTAGGTATATATTTAGGAGAGCGTGTAGGTGCGTATTTACGAGTGTATTCAGGTGTGTATTTAGGTTCTCATTTAAGTGTTTATTTAAGGGGGCTGTAGGGCAAATTTCCGCGCGCGCTCACCCAAAAATCGAAAAAATATGGAAATTGAGTTATATATACTGAAAAATAGCTCAACTCTTTGGCAACACAATGGTACCAGAATGAATGTTCTACGACTGAGTATTTAGGTGCGTATGTGCTTATTCATATGTGTATTCAGATGTATGTTTTGGAGTAGGAGTGTATTTAGGTATGTATTCAGGTGTGTATTCAGGTGTGTATATGTATAGATATGTGCTGATCACATTATAAGTCCTTTTGTCAGAATTCATTACCTAATTAGCTTTCCATATTCCTCGTAATAATTAATAAGAATTAGCCGGAATATTTACCCGGTAAGGAGAGAGATCAGACCATCCTTCAAATAAAAAAAAATATCGTACGTAGTGATATCAACGCTCTGAGTCAAATGTTCGTCATTACTGTGTTCACTCTGCCATATTATACGTTAATTTAGGTCAACCTGACCTTGAATAAGAAATTAATTTTCTTTTGTAGATGCTGTAGGTCCATTTTTCTGGAGATGCTGCAGGTCTTTTTTTTTTATAGATGTTGTAAGTCCTTGTTTTGTAGATGCTGTAGGTCTTTTTTTGTAGATGGTGTAGATCTTTTTTTTGTAGATGCTGTAGGTCTTTTTTGTAGATGCTGTAGGTCTTCTTTTGTAGATGCTGTAAATCTTTTTTTTGTAGATGCTGTAGGTTTTTTTTTGTAGATGCTGTAGGTCTTTTTTTTTGTAGATGCTGTAGATCTTTTTTTTGTAGATGCTGTAGGTTTTTTTTTTTGTAGATGCTGTAGGTTTTTTTTTTGTAGATGCTGAAGGTCTTTTTTGTAGATGCTGTAGGTCTTTTTTGTAGATGCTGTAGGTCTTTTTTGTAGATGCTGTAGGTTTTTTTTGTAGATGCTGAAGGTCTTTTTTGTAGATGCTGTAGGTCTTTTTTGTAGATGCTGTAGGTCTTTTTTGTAGATGCTGTAGGTCTTTTTTGTAGATGCCGTAGGTCTTTTTTTTTTAGATGATGTAGGTCTTTTTTTGTAGATGCTGTAGGTCTTTTTTTTGTAGATGATGTAGGTCTTTTTTTTGTAGATGCTGTAGGTCTTTTTTGTAGATGCTGTAGGTCTTTTTTTTGTAGATGCTGTAGGTCTTTTTTTTGTAGATGATGTAGGTCTTTTTTTGTAGATGCTGTAGGTCTTTTTTTTTGTAGATGCTGTAGGTCTTTTTTGTAGATGCTGTAGGTCTTTTTTGTAGATGCTGTAGGTTTTTTTTGTAGATGCTGTAGGTCTTTTTTGTAGATGCTGTAGGTCTTTTTTTGTAGATGTTGTAGGTCTTTTTTTTGTAGATGCTGTAGGTCTTTTTTTTGTAGATGCTGTAGGTCTTTTTTTTGTAGATGCTGTAGGTCTTTTTTGTAGATGCTGTAGGTCTTTTTTTGTAGATGCTGTAGGTCTTTTTTTTGTAGATGCTGTAGGTCTTTTTTTTTGTAGATGCTGTAGGTCTTTTTTGTAGATGCTGTAGGTCTTTTTTTTGTAGATGCTGTAGGTCTTTTTTGTAGATGCTGTAGGTCTTTTTTTTGTAGATGCTGTAGGTCTTTTTTGTAGATGCTGTAGGTCTTTTTTTTGTAGATGCTGTAGGTCTTTTTTTGTAGATGCTGTAGGTCTTTTTTTTGTAGATGCTGTAGATCTTTTTTGTCGATGCTGTAGGTCTTTTTTTGTAGATGCTGTAGGTCTTTTTTGTAGATGCTGTAGGTCTTTTTTTTGTAGATGCTGTAGGTCTTTTTTGTAGATGCTGTAGGTCTTTTTTTGTAGATGCTGTAGGTCTTTTTTTTGTAGATGCTGTAGGTCTTTTTTGTAGATGCTGTAGGTCTTTTTTTTTGTAGATGCTGTAGGTCTTTTTTTTTGTAGATGCTGTCTTTTTTTTGTAGATGCTGTAGGTCTTTTTTTTTTGTAGATGCTGTAGGTCTTTTTTTTTTTGTAGATGCTGTAGGTCTTTTTTTTGTAGATGCTGTAGGTCTTGTTTTTGGAGATGCTGTAGGTCTTTTTTTTGTAGATGCTGTAGGTCTTTTTTTTTGTAGATGCTGTAGGTCTTTTTTTTGTAGATGCTGTAGGTCTTTTTTTTGTAGATGCTGTAGGTCTTTTTTTTGTAGATGCTGTAGGTCTTTTTTTTGTAGATGCTGTAGGTCTTTTTTTTTGTAGATACTGTAGGTCTTTTTTTGTAGATGCTGTAGGTCTTTTTTTTGTAGATGCTGTAGGTCTTTTTTTTTGTAGATGCTGTAGGTCTTTTTTTTTGTAGATACTGTAGGTCTTTTTTTTGTAGATGCTGTAGGTCTTTTTTTTGTAGATGCTGTAGGTCTTTTTTTTGTAGATGCTGTAGGTCTTTTTTTTGTAGATGCTGTAGGTCTTTTTTTATGTAGATGCTGTAGGTCTTTTTTTTGTAGATGCTGTAGGTCTTTTTTTTGTAGATGCTGTAGGTCTTTTTTTTGTAGATGCTGTAGGTCTTTTTTTGTAGATGCTGTAGGTCTTTTTTTTGTAGATGCTGTAGGTCTTTTTTTTGTAGATGCTGTAGGTCTTTTTTTTGTAGATGCTGTAGGTCTTTTTTTGTAGATGCTGTAGGTCTTTTTTTGTAGATGGTGTAGATCTTTTTTTTGTAGATGCTGTAGGTCTTTTATGTAGATGCTGTAGGTCTTCTTTTGTAGATGCTGTAAATCTTTTTTTTTGTAGATGCTGTAGGTTTTTTTTGTAGATGCTGTAGGTCTTTTTTTGTAGATGCTGTAGGTCTTTTTTTTGTAGATGCTGTAGGTTTTTTTTTGTAGATGCTGTAGGTTTTTTTTTGTAGATGCTGAAGGTCTTTTTTGTAGATGCTGTAGGTCTTTTTTGTAGATGCTGTAGGTCTTTTTTGTAGATGCTGTAGGTCTTTTTTGTAGATGCTGAAGGTCTTTTTTGTAGATGCTGTAGGTCTTTTTTGTAGATGCTGTAGGTCTTTTTTGTAGATGCTGTAGGTCTTTTTTGTAGATGCTGTAGGTCTTTTTTTTGTAGATGCTGTAGGTCTTTTTTTGTAGATGATGTAGGTCTTTTTTTGTAGATGCTGTAGGTCTTTTTTTTTTTGTAGATGCTGTAGGTCTTTTTTGTAGATGCTGTAGGTTTTTTTTTGTAGATGCTGTAGGTCTTTTTTGTAGATGCTGTAGGTCTTTTTTTGTAGATGTTGTAGGTCTTTTTTTGTAGATGCTGTAGGTCTTTTTTTTGTAGATGCTGTAGGTCTTTTTTTTTGTAGATGCTGTAGGTCTTTTTTGTAGATGCTGTTGGTCTTTTTTTGTAGATGCTGTAGGTCTTTTTTTTGTAGATGCTGTAGGTCTTTTTTTTGTAGATGCTGTAGGTCTTTTTTGTAGATGCTGTAGGTCTTTTTTTTGTAGATGCTGTAGGTCTTTTTTGTAGATGCTGTAGGTCTTTTTTTTTGTAGATGCTGTAGGTCTTTTTTGTAGATGCTGTAGGTCTTTTTTTGTAGATGCTGTAGGTCTTTTTTTTGTAGATGCTGTAGGTCTTTTTTTTGTAGATGCTGTAGATCTTTTTTGTAGATGCTGTAGGTCTTTTTTTGTAGATGCTGTAGGTCTTTTTTTTGTAGATGCTGTAGGTCTTTTTTGTAGATGCTGTAGGTCTTTTTTTTTGTAGATGCTGCAGGTTTTTTTTGTAGATGCTGTAAATCTTTTTTTTTGTAGATGCTGTAGTTTTTTTGTAGATGCTGTAGGTCTTTTTTGTAGATGCTGTAGGTCTTTTTTTTTGTAGATGCTGTAGGTCTTTTTTTTTGTAGATGCTGTCTTTTTTTTGTAGATGCTGTAGGTCTTTTTTTTTTTGTAGATGCTGTAGGTCTTTTTTTTTGTAGATGCTGTAGGTCTTTTTTTTGTAGATGCTGTAGGTCTTGTTTTTGGAGATGCTGTAGGTCTTTTTTTTGTAGATGCTGTAGGTCTTTTTTTTGTAGATGCTGTAGGTCTTTTTTTTGTAGATGCTGTAGGTCTTTTTTTTTTGTAGATGCTGTAGGTCTTTTTTTTGTAGATGCTGTAGGTCTTTTTTTTGTAGATGCTGTAGGTCTTTTTTTTTGTAGATGCTGTAGGTCTTTTTTTCGTAGATGCTGTAGGTCTTTTTTTTGTAGATGCTGTAGGTCTTTTTTTTGTAGATACTGTAGGTCTTTTTTTTGTAGATGCTGTAGGTCTTTTTTTTTGTAGATGCTGTAGGTCTTTTTTTTGTAGATGCTGTAGGTCTTTTTTTTGTAGATACTGTAGGTCTTTTTTTTGTAGATGCTGTAGGTCCTTTTTTTTGTAGATGCTGTAGGTCTTTTTTTTTGTAGATGCTGTAGGTCTTTTTTTTTTTGTAGATGCTGTAGGTCTTTTTTTTTGTAGATGCTGTAGGTCTTTTTTTTGTAGATGTTGTAGGTCTTTTTTTTGTAGATGCTGTAGGTCTTTTTTTTGTAGATGCTGTAGGTCTTTTTTTGTAGATGCTGTAGGTCTTTTTTTTGTAGATGCTGTAGGTCTTTTTTTTGTAGATGCTGTAGGTCTTTTTTTTGTAGATGCTGTAGGTCTTTTTTTTGTAGATGCTGTAGGTCTTTTTTGTAGATGCTGTAGGTCTTTTTTTTGTAGATGCTGTAGGTCTTTTTTTTGTAGATGCTGTAGGTCTTTTTTTTGTAGATGCTGTAGGTCTTTTTTTTGTAGATGCTGTAGGTCTTTTTTTTGTAGATGCTGTAGGTCTTTTTTTTGTAGATGCTGTAGGTCTTTTTTTGTAGATGCTGTAGGTCTTTTTTTTGTAGATGCTGTAGGTCTTTTTTTGTAGATGCTGTAGGTCTTTTTTTGTAGATGCTGTAGGTCTTTTTTTGTAGATGCTGTAGGTCTTTTTTTGTAGATGCTGTAGGTCTTTTTTTTTTTGTAGATGCTGTAGGTCGGGCAGAAATAAACGAACTGCGTGGTAAAACGTCAAGAATATTGGAGAGCTTAAGCTGGCGAGGGAAAGAAAGAGCAGTTGAAGCTCCTCTGTAATTTACACTCGCAATTAGAGATTTAACACTGATAGGACCAATTCTGACTTAAATACAGGTCGCGGAACCCGACATGCAGATGTAATATGACTCTTAACTCGGGCTCCTTAAGGCTGAAATTAGCTCGAAGATGGCAATTGCGTCTTTGACTTTAACGCACGCCAAGGAACGTGAAATATGAGGGGAATTTGATCCTTTATATATCTTCTCTTAAAGTTCAAATTACTTCAGGGAGGGTGTTACCTCAAACTCCAGCTCCTTAATTAAGGCGACAAAGAGGTCATCACTTTGCCCGTACGTCAGAATTGCTTTTCCTTCTTTATGTCTGCCTTTACGATACCCCAGACGACCAGGATCTATCATCCTGAACTTCCCTTCTCGAAGAGCTACGGCAATTACAGGACATTCAAACTTTTATTCTACATATTAATGAGTTGATTATAAGAAGCGACCTCCGCCACTCTCCTGGAGAACAACTGACCGAAGCTTTGAGACAGTTGACGATCGTATATAGGAAATGGATCGGTCCTCTCCCGGACATCTGCAGATTGGAATATTGAAACCCAACACTTGATTAATGGGTGGAAATTAGGGCAGAGACGCGGGGAACAATGGGAGGGGAGGGAGTATGGTCAGTAGGAGGTGGTGGGGTGATGGCTAGGGTGGTGGGTGTGGTCAGTGGAAGTGGGCGGGATCAGCTAGAGAAGTGGGTAAATGGAAGTGGGCGGGGTGAGCTAGAGTGGTGGGTGTGGTCAGAAGTGGGCGGGGTTGAGGCTGGGCGTGGCTTACTCGTGGTCACTACCTATTAGTGAGCTAAATAGTGGGATGGAAAAGGAAGGTGGGAAATAAAAGTACCTGAGTGAGGAGAGGGTGGTGATGAGTATTAGAGAGAGAGAGAGAGAGAGAGAGAGAGAGAGAGAGAGAGATCCCCCTATGATATACAGTCACTTTCGTGCTGCTCTCTATTAGAAAACCATCCTCTGAAGAAACCTTACAATCACCTTACTCGGTTTGAGGACAGTTGGTGCAGCGTACCTAAGACAGGTCTCTGGTGATGCCTGTGTGTGCTGGTAACTCAGCAGGCAGGAGCCCAGGCTGACATCTCTGCTACACTCCTCCTCACACACACACCAAACATCTCAACATTCATATTTCATGCTCTATGGCCTCTTTAACCTGATCCAACCCTCTTCCAATCCCTTAAAACCTCAACTTGAGATAAACATAACATCTAGGGGACAGACGGTGTCCAGGTATTGAGTTTCCTTCCTACTGACTTCCTGGGAATGGGAAAGGAGGATGGAATTGGGTGGTGGGTTAGCGAGACCAAGAAACACAAACATTGCTACAGATGATGATCCTGACTAAGCCTCGCCGCCTTCCATGTAAAAGGATCATTAATCGCAGATGGAATTGTAATGCTCTGCTCTGATTGGTTCGTACTGACCCATGAATACACAATGTATTAACAACGTCCGAGTTAGATTAAGTGGACTTGTTATATGAGCCAAAGAGAGTCAGTAACGAAGAGTAAATCAAACAATTTATTTTATTTTGATGTAAATTAGGCTATCGGAAAAAAACCATAAACTACAACCGTTTTGTAACCTGAACACCGACAGCATTATTGTTCATTTAATATTTATTGACTGACTCTTATTTAAATAAGTTGATAAATAATTAGCAGTTATGCAAGGAATTTTTTCAGAGAAAATACATTTATTGCTTTTGTTTACGTTTGAAAGAGAAGTCAACTCAAGAAAAGGAGGGAATAAAGAGGAAGAATGACACAAATGACACAAAATGTTTAGAAGATTTGAAAAAAAAAAAAAAACAGGATATAGGTGAGCCGGAATATTTGAGAAGACGAAATGTAAAATATTTGCACACACATAAACACATACACGTGTTTGTGTGTGTGTGTGTGTGTGTGTGTTTGTGTGTGTAATTTTAGATTAAAAGCTTGGAAGAATATATGAAAAAATATTAGAATTTTTTGCAGTAGTAACATAGCTGCCTGTTTTAAAAAAGTTGAAATGGCTAGAAGAATGTTAAGGAGACAGTAAATAATTCTAAGCTATTGAGGGGAAACTGTTGACGTAGGAGAACAATAATTATTTTTGGCTCTACTGAAAAGGAAATTACATTGAGAACTGATTCAGATGAGATAGAACAACTAAATAGTGAGATTTCAAAATTCTTACTTGTGGCTTAGCGCTTCTTTCTGATAATAATAATAATAATAATAATAATAATAATAATAATAATAATAATAATAATAATAATAATAAAAATTCTTACTGGATTTCAACAATTGAAAACTATAATAATAGACGAACAGGAAAATATGAGATAAAAACAAGCCACTCTGATTAACATTAATTTAAGCAAGATTTGTTAAAGAGAGCTTAGGGATAAAGAAAGTGGAAGACCTTGAAAATATATGAATTAAACAAGACCTTGGGAAGGACAAAATGAAACTGAAAGGCTTTAAAATCCTTTCTATGACGGCAAATATGAGTAAAAATGGGTGATTTTCTTACAGATAAAAGGGCCGTACCAGTCTACCATTTGGTTTCTCAAGGAAACGAATACAGGATAGATAGTAACAATTCCAGAATAAAGAAAAATGGAGAAATAGTGAGAGAAACACGTGTAAATATTTTTAGATACTAACACTGAAAGAATAATTTGGAAAAACCTATCACTAAGGGACATTAACCAAGAAATCTGTTATAACTTCTCTAACTATAACTCAAAAACAATTTTAATGAGATAGAAGAAGTAGAAAAGCAAGGAGTGATAATGGTGATTAGAGAAACAATACAAGCTATAGAACTTAAAATCTAACACACAAATAATACTGAAATTTTAGTGGTAGAAATCCAGAATAAAAATGAAGGACTCGTGAGAGTCGAGGCACTTATCTTGATGCTTAATAATACTTAGGGAATAAATAATTTGACGAGGTAAATGACAGTTTGCGTAACATATTAAAGCTTCTGGTGAAAAGTAACCGCGATATACAGAACGTGAAATTACCTTTTCATTAATCAATTTAATGATGCGACATAAGAGAAAAGGCAGCGTATGTCTTAATAGACGTGTGGAGCAAAACACACATGTACAGATGCAACGTTTATTAGAGGAAAGATTTTGCCACGAGTGGCTTTTCAGTCTTTAGACAGAGGCACTGCTGAAGGGAGAATATGTAGTTGGTGGAAACGGGTGATAAAAAGCGAGGTGGTAGAGAGCTGCAAGAAGTGGGTAGGTAAGATTGTCAGGAAAAAGGGCAAGTATTTCCTGACGCGGGTCTGAGTCATATGATGACACGCCACTGGAGCTTTCGGTCATCTGGCCAAGGCCTTCAACTGGCTTACTGGTTCATCCCTTTAAAAAATTTTGATAATTATAACGAGTAGTGGGATCGCGCGATGAGTTGTGGATATCACCCGATGGTGACACGTGACACTAATCGACGAACATTGTGACGTGACACCCACTATTTGCAGCTCTGCTGTCACCTGTCTCCACCCATTATTTATGCTCCCTTCTTACACGTGTCTGTATTAGGACAGAAGCCACTCTTGCCGAAATGGTTTTTTAAATATACATGTCACAACAATTTAAATATGTCCCACATTTTGTGGGCATCAACAAACTCAGTACAACCAATACTAGGCCTAATATTTACAAGAAAAGAGGAACATTTTCAATAAAAATTGTTTCTCAGTGTCACGAGAAGACTACATAACTGCCTTATTCAGAGTTTTCACATGCTTAAAATGGTTAACCCTCAAACAAGAAACGTAATTTGAAGTGCAAGTATAAATACCAGTATGATGTAATATCATAAGAGTTTCTGGTAGGGGAATCGAACGTGATAACAAAACAGTCTGGTTAATAATAACATCACAGATCACTGGAACAGATTGCTTTCCATTGTTGCAGCTAACCGTATAAAGAACAGTTCTTCAAGAAACGACTGGGCACTAAGTACCATTAGCTTCAATTCAACTCGACGTCTGTAAGCTATCCCATTAAAAAACAAAATCCTACTTTTTAGGGATTGGTGTGAGAAAATTGAATCAAGTAATATATAATAATGATCAGTGGAACCTAGACATCAGCCCATAGACTGCCCAGGGCTTCACATGGACCCTGATGAGTCCTGAGTGAGTTGACATTAAGTCATTATTTTCCCAGTTACAATTAATAGCGGTGGGTACGCGATTGCCCCATATTATTTATATAAATTAGCCTCATTAGGGCGCTTAGAAGCAAAGGGGTCATACCGTATTGTTTTATTTTTACTTTAGTATATGTGGTACTGGTTTAGCGCTTTCTTTCATTATAATAATGTGTGTTACTAAAAGCAACAGCAGCAATAGTACTGGTAAACCTAAAATAAACATCTTTCCTATGAAATATCTCAACACGATAACTCTCTTCGTCCTATTTTTCCCTTCTAGCAGCGTATTTGAAGGAGGGCAAGAGAGCCTTCTACTTTACTATTTTAAATTCAAATTTATATTCAGTGATAGCTACAGTAGTAGCCGAGTATTTTAAAGAAGAAAACCTAGTTGAAGATAATCTTGTCATGTATCTTGTGTGTACTCTAGGCAGCCTGTGAAGCACCATCTGCTCACACACAGCTGGCGGATGAAAAAATAAGTTATGCTAATTACACTGATTAAGACAATCATGATCCTGTGTTTTTGCGTTCTTGAAGGCAGAATTGTATATTAAGGGCTTTCCCCACAGTGACTGGTGTATGTGCTGCTGCTACTGCTGTTGCAGCTGCAACTGTGAGGTGTTGTTGTAGTTGCTGTGAGGTACTTGTACAGCTACTGCCGTCAGTTGGTGTTGGTGCCTTGTTAGAGCTCTTGTCCGGGAGTGTTGTTGCTGCTGTTGCTGCTGTTAGATGCTTCTGCAGCTACGGGTGTCAGTTGAAGTTGCCAGCAGGTGCTGCTATAGATACTGCTGTTCGCCGCCGCGCCGCCTTGTTGCCACCGCCGCCGCGCCGCCTTAGCTACTGCTGTCAAGCGCCGCCCAGCTACGGCCGCCGCGCCGCAGCCGCTACCTGTCCGCGCCGCTGTAGCTACCTGCCTGCCGGGCGCCGCTGTAGCTACTGCTGTCAAGTGCTGCTGTAGCTACTGCTGTCGCCGCCTAGCTACCGCCGCCGCGCCGCTGCAGCCTACTGCTGCGGGCGCCGCCTTAGCTACCGCCGTCGCGCCGCCTTAGCCACTGCCGCCGCGCCGCCCTTAGCTACCGCCGCCGCGCCGCCTTAGCTACCTGCCGCCGCGCAGCCCTAGCTACCGCCGCCGCGCCGCCCAGCTACCTGCCGCCGGGCGCCGCCTTAGCTACCGCCTGTCGGGCGCCGCCTTAGCCACCGCCGCCAAGCGCCGCCTGTAGCTACTACTGTCAAGTGCTGCTGTAGCTACCGCCGCCGCGCCGCCTTAACTACCGCGTCGCGCTGCCATGCTACCGCCGCCGCGCCGCCTTAGCCACCGCCGCCGGGCGCCTGCCATAGCCTACCGCCGTCGCGCTCTGTAGCTACTACCTGTCGGGCGCCGCTGTAGCTACTACCGTCGGGCGCCGCCTGTAGCCTACTGCCGCCGGGCGCCGCCTTAGCTACCGCCGTCGCGCCGCTATAGCTACCGCTGTCAATGATGATGTAGCCTACCGCCGTCAGGCGCCGCTGTAGCCTACTACCGTCCGGGCGCCGCTGGGGCTACTGCGCCGCGCCGCTGTGGCTACCACCGTCAAGCGCCGCTGGCTACTACCGTCGCGCCGCTGTGGCTACTACCGTCGGCGCGCTGTGGCTACCTGCCGTCGGGCGCTACCTGTAGCTACTGCTGTCAAGTGATGTTGGTGCTGCTATTACTATTAGTTGCTGCTATTGTTACTTCTGCTGCTGCAGTTATTTGCTGTTACAAGTGCTACTATGTTTTGGCTGCTAATGTTATTTGTAATGATAGTTGACGCTGCTACTGCTGCTGATACAACTGCTACTTATTATTGTCCCTTGTTGCTGTTAGTGCTACTTGCTGTAGCTATTGTTATTGCTGCTACTGCCACCGTTACTTGTTGCTACTGTTCCATTGTGTTGCTACTTGTCACTATTGAAATTGTTGTTACTGATACTTGTTGCCTCTTCTGCTACCTGACGCCTTCCGATTTATTACAGTTGCTGCTATTTGCTGATGTCACTTGCTTCTGCAGCTGTTGTTACTTGCTGCTACAGCTATTGTTGTTACTTGCTGCTGCAGTTCCTACCGTTACTTCCTGCAGCTACTGCTGCTATTTGCTGCTGTAGCAACTGCTGTTATTTGCTGCAGTAGCTACTGCTGTTACTTGCTGCTGATGCAACTGCTGTTAATTTCTGCAGCTACTAATGTATATTGTTGCTGTTACCGACGCTCGTTACTTTCTGCTGCCACTGCTGCTGCTAATGGTGCTAATACTATTATCTTCTGCTGCTGCTGCTGCTGTTGCTGCGGCTGTTGGTGCTGTTGCTGCGGCTGTTGGCGTTGTTGCTGCGAGCGTGCATGGCAACACTTGGTATGCATTGCCGTGGTTGCTCCTCAGCGTTACCAAGGCGATGGTTGAGCCTAGTAGCTCGGGGCAGATTCTGAGAACCTCTGGTAACGCTGGAGCCGGGGCTGTGACCTGCCTGCTAAACACCTTCGCTGCCCGCAATGTTTATCGCCTGGAAGCTACTAACTGCACTCTACAATCTGACGTTTAATAATTAACAGATAAGGATGTTTCCAGGTCGTTGCTGTGGCTAAAGTGTTGTGTTTCGGTTTTTTTTTCAGCTTTCCGGAGCTGTGCAAAAATTTTGTTGTGTTTTTGCAATGATTATTGATTGTGTGTTGATTTTTGTTTGATAGAAATGGAAATGTATTCAGTAATTTGTGTAGCATCTTGACAGGGAGGAAGAGAGGAGAGAGAGAGAGAGAGAGAGAGAGAGAGAGAGAGAGAGAGAGAGAGAGAGAGAGGACAGTAAGAAAAGGAAAACAGAAAATTAGTAAAAAAAAGAGTAAAAGAGAAAGAAAAAGAAGAAAAAAAGCAAAAGAAAAGCAGAAAGAGTAAATAAGAGAAAGAAAAAGAGTAAGAAAGATTGAGAAAATAAGAAAGAAAACATCAGAAATGTGCCGCTGTTATATTCTATAACTACATATTGAGAATAGGAAAAGTTTTATGTTGTTGAGATGTGTCAGTCTGAGCTGGAAGTCTTCACCACGATGGAGATACTCTCAAGCATTCCATTACGGCTTCTGCAGCTTTGTAAGTGTCACTCCAGCAAAGCTGAAGCTACTATTACTATCCTTCAGGATGGCCTATAATATGCACAATAGGAAAGAGTAGAAATGAAAATATATCCAACATAACCGAACGCGGCAGCATAAGTTATTCGATAGACAAGAAAGGGAGGGAAGAAAAGGGGATCTGGACTACATTGTAGTATATCTAAGAATAAAAATATATATCAGTATATATATTTCATATGCAGATTGATTGTTACAACGGCCTATCGACATTTTAAGCCTACAGCATATACCTAAGAACACATCTGCACAAGCCTTGAGACAACCAGACTGAACATCATGACTCAGACTACATCATTTATCATGAGCCTCACTCGCTAAATGTAGACCGACCTCACATAATTATTTACCACGTTGGTAAACAATACCAACACGTAAATTGATAAGACACAGGTGCAACTCCTCTATATCATGTATAGAAATAAAAAAAACAACAGTGGTTAACGAAGCACCTTCGTAATACAGGAACCCAGGCGTTGCACACCTCTTGTTCGTATGACTCCACATAAGTTGGGCAGGGTTAAGCTGCATAGTATTAATTAATCAAAGAGGCCAGGTCTCCTGGCTAGTTTAGCAAAAAAAAGAGATTAATTTACATAAATACATACGAAGTATGGCAGTCGGCATTCACTCGCATAACACTGATATAAAAGCATACATACAGTGACTAGATGCAAATTATATATATATATATATATATATATATATATATATATATATATATATATATATATATATATATATATATATATATATATATGTCGTGCCGAATAGGGCAGAACTTGCGATCTTGGCTTAAATAGCAACGTTCATCTTCATGCCATATAGGACAAGTGAAAATTTGTTTATGCAATAATTTCGCCAAAATCATTCTGAACCTAACGAAAAAAAATATATTTCACTGTGTTTGTTTAGAATTAAATTATTGTAAACAAATCTAAAATATATTTAATTGGGTTAGGGTAAAATAAATTGTTCTTGTTATAAGGTTAGGTAAGTTTTCTAAGTTCCTTTTGGTGCTAAATGAAAATTTTTTACATTAACATTAATGAAAAAAATATATCTTTAAACGTATAAGAGAAAATTTCAGAACGGACTTAATTTCAAATGAGTTCTTGCTAATTGACCAGTTTTACATATTCGGCACGACATATACATATATATATATACATTATATATATATATATATATATATATATATATATATATATATATGTATATAAATATGTGTGTATATATATATATATATATATATATATATATATATATATATATATATATATATATATATATTCACGGCCACAATGTGCACACAATACCGTCTACACGTTATATGTAACAATTTAACAATTACTAACTGTACTACATGCACATATATTCGCAAATTATATAGGCCTGATTATTTATCTACTGTATACTTGAGCATGACTATATCCAGAAGTCAGGCACAGTGTGAGGAATATATTCTTTCTTATTATGTCGTTCGTACTATTTGTTTGCCGAATTAGCAGAATGAAGATCTCTTCTTGCTATAAATCAGCTGAAATCTGAACATAACCAAAAATATATATATAACTGATTTGAAGCAATATTATATAAATTTAAACTGACCTATGCTATACATATAGTAGAATTAACTAAAAAATCTTCGATAATTTAAGTTAGGCTAGGGAAAAAATATCTATTAATCAGTAAGATTTTTTTTGTTTGGAAAGGTTCAATTTTTATGCGAGTTCGGTCTATTCGGCAAGTTCGGCTTAATAGGCACGACATTAACATTAACAAAGAAGTTGTGTAATACTGTGAGAGAGGTAATGGTTATGATGAAGGAGAGAGACAGAGAGAGAGGGAAGGAAGGAGGGAGGGTAGTAGGGAGGGTAATAGGGAGAGAAGGAAAAGGAGAGGGAGAGGTTAGGATGAAGGATTGTGTGCTGGCTCCACTAAACTCCTGTTACTTCGTACTGATACATATACCATCGGTAAAGTTCTAGTCGGGATATAAATTTTTGCTTGATTCATTTACAAAACACTAGAGCCACTTACTTCTTTGCCACTTTGAACATATTCCGCTTCCACATAGTCAAAATCAACTTGCTACCAAACCCAGGAAAGTGGCTTAGAAATCCAACTCCACTTACTCTTCACCTCGCTATATTTCTTGCTACAACCTCACTATCATTTTCCCAACTGACCAAATACAGAAGGTCCTATATAGCATATTATAAATGAAGCGGAATATAAACTTAGCTACTGTAATGTTTATTAATAAGTGAGGAGGGAGTTTATAGGTCAGGTTAAAGGAGAAAATGAAAGACACTTTACATACTAATTTTATTTAATAATTGAAAGACGCGGTGATATAAAAATTTGAGTATAAAGTAACTAATATTGATTAATAGCAGTCATAACACGTCTATTCACATTTCACCAAGGGATTACTGAAGGGATGCAAGACTGAGAGGTAAAATCAAGGATATGTTACTCAAACAGGAATCATTCAATCCTCATTGATAGCTGTTAGTCACAAGACATGACTGCTAAGTAGTCCTGGCAGCCAGCCACTCACAGCAACACTATTCGACTATCTCACCTTCACTACTACGTCGTTTCTCGTCTTCCTCCTCCTCACAGCCATAGTATCTTGTATAGTTTAAAGGGGATCAATGACCTTACCGTAGCACATTGATAAATGATATTACCCTACAAAATAAAAAGATCTTACATCAGAATGTGTTAAAAAAAATGCTGATTCTAGCGTGCAACATTAGAGTGTATTTTGAAAATATATTAAAAGCACTAATGCCTATAGAATTTATAACATACAACGAGGCATTACACAGACAATCCTCACGTTTCCCTTCTCCCCTTAAAAAATAACATAGCAAGAAAACTCTATAATTAACCTAAGTTCTCATTATTTTTTCTCACCCTGACTCTACTAATGGCTTAAACATCAAATCTTAAAACAACAATAACCCAATACACTCAATAAACATTTCAGAGACATTCCTCACAAGTGGAATCTATGATTAAACCAAACTAACTTTTTTTTTCTACCACTCTGTTATGTACCTTATTAGCATCGTACTGAATATTATAGTAATGGTGAAGTACTGTACCCGAAGAGTCTATATATAGTGCCTGGGAAATGTTAGTTTATTAGGTTGTAGTGTAAGTGCGCCTCTGGCAAGGCAGTGATGGAGTGAATGATGATGAAAGTCTTTCTTTTTCGGGCCACCCTGCCTTGGTGGGAAATGGCCAGTGTGCTAATAAAAAATTATATATATATATATATATATATATATATATATATATATATATATATATATATTATATATATATATATATATATATATATATATATATATATATATATATATATATATATATATATATATGTTGTGCCAAATAGGTAAAACTGGCCAATTAGCAAGGACTCATTTAAAATTCGTTTAAAAATATATTTTTTCATTTATGTTAATGTAAAAATTAATGATGTTATACCAAAAAGAATCTTGGAAAGCTTACCTAACCTTATTATAAGAAGCGCAATTTAATTTAGGCTAATCCAACTGAATATATTTTAGATAAGTTTACAATAGTTTAATAAACAAACAGAATGAAATACATTTTTCTCGTTAGGTTCAGAATGATTTTTGCGAAATTATTGCATGCACAAATTTTAGCTTACCTTATTTGGCAAGAAGAGCGTTGTTATTTAAGGCAAAATCTCGATTTTTACTTATTCGGCACGACAGCGCCGAATAACTAAAACTTGCACGACAGCGCTTAAGCCACTGGGCCAGCTGGCCCAGTGGCTTACGCGCTGGCCCGGAATTTTACGACTCCCTTGCCGTGAGTTGAAGTCCCATCCGTACTGTGGTCGGTAAGACATAATATCCTTGCAGATCAGCCCCTCCTGAAGAACACAAACAGTCCCATTGGGATAGTCCCAATGTAGAGAAAATCGCCTCAGCTGTACCTCCATAAAGGACAAAGCTCGCCTCCTAGCCGTCCTCAATTCCTCTATAGGTTCTCTCCGCGACCCTCAGGCAATTCGCATTAGTATAGGTGCATCTGCGGTATTGCATCGGAAGACCAATTTGGTTTGCATGGTCTCATCTGCTATAGGTCAGAGGCAATATATACACGTCACAGAGGTCAGTGATATAATCAAGCGAATGCCTCGCTACAGCTCAGTGTCCATCAGCAACCCCAACTACCCAAACAGGACGGCAATCAGAAATAACAGGACAGGGGTCACCACGCTACCCTGGGAAGACGATACGCATGAGTACATTTGTGCTTCTAAATTAGCCAACACTTACCTCCTATAAGCTGAAGATGAAACAGGTGATGCTGGCAGTTTCAGGGAAAATCGTTAAAGCACGACTGTAAACAACTCAGGACTGCTTTGCCATGGGTTTGAACAGACCTGTTCCATGTGTTACAGGATTTATTTTTTTAGGAATGCTAAGCAGTGAATTTTCTTATATAATGGATGTATTAATATATTGCTTGTAAGAACTAATCAGGTTACCAGATTATCTTTAGCTGTGTAGTAATAGCACCGAATTACTCAGACAAATATGTAGAAAAAAATACGTAACTTTTGTAAGAACAAATCTGAAGTTGTGCTTTTTAATTAGTGATGCATGGCTGTTAGAAACTGCATAACATGGTTGTTATATTTTGTGTAAAATGGATGTTACAGTAATTCATGTATATTATAATAATGAAGACAGTTCTCGTCATGAATAGGCTTCCATTATGCTTAAAATTTCAGAGACTGAGCACTTTTAGTAATGAGGTATCTCAAAAAACAGGAACGCTCTTGGGGCCGCTGCACACCTAGGCAAGGGAACCCTGAGAAGAAAACACATTCACCATCACTTGTTCCCTAGTTGTCTTTCCAGAATCAGACATGGTGTTCGATTAATGATCTAGCTAAAGAAAAACGTCAACAACAGATACACAACAGCTACACAAAGTGTATCTGTTGTGGAAACTCAAATTCAGCATAGCATGTGCAATTGAGCTCACTCAGAGGCTTAGTTTCTCAAGTTGCAAACTATTTTTTTTATTAACAGGACTCTTTATTTCACTTGAATTTAATGAACATGATTTATCCTTGTATCCAGTTACTGCTGTACCCTGCTACTGCACCTGCAAATTCTGCTGCTGCTGCTGCTACTGATGCTGCTACTACTGCTGCTACGATTGCTGCTGCTACTTCTCCTGCTGCTTTCTACCTCTACTATTATTATTAATACTACTAGTAATATTACTACTGCTTCTACGGCTACTGCTATTATTATTCCTACTAGTACTATTGCTGCTGCTGCTAAGATTATTACTACTACTAGTACTATTACTGCTGTTGGTGTTGCTGCTCCTGCTCCTGCTCCTCCTCCTCGTGTGGTCACTACTGGTGTTTACAATACCTGCTGTTAGCTGGCTTGTGGTCGCAACTGGTGTTGCTGCTATTACTGCTGCTGCTGCTACTGCTGCTACTGCTGCTGCTGCTGCTGCTACTGCTGCTATTTGCTATTTGTGTTCGTAAAGGCTAAGGTAGCAGCAAGTGTGTGTATGATCCAGCAGTTGTGAATATTGTCGCAGCAGATGAGTATGATCGCATTAGATGTGTATGGTCACAGTGGGTGTGAGTATGGTCACAGTGGGTGTGACTATGGTCACAGTGGATGTGAGTATGGTCACAGTGGGTGTGAGTATGGTCACAGTGGGTGTGAGTATGGTCACAGTGGGTGTGAGTATGGTCACAGTGGGTGTGAGTATGGTCACAGTGGGTGTGAGTATGGTCACAGTGGGTGTTAGTATGGTCACAGGGGGGTTAGTATGGTCACAGTGGGTGTAAGTATGATCACAGTGGGTGTATGGTCTCATTCGGTGTTAATATGGTCACAGTGGGTGTGAGTATGGTCACAGGGGGGTTAGTATGATCACAGTAAGTGTGAGTATGGTCACAGTAAGTGTGACTATGGTCACAGTGGGTGTGAGTATGGTCACAGTGGATGCATGGTCACAGTCGGTGATAGTATGGTCACAGTGGGTGTAATTATGGTCACCGGGGGGTTAGTATGGTCACAATGGGTGTATGGTCACACTGGGTGTATGGTCACAGTGGGTGTTAGTATGGTCACAGTGGATGTTAGTATGGTCACGGGGGATTAGTATGGTCACAGTGGGTGTTAGTATGGTCACAGTGGGTGTTAGTATGGTCACATCAGGTGTGTGTTGTTACTGCAACTGTTAAAACTTGTTGTCTGCAATGTTTACTCACCCACACGTTAACTAACACAAACTAGCATAACTGCGGTTGTTAAATTTAAAAGTCATTATTTTCCGATTTTTCTTAATTCCGCATTTTTTTTTTTTTTTTCATAATTCTTGTGTAAAATTTCAGTCCGAAAGTAATTAAATAATGTCGCTAAAACAGAATTTCTCCTCATTTTTATAGTTCAATTTGCAAAATTGTCTATCCATTTATTCCCTATTTTCTTGTCGCCATTTTGTTTACCCTCCTTTTACACAAAACTTAGCTAATAGGTCACTAAACCCTGACATTAATCTCTGTAGACATAGCACTTGATTTTTTTGATACTTTGTCAAGAATGATAGAAAGATGTGTGCAAAATACACCTTTTTTTATAGACTACGTCTTTCTGTGCAGGTAGTCTCTCTCTACCATGATGCAAATATTTTAGAAAACTGACAGGTTGAAGAATGAGTCGCTTGCTCAACATCTGGGAATCTTTAGTCCAGTACAGAAGATTTGGATAACTTTAGTCCAATACAGAGAAGAATGGGTGGAAGGTGAGCTTAAGGTAATCAGTCCCTCGGCCTGGAGTAGATGTGTTCACCCTGTCAATCTTGTGAAAAGTACAACATATGCGCAGAGAAGTGGCTTATATACTGCAGTCAGGTGAGTTGAAGCAGCAGGAGGCGGAGTCACCAATGGAAAAATTCACTAGTGAAGACTTTCCTCTATCAAGATTACAAGATGTGTCTGACAAATGATGTAAATGGTTTAGAAAATCGACTAGTTAAAGACTGAGACACGTGCAACATTTAGAATTTTTTTTTTTTTTTTTTTTTTTTTTTTTTTGTGGAAACGGTTCGCCATTCAGTGGCTTCTTTAGTCCAATACAGAGAAGGGTGGAATATGACGATGAGTCAGAGGTAATCAGTCCCTTAGCCTGGAGTCGATCCAAGAACGACCGAAAGATTGTTTAGTCCTAATTATGATTGTGTGGGTTGTGAATTGTTCCAGCCACGGTACTGAGAGTTTGTCTTAATTATATTTTCTGTAGCTGTTGTTTTGGGAGATAAGAATGAACTAAGAGTCTCTTCTCGGCTCTTCCCATTCTCTTCTCGTTTATTACATCTGGCCCTTCCTCCTTTAATCTTGCTATTCATTTTAATTCCTTTCGAGTAATTTCGTTTCTCACCTCCTTTCCTCCTTCCTTACCGATCAATGTTCATCTCCCTTCTCTCTCTCCCTCTCACTTTATCTTTTACTTTATACCCCTCTTCTTTTCACGCTAAAAAACATATTCTTCCTTAGCTCCCTTCCTTTACTATCCTCCCTTCATTTCCTTCCCTTCTTTTCCTTCCCTTCCTTAACTCCCTCAAAGTTGTATTTCCGCATCAACAGAGGAAATTAATTCTCCCTCACACTAAATTGGGTTTAGAATGTTGCGTCTTATTAGTTGAACTAAGTCTCCTTTAGAGTCTAACTTAATTAAGTCTGGCAAAGTCTGCAGCTTTAATCAACTTGATGCGAGTTTTATATTTGCTGGGGAATTTGACGAGGAGCGAGGCTAGGGGGTAAGACTTAGTTAATCTATCCATTAACTAACACAGAAAGTATTTTGTAGTCGTTTCAGAATCTGTTAGTGTTACCAGCGGGAACTGCTGGGTTATATAGGTGGTGTTGACATCATGATATAACTTCAGTTTGCTAGCATTAGCAGCCAAATGAATTTAACATGCCTAATATTTTGTGTTAGTATAGTTTACCTGTACCACACTGGAAGTGTACAATTTATCTCTATGGTAAAGTGTCGAGACAGTTTACTTATTTTGTTATTCTTTCAAAATAGCTCATTGGTAGAGAGAGAGAGAGAGAGAGAGAGAGAGAGACCGACCGAACGACCGACGATGCAGACAATATAATGAGGTGTCCACATCCTACCGTTGTTAACACTGTTTACTAACCATTCCTTGACATCATGGTTCAACCTGAGTTCCCATAAAGCTTGACATCCCGGACAATAACCACTAATGATACCATCTGTAATCATCCTCCCTCCCTCCCCCCTCTCTCTCTCTCTCTCTCTCTCTCTCTCTCTCTCTCTATACGCGCGAGCGCGCGAGCGCGCGCACACACACACACACACACACACACACACACACACACACACACACACACACACACACACACACACACACACACACACACACACACACACACACATATATATATATATAAGTCTCTACCAAGAAGCTCAATAGCAATACCCTTCTTAAATAAGTTACAAAGGCAACTGCTCAAAAAAACCCTGTCCAGCTGTCAGTAAGAACATATCACATATGGATATAAACAGGAGTCTACTGTCAGGGCTGCATGTGTTCTTCTTGTCACCTCCTACATACACTTTTATAACATACATATTGAGTTAGGTGTAAGAATTAACAACCGGCTGCCACATAACAAAGCGAATTGTTTACCATCCTAATGGCCCTAAAGTTAACTAATGACAATAAGCCTGTTTCTTTGATCATTACTGATTCTGTGTCATCACGGAAGACACTTGACTTGAATAATGACTAACATGTTCATTGGAGAAGCCAGGTATAAATATTAAAATTCAGAGAGAAAGGAATTAATGTATAATTCTTATGGATTTCATCACACATTGAATTAATTCTGAATGATGAAACTGAGAAATTAGCCAGAAAGCGTATCTTGAAGGAAGATGTTGAAAATAATCAGAAAACTTACCTTGAAATAAGATGTTGAAAATATCTTTGTTCTGCCGGTATCAAGCATTCGAAATAAAATTAAGAGAGACGTAAATAATGGATCTGAATGTAATAGGAAGACAGAAGCTTGAGTAGATCTGGAAGTCACAATGATAACATGAACGTAGGTAAGCACACTTACGGAGCAAGTTGCTATCTAAACGGACAGACTGTTGTTAATAAGACTCATCAGCAACGGTCGGGTATCTTTATTACCGTACGTGTCGCCCGTACTACAGGCTACTGCAGTCGAATACAGGAAAGTACAACCCTGGAAAAAGCGTTGATAGTTTCGACGTTATCAGTTTGTCATCCTTAATCAGTATTGTGTACTATCAATAATCTGATGTTGTAGTAGGCAATCTAAGACTTGTTTACGAGGACCTCTGGCACTCTGGCACATACGAAGATAATTTAAGAAAATATGTGTATCAGCATTATGATCACTTTCTTCAATCCACTTATTTAGGAAGACTGAGACATACAGTATACATATACGAAATACGAATTGTAAACATACATATCCAGAGGTCCTGCTAGCCATTTCTTTGAGTTTCTTTCGTGTATCCGAACGATCTTGTGATGAATGTGAGATGCACTGTAAATAAGCAGCTACCGAGGAGAAATCTAAATACTGACGAGACTGTGCCCACACTGAGGGCCAGTGTACAGCTTTTCTTTTATTTCTAATAAGACCTCTAATAAACCGAAACATACACTTGAGGGCGCCCATTTTGTTTTATTGATGCCTGTGCTTATTGATACTTGTGCTTAGTTAAATGTTTGTTGGTGCTGCTGTTGCCGACTGCGTCGAAGCCGTTATTGTAATTTGCAGTTTAATATGCGTTTTTCATAGGTTTAGTTGACCTCTCTTAAAGAAATTAGTATTTTCTTAGAGTTTACTAACAAGAAAAATAGAATTTGCTACTAAGAAATATTATTCTCATAAAAAAAATTCCATTTTCTTAAGGAGAATAGTATATGTTAGTTTACAGGGAGTGAGATAATTTGACTCCAGATGTCATATAAGAAAGCACTGTAGTAAAATTAGAATTTACAATAACGTTATATTTCACGTTATATTTCATCTGACCAAACGTTCCAGGTCATTATTGGACTAAAACGTACTGTGTCAGGAAGCATTTGTCCTCTTTCCAGACCAATAATTATAACGCATTTTTCTCTCCCGTATTTCAGAGAGCATAATTTTAGGTATTTTAGGTATCTTCTGTAGTTTGTGTTTGAAGGAACAAAAGTGAACAGTAAAAATACTATATTCTTTCATGAAGTCTACAGTTTCACCAGCCTAAAATAAATCTTTTAATCGCACAGAAATATTATGTAGAGTATACAACCGCCTCTGCGTAGCAATTCTTATTCTGAGTGTTATTTTTTTCTGGTGGCAATACTATAACGTATTAATATCTATGATCTGACGGACTTATTGAGGCATAATATGGTTACAAAGAGCTCTCTTACATTACATTACGTTGACCCCCGAAATCCTATCCAGGTATACTCCAGGTTCTCGTCTCAGCAACCGCTGGCCGGCGGTTGCTGAGACTGGTTAAATATTGTACCTTTTTTCAAACGTATTTTTAAGAGCATGTATGATTTCTTTCCCATACATTTATGAATATATATTGTTTGAATTTATGCAATACATAAAATTAGTCTCGGTACGTAAATAACCCGCAAATAGGAGAGAGGAGCTTACGACGACTTTTCGGTCCAACTCGGACCATTTACAAAGTCACACTGGTCCAAGTCGGACCGGAACGTCGCTGTTAGCTCCTCTCTCCTATGTGTGGGTTATTTGTATATTGTTCTAGTCACGGTATTGTGCCTTTTTGTTATTTATCAGTCTCGGTGCCCGTCACGACGCTACCGATCTAGAGAGTATTTTCTGAAGATGAGCTTACGTGTTCCTAGATCATTTACACGAAGGAAAACTTTTGCAGTTGCGGGGTTTACTTTTTTTTTTTTTTTTTTTTAGCAAAAATGAATATATGAACATGTGCTCCTATCTTATTCTATATCATAATTACACAATGTGAACAAAAGTCCTGGTGAGGCGGGAACAACCACCCAAGTGTTGGCAGTATCACTTGACGCTCCGATAGCGTCACCTGACAGCTTGTTGGCAGTGTTTATACACTTTCTTCAGCCATCCTTCTTGTGCTAGGATAACCTAAACGCAACCTATGGATGGCTATGCATTTCGCTCAGGTCGTGTCCCTGTGGTTGAATGTGAGTTGACGCTGTGTTGATGTTTTGTACCAGTGTCGAGACCTCAGTGTGACTTTGTCAATGGTCCAAATCGGACCGAAACGTCGTCGTAAGCTTCTCTCTTTTATATGCGGTTATTTGTGTGTCGAGACCTCAGTGTGTAAACGTTTCCCTTGAATGTGATGCCGCTATTACAGCTCTGTGTTTGGACTGCCGTAGGACAATAGGGACTTCAATCTGAATTTGGTCGTTGCTAGTGGCTAACCTGGTCGATTCATCTGATGCTTATTACCTTCGATATCAACATGGCTGAGTTATCCAGCCAAATGTGGCTCTCCTACCCTGGGTGGATAGGGCGTGTATAATGACGGAAATCGTGATAATGAGCGTCACGATGGCTGTGCATGCTTTAACGTCACGTCCCGTTAGCTGTGTATGCTTTAACGTCACGTCACGTTAGCTGTGTATGGTTTAAAGTCACATCACGTTATCTATGTATTCTTTAGCGCTTGAATAGAAGCAGTGGAATCAACGTGAATTACGGGAGGTCACTGGTACTGTCGAAATACATGACTCAATGTTTACTGCATGACCACTAGCTGGGCTTACATTGCTGTGCAGTGATCACTGAGCCTACACCAGCTATGCTGCTTGGACTTCCTGCTTGGCTCATGGAACCTCAAGGTGCTGCAGGGATACTTCTTTGTTGGGAGGCTTAGGATGCCCATATCAGATGGCAAATCAGTATTGTTATTTTCTTTAAAATCACTTGTTTCCGTGGAGATGTTAATGTGTACTCCTAGTGAGACTAGTATTCTAACGGGAGGAGAATGAAATTAGTTGCTTTTCACGGCCACGAATGTGCATGGCGTTAGGAGTGGCATGTCTAGTGTACTATTGGACGCTTAACGTCTTGTTGCAAGGTGGCATAGTGGACTAAGAGGTGTGTGTGTGTGTGTGTGTGTGTGGTGTTATCTGCTGCGGCAGTGAATCGGCAGACCGATTCGGGTACCATGGTCTTGTTTGCCGTAGATCCCAGTGAAAGTATGCAAGGCATGAAGAGTTTAATAAAATCAAGAAGATATACAAGTGGTGCAAGTTTCACGAGGAGGCCACAAGCAGTTCCAAATATTCCTCCGGGAAAGGAGTGGCGGAAAATTGATTTAATGAACAAGAGAATCGCCTGCAAGCATGTTTCTGATCATAAATGAATACACAGGCTGGGAAAGAAAAGCAGAAGAGACAGAGGAGAAAAAAAAAAAAGCAACACCAACATGGAAGGAGAACAGAACCAGAAGTTCAGTCAACAAAGAGGGAAGTAAAGACCAAAGACCACACACAACAGCCTTTTTCAACCACCAAGGAACACATCGTAAAACATTCATAATAACAAAATGTATCTTAAATCAAGCTAAAGTCCTGTTTAACTCGTATTTATACATAAACCAGACGTTTTTATTCGAAACAAATTGGCTTAATAATACTAATAACAACGCTAATAATAAACGACATCGTGTTTTTTATTGAGAGACTTTGTGATTCAGAGTTTACGATTCAAACATCTGTTGTATTTACACGAGGGAAGGAGTTAAACAGGTAAAATGGCTTGCACAAAATGAAGCCTAAGAGGGCGATATTTTTTTTCTTATTCCTTTCTTAGTTACTCCAGAGCTAGTAATGAGTCGACTGGTAAATACTGTTCCAGTCACATTACTGTGGGTAGGCAGCTGGTCTCATTATAAGACTGGTCTTCTGCAACATTCAGCTTTTATGCGTTGTGTTCAGCCATTTGTAAGAACCGGTGGTTGAATTCTTGAATGTTCTTAGAGAAAACTCTACATTGTATTAACTGTACCTCACTTAAAATCAAAATGTAAAAATTACGTAAAGTAGAAATTATTAATTTCAAGATGCATGACGAGGGCGGTAGAGCAAGATGATCACAGCAAACTTTGTTATACAGAGAACGACGTAAGATCACAGCGAAGTTCAATATACAGTGAACAGAAAGAGTTCAACACAGCAAAGGTCACTGCACACAAGCACTGGGCGACTCGGCAAACACACAGCAAGCAAAATTCAGTATACGCAGGAAGAGGAGGACATAGCAAGCACAGAGAAAAGTTCATTACGCGCAGGAAGAGGATGACACAGCAAAAGCTCCTCAGTTTGAACGATACAAAGAAAAGAGCATTCAAAACATGAGACAGCTTGGAGAAAACAATGTAAACTATTACATCAGCGTTGACCATTAAACAAGTACCAGATTTGTGCGGTGCGCATTACGATGTTCTTGACAGTTGTTTAAGGGGTAAACACTGCATGAGAATTTAAAAACAATGCAGTTTACCGTAGACTGAAGTTAATTATCAAATAAACGACAGTTTTAAGCCCGTGTGGGTTACTAAGCGCAACTAACGGTAAAAGCTCTATGCTCCGTGAATTGCCTAGCTGAATTCACCACAATGTCTTCCCGGAGGTTTTCATGTATGAAGTCAAAAAATCAAAACCGAGCAAATCCTCGAAGACGCCGCTACATGACACAACACAAGACAGAAGAGCATCAGCAAGAGTAGAAGAGAACAAAAGACAGGACGGAAGAACGGCAGCAAGAGTAGAAGAGAACAAAAGACAGGACGGAAGAACGGCAGCAAGAGTAGAAGAGAACAAAAGACAGGACGGAAGAACGGCAGCAAGAGTAGAAGAGAACAAAAGACAGGACGGAAGAACGACAGCAAGAGTAGAAGAGAACAAAAGACAGAACGGAAGAACGGCAGCAAGAGTAGAAGAGAACACACACGAGGAACCACCTAGGAAGGCAACCAGTTCTCATTTTAAAACATCAATGGTTGACGTCTAGCTCACCGTCAACTATTTCACGTTTTATACTTTCTAACCAAATTACGCTTTATTCTAAGATTTAGTCATTTTAGGTTAGGTCACGTAAATCTATGAAAACGTACATTTAATCGCAATTTAGAGAACCGCGCCGTGATGGGTCTGGCCGAGGAAAATAGGAAGCAGGAAATGGATGACTTTTACGATTACAGTATGAGGAAGACCAGTATTACAACACTGTACAGCAAAACAAAAACAAAAATAGACAGGAAGGAACTACCAAGGAAGGAGAAGAACAGAACGCTTCACAACAAGACAAAAGACTAGACATGAAGGAAGGACCAAGAAAAGGGAACAGCAGAACTCTGTAGAACAAGAAAAAAGACTAGACAAGAAGGAACCACCAAAGATGGAGAACAACAGAACGCTGCAGAGCAAGACAAAAGACTAGACAGGAAGGAAGTACCAAGGAAGGAGAACAACAGCTCGTGGTCTTCCCTGGAGGGTGGGTCACGCAGCTGCTTGTAAGGCAATGACATATCACCTCAATCAGGTATTCCAATTTGAAAGTCAATACCTCGTAGTAGAAATAATTAGGGTGGGCCGGGAGTAGGCGTGTAAATCGCTAATGGCAATGGTAATAATGACACGGCCAAATTTGCTTAAAGCATGACCGATCTCCCGGAAATGTCATCAGACATGCAACTTCAGGTCCTACGAGCTGGCGACCCACGTGCCATTTTCTCCCGGTGGGGGTTTTCAGGGCGACGAATTTCGATATCCTGCGCAGGCACGGGAAAAAGGGTGGTTGAGCACTTGATATATCGACAGCAGGCTAGAAACCCGGGGGAGAAAGAACCGAAACACACATACACTCACATATCCTGCTCGTTATTTTTCTGGCTTTTATGGCCAACGTTCACAAATCATATCCCGCCGCTTTAATCCGCTATAATGCTGGAAGTTCTAGATGAGGCGACGGCTCGTTGACTTGGCTTCTAGTTAGCATGATTTACACTGGAAGTTGAAGAGAGGGTGGTTTAACGACTCTCGTCAATTGCCTCAAGAGTGAAAGAGCTTCAACTGCTCATACAAGAGTCCCAGACAATTCCTTACCTGTATGCACAGGCTGCAGGTACAGTTACGTTTCTCGTGGGTGCGGGGGCAGGGAGGTGCTGTTTCTCATGAAGCGAGATTGAGTGTTTCTCATGGGCTAGTGTTTCTCATGAGGTTTTATTCTCATGAGGTTTTATTCTCATGAGATGGTGAGGTTTTTTCATGGAGTGTGTTTCTCATGAGACTGAGATTTTCATGAGATGGTGTGTTTCTCATAGGTTGTTTCTCATGAGGTGACGTTATTCTCATGAGATGGCGTGTTTCTCATGGGTTCATGGGTTTCTCATGAGGCGATGTGTTTCTTACAAGGTGAAATGTTTCTCTTGACGCGATATTTCTCAGGTGATGTGTTTCTCACGGATTAGTGTGTTCCACACGAGGTCGAGTGTTCTCATGGGGTGATGACTCTCTTGAAATGGATATTTTCTCATCTGGCGATGTTTCTCATGAGATGAATCACTTCAAACGATTTGATATATTTTTTTTCCTGTGATAATGTTTCTAATGAGGTCGTGTTTCTCATAGCTTGATGTTTTTTATATTTCTCATTAAGTAATGTTTCTCGCCAGTTCGTGCATTTCTCATGATGCGATGATTCTTACAATTGTTATGTTTCTCATGACGTGATGTGTTTCTTATAAGATATTTCTCATGATGTCATGTTTCTCATTCATGATTGTTGTGCTGATGGTGCTGCTGTTTGTACTGATGATGCTGTTTGTATTGATGGTGCTACTGTTTGTGCTGATGCTGCTACTGTTTGTGGTGTTGCTGCTACTGTTTGTGCCGATGCTGCTACTGTTTGTGGTGTTGCTGCTACTGTTTGTGCTGATGCTACTGTTTGTGCTGATGGTGTTACTGTTTGTGCTGATGGTGTTACTGTTTGTACTGATGGTGCTACTGTTTGTACTGATGGTGCTACTGTTTGTACTGGTGCTACTGTTTGTGCTGCTGATACTGTTTGTGTTCATACTGCTTCTGTTTGTGCTAATGCTGTTTATCCTGTTGCTGTTACTGTTTGTGCTGACGCTGCTACTGTTTGTGCTGATGCTGTTACAGTTTCTACTGCTGCTGCTACTGTTTGTGTTGATGGTACTACTGTTTACACTGATGGTGCTAATGTTTTTACTGTTTGTACTGATGCTTCTATTGTTTGTGCTGATGCGGCTACTGTTTGTGGTGATGGTAAAACTGCTTGTGATGATGCTACTGCTTGTGCTGACGCTGCTACTGTTTGTACTGCTGCTGCTACTGTTTGTGCTGATGCTGTTACTGTTTATGCTGATGTTGCTACTGTTTGTGCTGCTGCTGCTACTGTTTGTGTTGATGCTGCTACTGTTTGTGCTGATGCTGCTACTGTTTGTGCTGATTCTGCTACTGTTTCTACTGCTGCTGTTGTTTGTACCGCTGCTACTACTGTTTGTACCGCTGCTGCTACTGTTTGTACTGCTGCTGCTACTGTTTGTACCGCTGCTGCTACTGTTTGTACTGCTGCTGCTACTGTTTGTACCGCTGCTGCTACTGTTTGTACTGCTGCTGCTGCTGTTTGTACCGCTGCTGCTACTGTTTGTACCGCTGCTGCTACTGTTTGTACCGCTGCTGCTACTGTTTGTACTGCTGCTGCTACTGTTTGTACCGCTGCTGCTACTGTTTGTACCGCTGTTGCTACTGTTTGTACCGCTGCTGCTACTGTATGTGCTGCTGCTACTCTTTGTGCTTATGCTGCTACTGTTTGTACCGCTGCTGCTACTGTTTGTACCGCTGCTGCTACTGTATGTGCTGCTGCTACTGTTTGTGCTGATGCTGCTACTGTTTGTACTGTTGCTGCTGTTTGTACTGCTACTCCTATTGCTTGTACTGCTACTGCTACAGTTTGTAATGCTACTCCTATTGCTTGTACTGCTACTGCTACAGTTTGTAATGCTACTGCGACTGTACTACTGCTGCTACTGTTTGTATTGCTTCTGTTTGTACTATTGTTTGTACTGCTACTGTTTGTACTGCTGCTGTTTGTACTGCTACTGTTTGTACTGCTGCTGTTTGTACTGGTACTGTTTGTACTGCTACTGTTTGTACTGCTGCTTGTGCTGCTACTGTTTGTACTGCTACTGTTTGTACTGCTGCTGTTTGTACTGCTACTGTTTGTACTGCTGCTTGTGCTGCTACTGTTTGTACTGCTACTGTTTGTACAGCTGCTGTTTGTACTGCTACTGTTTGTACTGCTACTGTTTGTACTGCTGCTGTTTGTACTGCTACTGTTTGTACTGCTGCTGTTTGTACTGCTGCTGTTTGTACTGCTACTGTTTGTACTGCTACTGTTTGTACTGCTGTTTGTGCTGCTACTGTTTGTACTGCTACTGTTTGTACTGCTGCTGTTTGTACTGCTGCTGTTTGTACTGCTACTGTTTGTACTGCTACTGTTTGTACTGCTACAGTTTGTACTGCTACTGTTTGTACTGTTGCTGTTTGTACTGCTACTGTTTGTACTGCTACTGTTTGTACTGCTACTGTTTGTATTACTGTTTGTATTACTGTTTGTACTGCTATTTGTACTGCTACTGTTTGTACTGCTACAGTTTGTACTGCTTCTGTTTGCACTGCTACTGTTTGTACTGCTACTGTTTGTACTGCTACTGTTTGTACTGCTACTGTTTGTACTGCTACAGTTTGTACTGCTACTGTTTGTACTGCTGTTTGTGCTGCTACTGTTTGTACTGCTACTGTTTGTACTGCTGTTTGTGCTGCTACAATTTGTACTGGTACTGTTTGTACTGCTGTTTGTGCTGCTACTGTTTGTACTGCTACTGTTTGTACTGCTACTGTTTGTACTGCTGTTTGTGCTGCTACTGTTTGTGCTGCTGCTGTTTTTACTGCTACTGTTTGTACTGCTACTGCTTGTACTGCTACTGTTTGTACTGCTGCTGTTTGTACTGCTACTGTTTGTACTACTGTTTGTACTGCTACTG
This sequence comes from Cherax quadricarinatus, assembly GCF_038502225.1. Taxonomy (NCBI): domain Eukaryota; kingdom Metazoa; phylum Arthropoda; class Malacostraca; order Decapoda; family Parastacidae; genus Cherax; species Cherax quadricarinatus. The sequence goes on from NC_091292.1 coordinate 56,570,646, forward strand.
TTTGTACTGCTACTGTTTGTACTGCTACTGTTTGTACTGCTACCGTTTGTATTGCTTCTGTTTGCACTGCTACTGTTTGTACTGCTACTGTTTGTACTGCTACTGTTTGTACCGCTACTGTTTGTACTGCTACTGTTTATACTGCTACAGTTTGTACTGCTGTTTGTACTGGTACTGTTTGTACTGCTGTTTGTGCTGCTACTGTTTGTACTGCTACTGTTTGTACTGCTACTGTTTGTACTGCTGTTTGTACTGGTACTGTTTGTACTGCTGTTTGTACTGCTGTTTGTGCTGCTACTTTGTACTGCTGCTATTTGTACTGCTGCTGTTTGTTCTGCTACTGTTTGTACTGCTGTTTGTGCTGCTAATGTTTGTACTGTTGCTGTTTGTACTGCTGCTGTTTGTACTGCTACTGTTTGTACTGCTGTTTGTGCTGCTGTTTGTGCTGCTACTGTTTGTACTGCTGCTGTTTGTATTGCTACTGTTTGTACTGCGGTTTGTACTGCTGTTTGTACTGCTACTGTTTGTACTCCTACTGTTTGTACTGCTGTTTGTGCTACTACTGTTTGTACTGCTGTTTATGCTGCTACTGTTTGTATTGCTGTTTGTGCTGCTACTGTTTGTACTGCTGTTTGTACTGCTACTGTTTGTACTGCTACTGTTTGTGCTGCTACTGTTTGTACTGCTACTGTTTGTACTGCTGTTTGTGCTGCTACTGTTTGTACTGCTGCTGTTTGTACTGCTGTTTTTACTGCTACTGTTTGTACTGCTACTGTTTGTACTGCTGCTGTTTGTACTGCTACTGTTTGTACTACTACTGTTTGTACTGCTACTGTTTGTACTGCTACAGTTTGTACTGCTTCTGTTTGCACTGCTACTGTTTGTACTGCTACTGTTTGTACTGCTACTGTTTGTACTGCTACTGTTTGTACTGCTACTGTATTGCTACTGTTTGTACTGATACTGTTTGTACTGCTACTGTTGTACTGCTACTGTTTGTACTGCTACTGTTTGTACTGCTACTGTTGTACTGCTACTGTTTATACTGCTACTGTTTGTACTGCTACTGTTTGTACTGCTACTGTTTGTACTGCTACTGTTTGTACTGCTACTGTTTGTACTGCTTCTGTTGTACTGCTACTGTTACCTTGTACTGCTACTGTTACCTTGTTCTGCTACTGTTACCTTGTACTGCTACTGTTACCTTGTACTGCTACTGTTACCTTGTACTGCTACTGTTACCTTGTACTGCTACTGTTACCTTGTACTGCTACTGTTACCTTGTACTGCTACTGTTACCAACATCGTGATAATATCACTGAATCAAAATTTAAAGCAGTACAATATTTTACTTTTAACAAACCTTCGAGAGTCAGCAGTGTTCTGTTTGTAGTGGTTCTGTTTGTAGTGGTTCTGTTTGTAGTGGTTCTGTTTGTAGTGGTTCTGTTTGTAGTGGTTCTGTTTGTAGTGGTTCTGTTTGTAGTGGTTTTGTTTGTAGTGGTTCTGTTTGTAGTGGTTCTGTTTGTAGTGGTTCTGTTTGTAGTGGTTCTGTTTGTAGTGGTTCTGTTTGTAGTGGTTCTGTTTGTAGTAGTTCTGTTTGTAGTGGTTCTGTTTGTAGTGGTTCTGTTTGTAGTGGTTCTGTTTGTAGTAGTTCTGTTTGTAGTGGTTCTGTTTGTAGTGGTTCTGTTTGTAGTAGTTCTGTTTGTAGTGGTTCTGTTTGTAGTGGTTCTGTTTGTAGTAGTTCTGTTTGTAGTGGTTCTGTTTGTAGTTATTTTGTTTGTATTGGTTGTTCTGTTTGTAGTGGTTCTGTTTGTAGTGGTTCTGTTTGTAGTGGTTCTGTTTGTAGTGGTTCTGTTTGTAGTGGTTCTGTTTGTAGTGGTTCTGCTTGTGGTCTGTTTATAGTGGTTCTGTTTGTAGTGGTTATACTGTTTATAGTGGTTGTTCTGTTTGTAGTGGTTGTTTTGTTTGTAGTGGTTTTTGAAGTGGTTCTGTTTGCAGTGGTTCTGTTTGTAGTGGTTCTGTTTGTAGTGGTTCTGTTTATAGCGGTTCTGCTTGTAGTGGTCTGTTTATAGTGCTTCTGTTTGTAGTGGTTGTACTGTTTATAGTGGTTGTTCTGTTTGTAGTGGTTGTTCTGTTTATAGTGGGTGTTTTGTTTATAGTGGTTGTTCTGTTTGTAGTGATTCTGTTTGTAGTGGTTCTTCTATTTGTTGTGGTTTTTCTGTTTGTAATGGTTACCTTTATAGTAGTTCTGTTGATAGTCATTGTTTTGTTTGTAATTTCTGTTTGTAGTGGTTCTGTTTGTAGTGATTTTGTTTATAGTGCTTTTGTTTTTAGTGGTTGCTCTCTTAGTGGTTGTTCTGCCTGTATTTTGCTTGCAGTGGTTATTCTGTTTGTGTTTGGTTTGTAGTGGGGTGTTATGTTTGTGCTGCTTTGTTTGTAGTGGTTGTTCTGTTTGTAGTTTTCTTTTCGTGCTTTGTAGTGGTTTTCTATGGAGTGCTTTGTAGTGGTTGCTCTGTAGTGGTTCTTTTTGTAGTTGTTTGTAGTGGTTGTTGTGCTTGTAGAGATGGTAGTACTTGTAGTGATGCTTACAGTGATGGCAGTGCTTGTGGTGATGGTAGTACTTGTAGTGATGCTTACAGTGATGGCAGTGCTTGTGGTGATGGTAGTACTTGTAGTGATGCTTACAGTGATGGCAGTGCTTGTGGTGATGGTAGTACTTGTAGTGATGCTTACAGTGATGGTAGTGCTTGTAATGTTAGTGCTTGTAGAATTGGTATTACTTGCGGTGATAGTATTTGTAGTGATGGTAGTACTTGTGATGGCAGTGCTTGTAGTGATGGTAGTACTTGTGATGGCAGTGCTTGTAGTTATGGTAATATTTGTAGTGATGATAGTGCTTGTAGTATTTGTATTGATGATAGTGCTTGTAGTGATGGTAGTGCTTGTGTGATGGTAGTGCTTACCGTGATGATAGTGTTGGAAGTGATAGTGCTTGTAGCGATGTTATTGCTTGTAGTGGAGGTAGTACTTGTAGTGATAGTGGTGGTGGTAGTGAGGGTAGTGCTTGCAGTGATGGTGATGCTTGTAGTGATAGTGCTTGCAGTGATGGTAGTGCAGCAATAGTGCTTGTAGTGTTGGTAGTGCTTGCAGTGATAGTAGTGTTTGCAGTGATTATAGTGGAAATATAAACACAGAAGCAGTATAATGTGATCCTTTATTGATAACGTTTCGCCCACACAGTGGGCTTTACCAAACCACAAACAGATCCACTGTGTCTGTGTTTTATACCATTTATTTCCAGTGATTATAGTACTTGACTTTCTTCAGATCAAACCTCCGATGATGTCTTAAGGGATTTGCGTTGTTGGTCCGTTCTTCTCTTACGGTCTCTGACCGCTCTGGTAGCGCCACGAACGACGGTCCCTGTGACACACTGCTGAAGGAAGTTATTAATATTCCGAATCACCCAAAGATATTATAGAGGAAACTGATAACTCCTGAAGTTTCCCGACATACCCCCACCCGAACACGACATACCCCCACCCGAACACGACATACCCCCATCCGAACACGACATATCCTCCTGCCCCTCCCCCTCCTTCCCATCGTCTTGAGACGCATCTCCGCCCGGCTTTACCACAGTCGTAGTAAAGCAAGGGAGAATAAAGTATGTGGCAGCGGATGTGGTAATGACATTGAGATTACATGTTTGTGGCGCCGGCTGGTCGTAACTACACGCTCGCTGAGTTATAACTCTCTCTTGCTTATGTATAAGTAACTCTCAAGGATATAAACCATTATTTGTCCCGTCAGGTAAAGGGCGCTCTTAATTTCAGTTAACTCGACTGCACTGCCTAATATCCTACATTTGGTTCCTCGGTATGAATCCATAATTATTCATTCTCGCTTCCAAGGCAGCTTGGATTTCTGTTCTAGCGGCTGAGTGCTGCTGTTCAAAGGGGTAACGCCCACTGTATCCTCGGTACGCGCCTCAGCTCTGAGGAGCTGGATATAATTCTTGACACACGCACGTGTGTATTTGTAATATGTCCCTCAAACTTCATGTTTTGCATACTCCTATCTTTGTATCATGAATGTATGTAAACTTATATAAATATATTTAGTTGGATTAGGCTAAATTAAATTGAGCTAGTTATAATAAGGTTAGGTAAGTTTCATAAGGTTCTTTTGGTACAAAAAATCATTAATTTTCATATTAGCATAAATGGAAAAAATATATCTTTAAATCTATAAGAGAAAATTTTAGAAAGGACTTATTTTTAAGTGAGTTCTTAATAAACGACCAGTTTTGCCTATTCGGCACGACATATATATATATAACACTGATCTCTGGCCGAAGGAGACTCGAACCTACGAACCTTGCAACAAGGTACGCAGTGCCTTACCATTCTCACCACACTGGACCAATACCTTGGAGTCCAGCTTGCGCTAGACTTTGATCCAAGGCAGCCAGCTTTCAGGGAGAAGGCTTACAGCTTTTCATCTCATCCCCTGCATGCATCAGCCTTACTAGAGATTTTAACAATGCAAGGAATTCGCAAGAGCAGGCGAAATATACACAAACACTGATCTCTGGCCGAAGGAGACTCGATAGTGAGATGAAAAGCTGTAAGCCTTTTCCCTGAAAGCTGGCTGCCTTGGATCAAACGTCTAGCGCAAGCTGGACGCCAAGGTATTGGTCCAGTGTGGTGAGAATGGTAAGGCACTGCGTACCTTGTTCCAAGGTTCGTAGGTTCGAGTCTCCTTCGGCCAGAGATCAGTGTTTATATATATATATATATATATATATATATATATATATATATATATATATATTTTTTTTTTTCTCAACAAGTCGGCCGTCTCCCACCGAGGCAGGGTGACCCAGAAAAGAAAGAAAATACCCAAAGAGAAAATACTTTCATCATTCAACACTTTCACCTCACTCACACATAATCACTGTTTTTGCAGAGGTGCTCAGAACACGACAGTTTAGAAGCATATACGTATAAAGATACACAATATATCCCTCCAAACTGCCAATATCCCAAACCCCTCCTTTAAAGTGCAGGCATTGTACTTCCCATTTCCAGGACTCAAGTCCGGCTATATAAAAATAACCGGTTTCCCTGAATCCCTTCACTAAATATTACCCTGCTCACACTCCAACAGATCGTCAGGTCCCAAATACCATTCGTCTCCATTCACTCCTATCTAACACGCTCACGCTTGCCGGAAGTCCAACCCCCTCGCCCACAAAACCTCCTTTACCCCCTCCAACCTTTTCGAGGACGATCCCTACCCCGCCTTCCTTCTCCTACAGATTTATACGCTCTTCATGTCATTCTACTTTGATCCATTCTCTCTAAATGACCAAACCACCTTAACAACCCCTCTTCAGCCCTTTGACTAATACTTTTATTAACTCCACACTTTCTCCTAATTTCCACACTCCGAATTTTCTGCATAATATTTACACCACACATTGCCCTTAGACAGGACATCTCCACTGCCTCCAACCGTCTCCTCGCTGCAGCATTTACAACCCAAGCTTCACATCCATATAAGAGTGTTGGTACTACTATACTTTCATACATTCTCTTCTTTGCCTCCATAGATAAATTTTTTTGTCTCCACATGTACCACAACCATTCCACCAGCGTTCAGAGTTTAAAGCCGATCAGAAGAGGCATTCTCCAGTTATCTCAGGGAGAAACCAATTAGTTTCGCCAATTAAAACTTACACAGCCCAAAACTGAAACATAACTTCCACTGTTTCTTAATTTTATCCAAATTGTGTTGACGATATTCTAAGTTGGAGTTAATGTAGGTCAGGTTGGGTCACCTTAACTTTTACAGACGAACATTTAACTGCAAAGACAAGAAATTATGAAAAAAATATGTGTCGTAATACCTTAGTATTCCTGGATGATAAAACATGTGAAACACTTGGGGTATCTTAGTTATTTATGACTTCTGAATTTTGGTTGTTTATTCTCGTATGTTTCCTTAATAATCAAGTAATGCACTTATTCATGGCATTGTCTTCAATTACGCACGTAAACGCACGAACACGTACGTACGTACGTGCGCGAGCACACGCACTCACGTGTGCACATACAAACATGCGTGTGCATACGTGTGCGTGAATGCCTATTCACGCACACGTGTAAGTGCAGCGATGGTCGAGCGACAGAAAACGTGTACACAGCTGGAGGTTCCAGACACAGTTGAGCGTCAAGGATATTAGGAAAAGTTTCTTCGGCTTCAGAACGTTAAGTGGCCTTAGCCAATGAGGTGGAAACAAACACCGTACGCAGTTTTGAAGATAGGTACGATACTGAAAAAAATACTATGACCCCCAGTAATATTGTTATTCATTGCGTTGTCCTCATTCACTAGAAAGATGCTGGAATACTGGAATAAGATGTATGGGGAAAGGGTAGCACTGGCTGCGGTTACTGGAAGCTACGTAACAATTCTAGACATGACAAACTCACCACTGAAGACGGGACATCATGATAGTCGCTTACGACAGATACCTGGAGTTTACCTGGTGAGGGTTTCGGGGGTGAACGCCCCCTGTTTGAGACCAGGTGACTGTATAATACCGGTTCCAATATTTATCTTAATATAAGGAAGAAATCACAGTGAAACGCGTTATTGCAAATATGTAAAAATGCCACAGTGAAAAGAAAAATAAAACCGGAGCGCTTTCATGTGCTTACATCTTCAGAGGAATGAAGATGGTGTGTAAGTGCTTGAAAGCACTCAGGTTTTATTTCCTATTTTCACTGTGGTATTTTTGCATCTTAATTTATGTTAAGAAACTGAATTTTGGCTTAGACTCCTAAACATACATGTTCGTGGATGATCCCACGAGGGTAGAATTACGAGAATGATACAAAGAGAGGAGTGTTGAAGGCTAGACGCGGACCTGGATACCTAGAAACAGTCAAGCAGCTACTAAATTTAAACAACACTAGGTGAAAAATAGTGAAAATGGATACTAGAGGAAAAAAAACCAGACAGACATCGCTCTAGGGTAAGAAAGGGAAAAGAATAAATATTGACTATTGCACCAAATCTGTCTCCTGGTGCGCTCATAAACTAAAAAAAAAAAAAGAGAACCAATTAAAATTTTGATGGTATACACAAATCAAAGCAATACCCTCAAGAAACATTGCTTCAAATATGTATTATCAGCACTTGATCATGCAGCAGCATACTTCAGCAAATCCGAAGTTATACATCAAGACTGGTGAAGAAAGACACTTTCCAAACGTTGGGAAAGTGTCTAATTCTTTAACTTGTTGGTCTAAGCCCCTTACATCACACGAAGACAGGTGTCTGACCTACAAGAAGACACTGCCTGAGGTAATGACTATACTCTTTAAGTCGTTTGTTCTCTGTAGGCTGGAATACTGTTGTATACTCACGGCTTCCATTCTAGGTAAGCGAGATTGCTAAGCTGGAAAACGTATAGAGTACTTTTGCTGCTCGTATATACTCAAGAGTCTGAACTACTGGGAACACTTTAAGTTCCTTCAACTGTATTCCTTGGAATGTAGGCGGACGAGGTACTTAAATTACACCTCGAAAATCCTGGTGGGATTAATCCCAAATCTGACACCCGAAGTCACTCCTTATGGCAACGAGAAGCTTAGCAGACAGTGCAAAATACCTCCATGACGAGTTCACTAAGAAAGAACTCTATGAGTGTCAGAGGTTCCCGACTCTTCAACTCCCTACCTCCATGCATAAGGGAAATTACCAACAAACCTCTTGCGGTCTTCAAGTGGGAACTGAACAAGTTCATCGTATCAGTGCCCGACCAGCCGGGCTGTGGTTCGTACGTTAGATTGAGTGCGGCCAGCAGTAACAGCCTGGTTGATCAAGCTGCGGGAAAGCCTGGTCTGGAACCGGGCCGCGATGGGGACAGCCGGAAACGCCCTTCACGTATCCTTCAAGTATAGAAGATTACAGTACAATCTAAAGTAACGAAAATTGTGAAGCAACAATACGTCTGGAGAAGCACTACACGAGACAGACATTTCCTCAGAACTAACCTGATAACCTCTTTTTCTCTAAGCGCTGTGTGAATCCTACGGGTTTATCGCTTTCCATGAAAATAATAATAATAATACTCAACAAAAGCGATGGGATCTCACCTTCAACAAATCACAGAGACTGGAAACTGCAAGACACGTGGGAAATGGCTACTGTAATCCCAATATTCTGGGCGGGTGACAGACAGGCGGTGCTGAATTACAGATCTGGACTCCTGTTAAGTACACTGTAGCGTGCTGGGTAACGAAGGGTATATTATGGGTGAGTCTGGTGGAACACCAAGATAACAGTAAGTTACTCAGCGAACGTCAGCACGGGTTCTTGAAAGGGCAAGTTCTGCTTCACAGATTTCGTCTCAAGCGAAGGAATCTAGGTTTATTCAACTAGTGTTAAGCAACTGTGTGTCAGCCGGCTTTCGTAAGTGGTATCTTGAGAAGAAATGAACTGGTTGTATTTGATAGTTAGGGCAATGCTTTGCAATGAGCCGAGTTTGTATAACTTCTCAAAAATAAAAAGTGTTCACCAACAACCTGGCTGATCTACAGCCCCAACTAGGGTACTAATGTAAAGAACAAAGAAAATGGAATGATTTACAAAGACTGTGTTAGATCCTTACTGAATAATGCTGTCCTATGATACAATAAGCTGAAGGAATATATCTTTACAGCTTAAGTCCAGTGCATAACGAAGCTCGTGATATTATTCTTAACTATCCTAAAACTACCAAGGTTAATATATGTAAGATGCTTGTTATTCCTAGTACCAGTGACAAAATAAACTTAGCACTATATTTACTGAAGTAAAAAACCAGACATTACCATAATAAATCTTGGTAAATGTCCAGAGGTAAATTAACAAAAATCCAAATAGATTATTTGAGCAAGAAAATTATATTTAATTCTATAATCTGCATGAACTGTATCATTGTGCACGAGCTTAACATTACACCCTTCCCTTGGTAGCTCTCTTTATTTTATATTACTTTACTTAAAACTCTTTATTTTATATTACTTTACTTAAAACTCTTTATTTTATATTACTTTACTTAAAACTCTTTATTTTATATTACTTTACTTAAAACTCTTTATTTTATATTACTTTACTTAAAACTCTTTATTTTATATTACTTTACTTAAAACTCTTTATTTTATATTACTTTACTTAAAACTCTTTATTTTATATTACTTTACTTAAAACTCTTTATTTTATATTACTTTACTTAAAACTCTTTATTTTATATTACTTTACTTAAAACTTTTTATTTTATATTACTTTACTTAAAACTCTTTATTTTATATTACTTTACTTAAAACTCTTTATTTTATATTACTTTACTTAAAACTCTTTATTTTATATTACTTTACTTAAAACTCTTTATTTTATATTACTTTACTTAAAACTCTTTATTTTATATTACTTTACTTAAAACTCTTTATTTTATATTACTTTACTTAAAACTTTTTATTTTATATTACTTTACTTAAAACTCTTTATTTTATATTACTTTACTTAAAACTTTTTATTTTATATTACTTTACTTAAAACTCTTTATTTTATATTACTTTACTTAAAACTCTTTATTTTATATTACTTTACTTAAAACTCTTTATTTTATATTACTTAAAACTCTTTATTTTATATTACTTTACTTAAAACTCTTTATTTTATATTACTTTACTTAAAACTCTTTATTTTATATTACTTTACTTAAAACTCTTTATTTTATATTACTTTACTTAAAACTCTTTATTTTATATTACTTTACTTAAAACTCTTTATATATTACTTTACTTAAAACTCTTTATTTTATATTACTTTACTTAAAACTCTTTATTTTATATTACTTTACTTAAAACTCTTTATTTTATATTACTTTACTTAAAACTCTTTATTTTATATTACTTTACTTAAAACTTTTTATTTTATATTACTTTACTTAAAACTCTTTATTTTATATTACTTTACTTAAAACTTTTTATTTTATATTACTTTACTTAAAACTCTTTATTTTATATTACTTTACTTAAAACTCTTTATTTTATATTACTTTACTTAAAACTCTTTATTTTATATTACTTTACTTAAAACTCTTTATTTTATATTACTTTACTTAAAACTCTTTATTTTATATTACTTTACTTAAAACTCTTTATTTTATATTACTTTACTTAAAACTCTTTATTTTATATTACTTTACTTAAAACTCTTTTATTTTATATTACTTTACTTAAAACTCTTTATTTTATATTACTTTACTTAAAACTCTTTATTTTATATTACTTTACTTAAAACTCTTTATTTTATATTACTTTACTTAAAACTCTTTATTTTATATTACTTTACTTAAAACTCTTTATTTTATATTACTTTACTTAAAACTCTTTATTTTATATTACTTTACTTAAAACTCTTTATTTTATATTACTTTACTTAAAACTCTTTATTTTATATTACTTTACTTAAAACTCTTTATTTTATATTACTTTACTTAAAACTCTTTATTTTATATTACTTTACTTAAAACTCTTTATTTTATATTACTTTACTTAAAACTCTTTATTTTATATTACTTTACTTAAAACTCTTTATTTTATATTACTTTACTTAAAACTCTTTATTTTATATTACTTTACTTAAAACTCTTTATTTTATATTACTTTACTTAAAACTCTTTATTTTATATTACTTTACTTAAAACTCTTTATTTTATATTACTTTATTTTATATTACTTTACTTAAAACTCTTTATTTTATATTACTTTACTAAAAACTATGTATTTTATATTACTTTACTTAAAACTCTTTATTTTATATTACTTTACTTAAAACTCTTTATTTTATATTACTTTACTTAAAACTCTTTATTTTATATTACTTTACTTAAAACTCTTTATTTTATATTACTTTACTTAAAACTCTTTATTTTATATTACTTTACTTAAAACTCTTTATTTTATATTACTTTACTTAAAACTCTTTATTTTATATTACTTTACTTAAAACTCTTTATTTTATATTACTTTACTTAAAACTCTTTATTTTATATTACTTTACTTAAAACTCTTTATTTTATATTACTTTACTTAAAACTCTTTATTTTATATTACTTTACTTAAAACTCTTTATTTTATATTACTTTACTTAAAACTCTTTATTTTATATTACTTTACTTAAAACTCTTTATTTTATATTACTTTACTTAAAACTCTTTATTTTATATTACTTTACTTAAAACTCTTTATTTTATATTACTTTACTTAAAACTCTTTATTTTATATTACTTTACTTAAAACTTTTTATTTTATATTACTTTACTTAAAACTCTTTATTTTATATTACTTTACTTAAAACTCTTTATTTTATATTACTTTACTTAAAACTCTTTATTTTATATTACTTTACTTAAAACTCTTTATTTTATATTACTTTACTTAAAACTCTTTATTTTATATTACTTTACTTAAAACTCTTTATTTTATATTACTTTACTTAAAACTCTTTATTTTATATTACTTTACTTAAAACTCTTTATTTTATATTACTTTACTTAAAACTCTTTATTTTATATTACTTTACTTAAAACTCTTTATTTTATATTACTTTACTTAAAACTCTTTATTTTATATTACTTTACTTAAAACTCTTTATTTTATATTACTTTACTTAAAACTCTTTATTTTATATTACTTTACTTAAAACTCTTTATTTTATATTACTTTACTTAAAACTCTTTATTTTATATTACTTTACTTAAAACTCTTTATTTTATATTACTTTACTTAAAACTCTTTATTTTATATTACTTTACTTAAAACTCTTTATTTTATATTACTTTACTTAAAACTCTTTATTTTATATTACTTTACTTAAAACTCTTTACTTTCTTTATTTTATATTACTTTACTTAAAACTCTTTATTTTATATTACTTTACTTAAAACTCTTTATTTTATATTACTTTACTTAAAACTTAAAACTTTTTATTTTTATTTTATATTACTTTACTTAAAACTCTTTATTTTATATTACTTTACTTAAAACTCTTTATTTTATATTACTTTACTTAAAATTCTTTATTTTATATTACTTTACTTAAAACTCTTTATTTTATATTACTTTACTTAAAACTCTTTATTTTATATTACTTTACTTAAAACTCTTTATTTTATATTACTTTACTTAAAACTCTTTCTTTATTTTATATTACTTTACTTAAAACTCTTTATTTTATATTACTTTACTTAAAACTCTTTATTTTATATTACTTTACTTAAAACTCTTTATTTTATATTACTTTACTTAAAACTCTTTATTTTATATTACTTTACTTAAAACTCTTTATTTTATATTACTTTACTTAAAACTCTTTATTTTATATTACTTTACTTAAAACTCTTTATTTTATATTACTTTACTTAAAACTCTTTATTTTATATTACTTTACTTAAAACTCTTTATTTTATATTACTTTACTTAAAACTCTTTATTTTATATTACTTTACTTAAAACTCTTTATTTTATATTACTTTACTTAAAACTTTTTATTTTATATTACTTTACTTAAAACTCTTTATTTTATATTACTTTACTTAAAACTCTTTATTTTATATTACTTTACTTAAAACTCTTTATTTTATATTACTTTACTTAAAACTCTTTATTTTATATTACTTTACTTAAAACTCTTTATTTTATATTACTTTACTTAAAACTCTTTATTTTATATTACTTTACTTAAAACTCTTTATTTTATATTACTTTACTTAAAACTCTTTATTTTATATTACTTTACTTAAAACTCTTTATTTTATATTACTTTACTTAAAACTCTTTATTTTATATTACTTTACTTAAAACTCTTTATTTTATATTACTTTACTTAAAACTCTTTATTTTATATTACTTTACTTAAAACTCTTTATTTTATATTACTTTACTTAAAACTCTTTATTTTATATTACTTTACTTAAAACTCTTTATTTTATATTACTTTACTTAAAACTCTTTATTTTATATTACTTTACTTAAAACTCTTTATTTTATATTACTTTACTTAAAACTCTTTATTTTATATTACTTTACTTAAAACTCTTTATTTTATATTACTTTACTTAAAACTCTTTATTTTATATTACTTTACTTAAAACTCTTTATTTTATATTACTTTACTTAAAACTCTTTATTTTATATTACTTTACTTAAAACTTTTTATTTTATATTACTTTACTTAAAACTCTTTATTTTATATTACTTTACTTAAAACTCTTTATTTTATATTACTTTACTTAAAACTCTTTATTTTATATTACTTTACTTAAAACTCTTTATTTTATATTACTTTACTTAAAACTCTTTATTTTATATTACTTTACTTAAAACTCTTTATTTTATATTACTTTACTTAAAACTCTTTATTTTATATTACTTTACTTAAAACTTTTTATTTTATATTACTTTACTTAAAACTCTTTATTTTATATTACTTTACTTAAAACTCTTTACTTTCTTTATATATTACTTTACTTAAAACTCTTTATTTTATATTACTTTACTTAAAACTCTTTATTTTATATTACTTTACTTAAAACTCTTTATTTTATATTACTTTACTTAAAACTCTTTATTTTATATTACTTTACTTAAAACTCTTTATTTTATATTACTTTACTTAAAACTCTTTATTTTATATTACTTTACTTAAAACTCTTTATTTTATATTACTTTACTTAAAACTCTTTATTTTATATTACTTAAAACTCTTTATTTTATATTACTTTACTTAAAACTCTTTATTTTATATTACTTTACTTAAAACTCTTTATTTTATATTACTTTACTTAAAACTCTTTATTTTATATTACTTTACTTAATACTCTTTATTTTATATTACTTTACTTAAAACTCTTTATTTTATATTTACTTAAAACTCTTTATTTTATATTACTTTACTTAAAACTCTTTATTTTATATTACTTAAAACTCTTTATTTTATATTACTTTACTTAAAGCTCTTTATTTTATATTACTTTACTTAAAACTCTTCTCAAGAAGTTCCTCGTTGATAATTTCTTAAATCAATTGCAAAGTTACCCTCCAAAACTACCTTAATACCCATTCATACACAGCCATTCCCATGGCTCTGTATGATTCCTATGGGTTAAGCGCTTCCCCAACCCGCAGCCCGGTCTCAGACCAGATCCCCTAGTTGTTCGGTTGATCAATCAAGCTGCTAATACCCGTCGCCCGAAGGCCAACGTATGCACCACAACCCAGTTGATCAGGAACTGGTTTGAGGAATCTGTTCAACTCATTCTTGAAGGCCGGGGTTTGTTGATTATCCTCTTTATGCATGAAGAGAGGGTACTGGAGAGTCGTGGGCCCCTCATGTTTATTGAGTTCTCTCTGCATCCTCATCTCTCCCCTGCTTTTCATTGTAGGCATCACGCACCATCTGCCAAGCCTAAAATTCTCAATAAAGAAAAGGGAAAATAATGACACATTATTTTGAAGACACGAAAAGTGAAAGAAGTGAAAATGTGAATGATCTTGTTGAAGATAAGTAGCCAGAAGTAATTGTTAAAAAATTAAATAAATCCTTCTCACTATTCACTTCTTCAAATCTTCATCTATTTCACTTCATTTATAATGACAGACAAAACATTCACCAACAAACACTGAATAAAAAAAAAAACTGTCTGGCGATTCAATCTTTTGACTGAAAAGATTTTCGGGATTGCTGGTGCAGCCTGTCCAGGACTCTTCCCTGCTAATATATCCCATACTATATTATGTTACAATGTTAGTGTATATTACACTAGTGTAACAGACTATGTTGTGATGTACGGTGATATGTAGATCTTAGTGTATATTACGCTAGTGTAGTACACTGTTCTGATGTACTCTTATGTGTATTAGTGACCAGGGTATGGATAGGTAACCAGGGTGATGGATAGTTAACCAGAGTGATGGATAGGTAACCAGAGTGATGGATAGGTAACCAGGGTGATGGATAGTTAACCAGAGTGATGGATAAGTAACCAGGGTGATGGATAGTTAACCAGGGTGATGGATAGGTAACCAGGGTGATGGATAGGTAACCAGGGTGATGGTGATGGATAGGTAACCAGGGTGATGGATAGTTAACCAGAGTGATGGATAGGTAACCAGGGTGATGGATAGTTAACCAGAGTGATGGATAGGTAACCAGGGTGATGGATAGTTAACCAGAGTGATGGATAGGTAACCAGGGTGATGGATAGTTAACCAGAGTGATGGATAGGTAACCAGGGTGATGGATAGGTAACCAGGGTGATGGATAGTTAACCAGAGTGATGGATAGTTAACTAGGGTGATGGATAGTTAATCAGGGTGATGGATAGGTAACCAGGGTGATGGATAGGTAACCAGGGTGATGGTGATGGATAGGTAACCAGGGTGATGGATAGTTAACCAGGGTGATGGATAGGTAACCAGGGTGATGGATAGGTAACCAGGGTGATGGATAGGTAACCAGGGTGATGGATAGGTAACCAGGGTGATGGATAGGTAACCAGGGTAATGGATAGTTAACCAGGGTGATGGATAGGTAACCAGGGTGATGGATAGGTAACCAGGGTGATGGATAGTTAACCAGGGTGATGGATAGGTAACCAGGGTGATGGATAGGTAACCAGGGTGATGGATAGGTAACCAGGGTGATGGATAGGTAACCAGGGTGATGGATAGGTAACCAGGGTGATGGATAGGTAACCAGGGTGATGGATAGGTAACCAGGGTGATGGATAGGTAACCAGGGTGATGGATAGGTAACCAGGGTGATGGATAGATAACCAGGGTGATGGATAGTTAACCAGAGTGATGGATAGGTAGCCAGGGTGATGGATAGGTAACCAGGGTGATGGATGGGTAACCAGGGTGATGGATAGGTAACCAGGGTGATGGATAGGTAACCAGGGTGATGGATAGGTAACCAAGTTGATGGATAGGTAACCAGGGTGATGGATAGGTAACCAGGGTGATGGATGGGTAACCAGGGTGATGGATAGGTAACCAGGGTGATGGATAGGTAACCAGGGTGATGGATAGGTAGCCAAGGTGATGGATAGGTAACCAGGGTGATGGATAGGTAACCAGGGTGATGGATAGGTAACCAGGGTGATGGATAGGTAACCAGGGTGATGGATAGGTGATAAGGGTGATGGATAGGTAACCAGGGTGATGGATAGGTGATTAGGGTGATAAACAACTTATGAAAACAAATAACGACTAACGAGGGTAATTAAAGACTGACGAGGGTAGTTAACGAATAACGAGAGGAGATAAACGACTAACGAGGGTAGATAAAGAATAACGAGGGCGATAAACTACTAACGACGTTACCCAGGTAGATGTAAACACAGCCACCTGGACGGCCTCCACCTTAACACCAGCCAGACAAGAACTTCTCTACCGGGCTGGCTGTCTGGCAGTGTATTCTCTTCAAGAATCTTACTCTTCCATTTATATTACACATGACGCTACCTTGACCCTGACCATGACGCTACCTTGACCCTGACCATGACGCTACCTTGACCCTGACAACATAACAAGACCAGGTGGATGTTATTACTGGGCTCAGAAAACTGCCCCCAGTAATAACATCCACCTGGACAGCCGTGATCGTGACCACCTAGACGAGAGACGTCACTCGCCTAGCTAGTCCACCAAGCACTGGCCACTAAGATTTCTATTATTTAGCTGTGAAAGTGTATTTTTCATTTTTTGTGCGTATAGTTTAGTGTGTTTGAGTAAAGCTACAAGTTGTCTGCAAGGAAAATGTAATTAATTGTTAGCAGTTATCTTTTTTCTTGTTATTTTATCTCTTGTTTCTGTATGATGAACAATGGTTCATAATGAACACTCCTGTCCGCACATACCCTCACACACACACACGGGCCAGGAGCTGTAAAGCGACTCCTGCAACAACAAACAGTTGAATATGCACATACACTATCACTCTTACACATCCACAAATCAATTTAGCAATGCATACATAATCTGTTGTATCAAACATACGCATAAATTCATACAAAAACGCACATACTTCTTTACTTTCACTGTCACAAGCACTTTATATACACAAAGAAACACACACATACAAACACACGTCATACTCCAAACATTTATACAGTATGTGAGTGTATGTGTTAGTGTGTATGTGTGTGTAAATGTTTGGAGTGTGACATCACAACATACTGTACTACACTAGTGTAATATACACTAACATTTACACATCACAACATAATATAGTATGGGTTATATTACCAGGGAAGAGTCTTGGTCAGGCTGCAGCACCAACACTGAAAATCTTTTTAGTCAAATCATTGTTTTTTCTGTCATTGTAAATGAAGTGAAAGAAGTGAAGATCTGAAGAAGTGAGTAGTGAGAAGGATTTATTTAATTGGCTAACAATTATTTCTCTCTACTCCTTATCTTTAAGAAGAACATGTCACATTTTTCGCAGTCCATCTCTTCAAAATAATGTTAGTCATCATTTTCCCTTCTTCTTTACTGAGAATTATATATAAAACAAGAGATGTGGTAGTCAGAACTTTTCTTATTCAGTTACAGCGAGTCTTTGTCGTTTTCGACTTGAATGAGTTTTATATTATTTAGTTTTATATAGTTTTCCTAGGAAAAGTACTTGACGTATACATGTCATCACATGTAAGCATGTTAGTGTGACTCACACACACACACACACACACACACACACACACACACACACACACACACACACACACACTACATCAGGTTGAGGTTTCTGCTTCTTAGATACACCGGAACAAGGCTCGCTACATTATATCTTTCATTTATCAACAATAGTACGTCAATGTCAACAACAGTACGTCAATGTAAACTCATAAACGTCTTTTTGTCTGCAAAACCATCGCAGCGGAAGCATTAACCAGATTAGCAATACATGTAAATGATGCCGGATGTAGCGAGGTTCAAAATTAACATATACACAAACGTCACTCACGTTTTTGCTTACTGAGTAACAAAACACATCTCAGGAAATAGTTCCTGAATTAGATCCAGTTTATAGACGGTATAATGCTGTCTTCCTGATTATTTGTGTCCCCGTGCACACAGGTCAGACTAAGAAATATCACACCCTCTGAATGCTGCTCTCTCTCTCACTCTCTCACTCTTAATTTCACTCTCTCTGATTCTCATGAACGTTTTTGACAAAGAATAATCCTTGATATGCATTTACCCGAAAAATTATGTTAGTCTTAACAGATGGCTCTTTGCTCAGCGGTAGTCTCTCCTGCTCAAAACTGAAGGACCCGGGTCCAGTTGCGGGTGGGTGGAGACTGTAGTAAGTATTGGGAGAATGAAGAGCCAAGAAAACACCATGACAGAATGGAAGTCTTTTTTGAGTCTGTTTATGTATAGTAACCCTTTTCAACTAAGAGTAAATGGACACCGAGGTTTTCAGTACCTATTGTAGGTCACAGTCAGGGAGGGAATTATAATTAATTTAAATTTTTGAAGGGATGAGGGTAAGCCAGTGGAAGGCCTCGGGCAGATGATCAAAAAAAAACTCCAGTGGCGGGTCATCATATGACTAAGATCAGCACCAGGAAACACTAGCTCTATATCCTGACGAGTCTTACCTACCCTAACCTAATCCTAGTATTACTTAGACGGGCTGGCCTGTGAAATAATATATATTAGAAAATGGAGCCTCTTAGCTAGTAAATTCAACTGTAAACAATACAACACAAAACATGATGTTGGAATCTCTTACGAGAAAAAGATAAGATCGTTCAACTCTGAATCATGACTGGAAGAGAAAGTGTGAAACCTGGCAGCACAAGACCGCTTCCAGGATGCATGCCTAGTACACACCTGGAGACCCAGTGCTAGGATGGATGCCTAGTACACACCTGGAGTCCCAGTGCTAGGATGGATGCCTAGTACACACCTGGAGTCCCAGTGCTAGGATGGATGCCTAGTACACACCTGGAGTCCCAGTGCTAGGATGGATGCCTAGTACACACCTGGAGTCCCAGTGCTAGGATGGATGCCTAGTACACACCTGGAGTCCCAGTGCTAGGATGGATGCCTAGTACACACCTGGAGACCCAGTGCTAGGATGGATGTCTAGTACACACCTGGAGACCCAGTGCTAGGATGGATGCCTAGTACACACCTGGAGACCCAGT
Source organism: Cherax quadricarinatus (assembly GCF_038502225.1). Lineage (NCBI taxonomy): Eukaryota > Metazoa > Arthropoda > Malacostraca > Decapoda > Parastacidae > Cherax > Cherax quadricarinatus. Next base: position 56,589,928 of record NC_091292.1, read on the forward strand.
ACTAGGATGGATGCCTAGTACACACCTGGAGTCCCAGTGCTAGGATGGATGCCTAGTACACACCTGGAGTCCCAGTGCTAGGATGGATGCCTAGTACACACCTGGAGTCCCAGTGCTAGGATGGATGCCTAGTACACACCTGGAGACCCAGTGCTAGGATGGATGCCTAGTACACACCTGGAGACCCAGTACTAGGATGGATGCCTAGTACACACCTGGAGTCCCAGTACTAGGATGGATGCCTAGTACACACCTGGAGTCCTAGTACTAGGATGGATGCCTAGTACACACCTGGAGACCCAGTACTAGGATGGATACCTAGTACACACCTGGAGTCCCAGTACTAGGATGGATGCCTAGTATACACCTGGAGTCCCAGTGCTAGGATGGATACCTAGTACACACCTGGAGTCCCAGTACTAGGACGGATGCCTAGTACACACCTGGAGTCCCAGTACTAGGACGGATGCCTAGTACACACCTGGAGACCCAGTACTAGGATGGATGCCTAGTACACACCTGGAGACCCAGTACTAGGATGGATGCCTAGTATACACCTGGAGACCCAATACTAGGATAAATGCCTAGTACACACCTGGAGTCCCAGTACTAGGATGGATGCCTAGTACACACCTGGAGACCCAGTACTAGGATGGATGCCTAGTACACACCTGGAGTCCCAGTACTAGGATGGATGCCTAGTATACACCTGGAGTCCCAGTACTAGGATGGATGCCTAGTTCACACCTGGAGTCCCAGTACTAGGATGGATGCCTAGTACACACCTGGAGACCCAGTACTAGGATGGATGCCTAGTACACACCTGGAGTCCCAGTACTAGGATGGATGCCTAGTATACACCTGGAGTCCCAGTACTAGGATGGATGCCTAGTTCACACCTGGAGTCCCAGTACTAGGATGGATGCCTAGTACACACCTGGAGTCCCAGTACTAGGATGGATGCCTAGTACACACCTGGAGACCCAGAACTAGGATGAATGCCTAGTATACACCTGGAGACCCAATACTAGGATGAATGCCAAGTACGCACCTGGAGTCCCAGTACTAGGATGGATACCTAGTACACACCTGGAGACCCAGTACTAGGATGAATGCCTAGTATACACCTTGAGACCCAATACTAGGATGAATGCCTAGTATGATTGTGCAGCACACATTTGTAGACCGTGATTCCATTTTAATCAGGGGGAAGGAAGCGTTAAACTCGTAAGGGCCATAGAGCGTCTGAGAAGTAGGAGGCATTCAAGTTCTATTCAAAGGGAGGACGATTCTAGTTCCTCGGATCAAGAGCATCAAGGAAAGGTCTTCCACTCACAACACAGCTTCCACTGGTGATCAGTTCACGGGATGCCCTGATGCTAATGAACCTTTCTTGATCCAGGGAAGTGGGAACATATTTGATTACTTCCCACTTCGCAGGAGCTATCTCACTGATACGGGTTTAGCGTTTCTTCCACTTGATAATGATACACTTGTGCTTGTAAAGTAGACTTGTCTACAGACTGAGGTACTTAATGATACACTTCTGCTTGTAATTTAGACTTGATCAGGTACAATATTTGTATATAAGATAGAATCTTAACTTTGGTGTTTCCACGTCTGTTATAATCGCCTACACTTCTTGTATAACCTTGGTATTTGCACGTGCATGTCGTTCTCTACACGTAGTGTATGTTCCCAGCCAGGCGCAGGTGAGATCACGTGTATACAAGTGATCAGATTCTCCTAGAAGAGCATAAATACTATTAAAAGTTCCTTTTCAGCACACACAATGCGTTTGGAAGCATCTCTCAAGATTCTCATACTGAAACAATCCTCCCTCTCCCCCCCCCCGTAACACTGGCATTATTTAAGGTGGTGACACGGAGACCGCTGGTAAAGGGAATGACGGTAGCTTTACCACTGTTGTAATTGAGTTCAATACCTCTGTAACTTGCTCAACTATCAAAACTTTGGAGTGTAGTCCCTGGACCCATTATGTACCTCTGTAATCTTTTGACTACCACCCACAGGATGGGTATGGGGTGCATATTAAACATATTAAACTAACTACGATACACCTTGTACTGTCGCATCTTGTCACTTTGTTCTGTTATGTGCTGACTCATTGTTTAGTTATATCTTAACAGCTTGATCTAGATATCTTGTTCAGTTGCATACCGATAATTTCTGCTACTCCATCAAGACAGCTTGTTCTATAGCATCTAGATTGTGTTCTATAGCAGTGATTGTACACGAATGGTATACAATACCCACCAGATGAATTAAGACACATGTGCAGCATCTAGGCATCTTTATTTGTAGACGTTTCGCCATCCACTGGCTTTATTAATTCAGTTTTATTAAATCTTGTCGTGTTATTGACAGCCTGACCGAGGGACTGGGTAAGTAAACGAATAACTGGGAGGAAAACCAGACACCATGAGTATTCAAGAAGGGAACAGATGAATGGATCAAGTTACTGTATCTCGGTAACTTAGCAGTTACTGAGATACAAGTTAATGGAGTATTAAATGAATTGGCGAATGAATTAATGGTAAGAATAAATTAACAAGGGCATGAATAATTAGGGAAGTTAGTAATGCACATAGATGAATGATGAGAATGTGTAAGCTAATGGATGAATCATACAGTGAATGAATCTTAGTGAATGAATCATAGTGACTGAATCATACAGTGAAAAATCATAGTGAATGAATCATACAGTGAATGAATCATACAGTGAATGAATCACAGAATGAATTAATCACAGAATGAATTATAGAATGAATCATAGAATGAATCATAGAATGAATCATAGTGAATATAGAATGAATTATAGAATGAATCATAGAATGAATCATAGTGAATATAGAATGAATTACATAATGAATAATAGAATGAATCACATAATGAATAATAGAATGAATCATGGTGAATATAGAATGACTTACAGAATGAATAATTGAATGCATTATAGAATGAATAAAACTGACAATTTTCACTCTCACACAAATTTATAGGTAACATTTTTTTCGCAGCTTGAGGATTTAAAGACCAGTTTACCTATGGTAAAGCATGTGAAGTTGACCTCTACGAGCACTCGGGCGCCGAAGAGGCTTTAAAGACCAATTTATGCGTAGTAATGCACGCGAAGTTGACCTCTACCAGCACTCGTGCGCTGGGGACAGAGATATGAAGAGAGAGAGAGAGAGAGAGAGAGAGAGAGAGAGAGAGAGAGAGAGAGAGAGAGAGAGAGAGAGAGAGAGAGAGAAGCCGGATAACAGGTAGATAAACAGGCAGACGGACCACGAATGTTAAGCAGATTTGGTAGGTACATGCTAGGTTGGTAGGTTGCTATGCAGCTGCAGGCAGGTTGCCAGGCAGCCGGCTGGCGGCCAGGCCGGGCAGGCCGGCGCAGGCCAGGCTGGCAGGTTGGCGCCAGGCAGGCCGCGCGCCAGGCCTTAGGCGCGCCAGGCCTGGCAGGTTGGCATGCCAGGCCTGGCTGCGCATGCCAGGCCGGGCAGGTCGCCTGCAGGCAGCCAGGCTGGCAGGCCGCGCCAGGCCGGCAGGCCGCAGGCCGGCAGGCCGCCAGGCTGGCGCCAGGCCTGGCAGGCTGGCGCCAGGCCGGCAGGTGGCGCCGGCCGGCAGGCCGCGCGCCAGGCCTGGCGGGCCCAGGTTGGCAGGCCAGGCCTGCCGGCCATGGTTGGCCGCCAGGCCGGGAGGCTGCCGCCAGGTCAGGCCAGGCCGGCTGGCGCCAGGCCTGCAGGCTGGCAAGGCCGCCGCGCCAGGCCGGCAGGCTGGCCAGGTTGGCAGGCTTGGCGGCCTGCCAGGTTGGTGCATGGCAGGGGTGCCGTTTTAGCCAGGCGGCTGGCAGCCAGGCTTGGCGGCCTGCCAGGCTGGCGCCGCCTGCATGCCAGGCCGGTGGCGTGGCAGGCCGGAGGCTGGCAGGTTGCCATTGGGCCAGGTGGAGGTTCTGGTGGCCGCCAGGTGGCAGGCCGGCCAGGCTGGTGGTTGCCGGGGCGCCAGGTTGGCGCCAGGTGCAGGCGTGCCAGGCTGGCGGTTGCCCAGGTTGGCAGGTTGGCAGGCCGCTGGCGCCAGGTTGGCAGGCGGTGCAGGCTGGCAGGCCTGCCAGGTGCAGGTTGGCGCCAGGCCGGCAGGCGGCGAGGGGCCTGCCTGGGGCAGGCCGCTCGCCAGGCTGGCCAGGTTGGCCCAGGCATGCGGCCAGGCCTGCGCCTTGCAGGCCAGGGCCGCTGGCCGCCAGGCCGGCAGGTTGCTGGCAGGTTGGCGCCAGGCCGGGCATGCCGCCAGCCAGGCCGGCAGGTTGCGCCAGGACCGCCGCCAGGCCGGCCAGGCCGGCAGGCCAGGGGCTGCGCCAGGCCGGCAGGCCGCGCCAGGCCGGCAGGCCGCTTTTCAGCCGGCAGGCCTGGCGCCAGGCCGGTTGCGCCAGGCCGGCGGCCTGGCGGTCAGCCTGCAGCCGCGCCAGGCCGGCAGGCCGGCTGGCGCCAGGCCGGCCGGCCGCGCCAGGCCGGCAGGCCAGGCAGGTGGCGCCAGGCCGGAGGTCGCCAGGCCAGGCCGCCCGCGCCAGGCCGGCAGGCCGCTGCGCCAGGCCGGCAGGCCGGGCTCCGCGCCAGGCCGGTGGCAGGCCGCGCCAGGCTGGCAGGCCGCCTTGCGCCAGGCTGGCAGGCCGCCGGCCGCCAGGCCTGGCAGCCGGCCGGCAGGCCGGGCCAGGCAGGCCGCGCCAGGCCTTGGCCAGGCCGTTTTACCAGGCGGTAGGCTGGCGCCAGGCTGGCCATGGCCGGCTACGCCAGGCCTGGCAGCGCCGTGGCATTGCCAGGCCGGCAGGTTGGCCGGCGCCAGGCCTGGCAGGCCGCCACCAGGCCGGCAGGCGTGGCGCCAGGCCGGCAGGCCGCCATGCCGCCAGGCCGCAGGTGCCAGGCCGGCAGGCCGCCGCCTGGCGCCAGGCCTGGCAGGCCGCCGCGCCAGGCTGGGCAGGCCTGCGCCAGGCCGGCAGGCCGCTGCCGCCAGGCCTGGCAGGCCGCCGGCGGCCAGGCCGCAGGCCGCCATGCCAGGCCGGCTGGCTGGCGCCAGGCTGGCAGGCCGCGCCGCCAGGCTGGCAGGCCGCTTTACCAGGCCTGCAGGCCATGCCAGGCTGGCAGCCGCTGGCGCCAGGCTGGCAGGCCTGGCGCCAGGCCGGCAGGCCGCATCCGCCAGGCCAGGCCGGCCAGGCTCCAGGCCGGGCGCCAGGCCGGCAGGCCGCCGCGCCAGGCTGGCAGGCTGGGCGCCAGGCTGGCAGGCCCTGCCAGGCCGCAGGCCGCGCCAGGCTGGCAGGTTGCCGCGCCAGGCTGGCAGGTTGCCCCAGGCCGCCAGGCTGCGGCCTTAGGCCAGGCGTGGCAGGTGCATGCGCCAGGCCTGGCTGGCCGCGCCAGGCCTGGCAGGGCCGGCCAGGTGGCGCCTGGCCGCCAGGCTGGCGCTCAGGATTGGCAGGTGGCGCCAGGCCGGCACGCCGCGGCGGCCAGGCCGGCAGGTTGCGCCAGGCCTGGCATGGCCAGGCTGGCCAGGTGCGCCGCAGGCCTGGCCAGGCTTGGCCGGCCAGGCTGGCAGGCTGCCATGCCAGGCCTGGTGCAGGTTGCGCCAGGCCGGCAGGCTTGCCGGCCGGGCAGGCCGTGCAGGTTGCCGCCATTGGCAGGTTCCGGTTGCAGGCCGGCTGGCCGCCAGGCCTTGGGCAGGCCTGCCAGGTTATGCCAGGCTGCGCGCCAGGCCTGGTAGGCGGTTGGCGCCAGGCTGGCCGCTGGCCGCCAGCCGGCAGGCCGCTACCAGGCGGCCAGGGCGCCAGGCCTGGCCATGGCCTGGCGCCAGGCGTTATGCTAGGTTGGTTGCTATGCTAGGTTGGTAGGTTATGCTAGGTTGGTAGGTTATGCTAGGTAGGTTGCTATGCTAGGTTGGTAGGTTGCTATGCTAGGTTGGTAGGTTATGCTAGGTTGGTAGGTTGCTATGCTAGGTTGGTAGGTTATGCTAGGTTGGTAGGTTGCTATGCTAGGTTGGTAGGTTATGCTAGGTTGGTAGGTTGCTATGCTAGGTTGGTAGGTTGCTATGCTAGGTTGCTATTCCATGTTGGTAGATTATGCTAGGTTGGTAGGGTGCTATGCTAGGTTGGTAGGTTGATATGCTAGTTTGGTAGATTGTTATGCTAGGTTGCTATGCTAGGTTGGTAGGTTGCTATGCTAGGTTGGTAGGTTATGCTAGGTTGGTAGGTTATGCTAGGTTGCTATGCTAGGTTGGTAGGTTGCTATGCTAGGTTGGTAGGTTATGCTAGGTTAGGTTGCTATGCTAGGTTGGTAGGTTATGCTAGGTTGGTAGGTTGCTATGCTAGGTTGGTAGGTTATGCTAGGTTGGTAGGTTGCTACGCTAGGTTGGTAGGTTGCTATGCTAGGTTGCTATTCCATGTTGGTAGATTATGCTAGGTTGGTAGGGTGCTATGCTAGGTTGGTAGGTTGATATGCTAGTTTGGTTGATTGTTATGCTAGGTTGCTATGCTAGGTTGGTAGGTTGCTATGCCAGGTTGGTAGGCTGCTATGCCAGAAAAAAACCATACCCCCGGCCGGGATTGAACCCGCGGTCATAGTCTCAAAACTCCAGCCCGTCGCGTTAGCCACTGGACCAGCTAGCCACAATAAGATTCGTCCAACTAGGTATATTTCTACACCATAGGAATGTTAGCACAGGCACCACTGTGACCACAAATGCAAGTTTTTACAGACGAATCTCCAGCTAGCGTGGCCAGGTTGGTAGGTTGCTATGCTAGGCTGGTAAGTTGCTATGCTAGGTAAGTAGGTTGATATGCTAGGTAGGCAGGCTGCTATGTAAGGTAGGCAGGCTGCTATGCAAGGTAAGCAGGCTGCTATACATTGTAGGCAGACTGTTATACAAGGCAGACAGGCTACTATGATTGGAAACCAGACTATTATGTTAGGTAAGTAGGCTATGTTTGATAAGCAGGTTACTATGCTAGGTAGGCAGGTAATCATGCTAGGTAGGCAGGTAAATATGCTAGGTAGGAAGGCAACTATGCTAGGTAGGCAGAGTGCTATGCTAGGCAGGCAGGTTACTATGCTGGGCAGGCAGGTTGTTGTGCTAGGCAGGCAGGCAGCTATGTTAGTCACGTAACCATGTAGACTGCAGGACTGCTAAGCAGACAGGCAGGCCAGGCATTCTAGGCATGCAGCAGATTTAGGCAGACAGGTAAACAGGACAAGCGGAAAGCCGCCTTCCCTTTAGCAGAGGAAGCGAAGGGAAGGCAGACAGAGGCAGAAAAGGCGAGATGATGCAGATAGGCAGAAAGGGAGAAATGCAGGCAGGAAGACAAATATTTATATTCTAATGAGGAATATATGCGACAGTGAGACATCTTCCTATGTTGAATAAGGTGAGAAATATGGGGTTGATGTGATCAGTCCCTCAGCCAGGAGATGTACTCAACTTCATGGCCTTGGATACATCTCCAGGCTGAGGGACTGACCACCCCAAAACTAATACGTCATATGTGACACCCCTTTATCCAACTGATGAAGCCTGCCGTGTAAGCGAAACTTTTCGGAATAAAGCTACCTATTCGATGCACGTGTCTTACATCTCCCGAGAAAGATAGACAGAACGTAGACAGGGAGAAAGGTAGACAGAAAGGCAAGCAGGAAGCACTGGAGACATAGCAATAGACAGAAATGCAGGCAGAGAAGTGCAGAGAAAGATCCATGAAGAGGTCTCTGACCTTCGTGACCTCCACACCTCAGAGGTCAAGTACAAACAGCGGGAAGGATAACTGCTTACACCCAAAGCAACAAGAGAATCAACAGGAAGTTGACCGTTTTAAACGGGTATTTTAACTGAATAAACAGAACATCGACAGCAATAAAATGCGCTATAGACTACATGATTTTTTTAAAACTTTACGTAAAGTTGCTCTACTGAACACGGGGGGCAAGAATTTGTACACACGACACAGAATATTAAAGCAACCATGAATTCCTTTTCATTTTTCTAAGGAATGAATTATATCCCATTAATTACATTATTAACGCGAGCAGTTGTAAAGGGGTCTAAGACAGGTTTAAAATATAAATTCAGATTTCTTTTCACTTGCTTTTCAGATTATCTTTCATGTAAATTAGTACAGATTAACCCCAATGAAATCAGCTAATTATTTCCGTTGAGGTTCTTAGGGGTTTAAAACTCACATCTTTACACATCTTTGCTTTCATCTTTACTTGCATCTTTACTGGCAAGTATATTACTAACAGCAGAAGTTGATAGAATGTTACAATAGATGTTACAATAGCTTACAGTGATCACGGTAGTCTCTGCCACACTAGTGTGTGGAAGAGACTGTCCGAAGCTTGCAAATACACGAGCTCGGAAGTCATGCACAGTAAACCACTTAAAATATAAGCGTTTATAACAGGAGGTAAGGAGAGGGGAATTGTTTTTAGCTTGCATAATGCAACTTAAAACTCTTATACTGGTATGAGTGGATAGCGCAGTCTGTAGCAAATGCAGAAAATGGAACAAATAGAATGTGGATAATGCAGTCTACGATAGACTGAAAAATGGTATAGTGATACCGAGAGGTTGAAAGACATTCATGTACGGTTTAGGGCATTTATTAAATGAAACGTATAGCCACGAGTAGCTTCTATAATCCTAATTAAGAAGCCAGTCGTAGCAAAACGCTTCCTCTAATAAATGTCGTGAACTGTACACAAGTTCTTTTTACCACAGCCTACGGATAAATACAGTCAGTGAATGATACAGCTTCTGCAAGTGCTACAGTGTTTATTATTTAAAAGACTTATGTTAAGTGGAAGTAAACCCATCTCGGAAAATTTCTGAAATTCCATAACAAGAACTACTGAGGGAGGAAGCAACAAGAAGAAAAACCAACAAATAGCCTTAAACAAAAATATTGAGAAAGACCATCCTATTGCTTCAAGTTAACAACAACAAACGCTTAGAGGTTGTGAGGTTAAGGATAACATAAGCCCCAGAAAAAGAGGCTGTAATTTTTCTTCTCGTAAAAACCTTCAGTTGCTTTAATTCTACGACACAAGAGACCTGCCCATTGATGTTATTTTAGAGCACAGTTACTGCTGTCATACAGACGTTATTACACAGTCCGTGTTGTCAGCTTTTGATACAGGAGACATTATTACATAGTCCCTTCATGGGCTGTATTGTCATCTTATAACGAACATCTCTAGTGCCCTTAATTATGACCACCGCTGGCTCTTACATTATTGTTAACACTGCTACATTTCTTAGTGCCGAGAACTCTATCAACTTTTACATTGTTGAGAACTTGGAAAACAGGTATTCCGTCACTGTTGCATTTGCTTAACTTTTCCCCCTGAGTTTCTGTGTTGCTACCTGCCAGCCCTTGCAATGCCAGACAGTCTTACCCAAGTGACCTTCCTGCACCTAAACATAATTTTATTGCAGAACCCTTGTTGTCTTGCGAGTTACTTTACTGCATTTCTTGTTGCCTTAAATTACTTTACATCATTCTTTGTTGTGTTTCGAGTTACCTTACTGCATTCCTTGTTGGCTTGTGAGTTACTTTATGCATTCCTTGGTGTGTTGTGAGTTTACAACATTGTTGTGATGACACATTAACTTCCTTCCAGAGCAGTGAGGAGATACATCCAAATCTTTATATTGTGATTTGTCCATAATGTTTACACTCGCCCATACATGAAGCCAGTTACACTCTCTATGATAGATTCAAGACTACATTGTGCATTATTAAAGATGGCGTCCTGTAACATAAATATAAACATTTAATTTTTTTTTACATCGGTGTATCATGTGCATTACATCGGTGTATTGTGTATTTTTGAGTATTCTTATCCCGAGATATACTGCTAAGTGTATAGGTTGACGTGCTTATGATGTGTATTTCTTTATGTATATATTTATTGAGTGTTTTCACCAAATATGTTCAATGTTACTAACGCAGTTTGTTATTTTTGGATATTAGATTTGCAGTTAAGAGTATTTTAGGCACTTATGACATTCATAGTCAAGTCAAGCTGTTACTTCTCCTGGTTGTTCTTACCAGAAGACTCCTAGACCGTCCCTGCCACAACAACCACAAATGCTGGATTCGTTCACTCGTTAAAAAAATGTAACATGAAGCGGTGGAATAATAATGGGAAGAGAAAAATGCCAGTCAGTGCTGTACATGACCAAAAATAAAATCACACACACACACACACACACACACACACACACACACACACACACACACACACACACACACACACACACACACACACACAAGGGGTCACAGTTAGAATTTGAAGACTCAGATGAATCACAGGGATGTTAGGAAATATTTCTTCAGTCACAGGGTTGTCAGGAAGTGGAATAGTCTGGGCAGTGATGTAGTGGAGGCAGGATCCATATATAACTTTAAGAAGAGGTATGATAAAGCTCATGGAGCGGGAAGAGTGACCCAGTAGCGGCCAGTGAAGAGGCGGGACCAGAAGCTGTGACTGAACCCCTGCAACCACAACTAGGTGAGGTGAGTACACACACAAAGGGAAAAATTAAAACTCTTCTAAGACCCACAGACGCTTAGATTCGTAGATATATTCTGAAGAGGGCAGAACTGTCCATCTATAAATTCTGACATCCCACTTTGGACTGAGCTTACCACTGTAGAATAACCCATCTATTCTTTCCCCTTGGAGACTATCTGTTGTTCTCTCACAGTTTTTGTATTACACTGACAAAAAAAAAAATAGGTAAACAACAGTATTTTTGAAATGCAGATACACTGTTTCCCACGAAGGATAACGATGTGTCAGAAGCTCACTGTTTTTTTTTTTTTTGGCAAGAGTCACGTGTCCAGAGGAAGTAGTTAAAGAATACCGATAACCCCGCTTAACATAATGTCGGTATGTTATATGTATTCAGGGCGTAATGTTATAAGTCACATGTTTTACTGGAGTTGCCGGTGACTTGAATTTGGTAGGTAAGCGGTTATTACTCACTCGAAAGCCATCAAGTGTGTGTACTCACCTATTTTTGGTTGCAGGGGTCGATTCATAGCTCCTGGCCTCGTCTCTTCACTGATTCCTACTAGGTCCTCTCTCTCCCTGCTCCATGAGCTTTATCAAACCTCGTCTTAAAACTATGTATGGTTCCTGCCTCCACTGCGTCACTTTCTAGGCTATTCCACTGCCTGACAACTCTATAACTGAAGAAATACTTCCTAACATCTCTGACTGATAGGAGTCTTCAACTTCCAATTGTGACCTCTTGTTTCTGTGTGTGTGTGTGTGTGTGTGTCAGAGAGAGAGTGAGAGGTAGCGAGCGAGTGCATTGCATTACTTGTAGCAATTTTACCACTCTATTAAGAGGAACTTTATTTTATCTCTTGAGTAGCACTCTTTTTCTTAGAACAGAACGATATCCACTTGTTCTGCCGCTGATGATGCTAAGATCTCATCTTTCTCTATTTTGTGGCAGCCTCCATTATGACGTAGGTGGTTATCTCGTCCCATCAACCAGGGGGAACATTTTCAATCTCTCTTCATAGTTTACACTTTCATTTCTAGCACTGGAAGACAATTTGAACTACGTCTTTTAAAAATATTTTTTTCTGTTTTATCCGCAATACTCTCTTAGCATATTAAAATTTGTCTAACCTATGTTAAGGACATTTTATTTTCTTTTAGCCTTTTCTCCATCCATATATACATGAAGGTTACCTTGAAGTGAGCCAATATAGCAAGTGAAATTCCCACATTTTTATCCCAGAGATTTTCCAGTGGCAATCTTCGGTCATTTTTTTTCATTACTCGGAATTTATTTCTGTCTGACGTCATCAATACTTTATTCCGAAATCTATAAAATATATTCGCTGTTGTTTTTCTCATCTTTCTAGTAAGTGAAATTTCTCACTGTTAAATTTCCTCATTGTTTTGTCACTACATAATTTACTCTTTCTGGTCATGTCTCATTGTGAGAATTTATGGTCATTTTTATTACTTTGCAAAGGATTTATGCATCTACAGACATGTTGATGTGATTGTTTATTCATTGTTATACGTCTGTATTTGTCCATTA
>NC_091292.1:56609553-56669553 GCF_038502225.1 Cherax quadricarinatus
CTCACCATGAGGCGGGCCAAAACAACATGGGTTCGAAGTGTTGCTATTGATATATTGGTTACAACTATGACCATAATTTTTAAAGGGGTGGACCGGTAAAAAGCGGAAGGCCTCGGTCAGATGACCAATAGCTCCTACCGCGGGTCGTCATCCAAGACCCACGTCAGGAGACACTTGTCCAGCTTCTTGACGAACCTTACCTAACCTAACCACACCATTACATAACACCATAACCCACTACTCATATCCCTTATTCTACACCACATAATTCTTGAATTTATACACTTGTATCCCTCCTATTTTTCCTTCCTTCTCTCAGATACATCCTATTAAACCTCATTTACTTCTCCCTGTTGAAATTCTCTCAACCCTTCAGTCTTATTTCTCAACGTTAACAGTATTATCTATAATATTACCTCACAGCGCTGGAGGAATTATACTGCAATATTACTACACAACACCATAAAAAGTATCCAATAATATTACTGCACAACACTGTAAGAATTGTGTTGCAATATTCCATCACAACTCTGGATGAAATATATTACCTCACAACAGTGGAAGAATTGTGCAATAATATTACCTCACAACACTGGAAGAATTATGCAGTAATATTACTTCACAACACTGGAAGAATTATGCAGTAATATTACCTCACAACACTGGAAGAATTATGCAGTAATATTACCTCACAACACTGGAAGAATTATGCAGTAATATTACCTCACAACACTGGAAGAATTATGCAGTAATATTACTTCACAACACTGGAAGAATTATGCAGTAATATTACCTCACAACACTGGAAGAATTATGCAGTAATATTACCTCACAACACTGGAAGAATTATGCAGTAATATTACCTCACAACACTGGAAGAATTGTGCAATAATATTACCTCACAACACTGGAAGAACTATGCAGTAATATTACCTCACAACACTGGAAGAATTGTGCAATAATATTACCTCACAACATTGGAAGAATTATGCAGCAACATTACTTCACAATACATTAAAACATGACTAATAAAGAGTAATAAAGGATCAACGTATAAAAAGGGGACATGATTTAACCACTGCCAGTTTTATGTAAGAGCTTACAATATTACCAGCAGTGTAAGAGGTGACAGTGATCTTAATTCAGGGCACTAGCGATTTTTGCTGTATGGTGACAACTCGAGACAGGAAGGACTTGGCTATGTAATAACGTCTGTATCCAGGACTAACAACAGTGACTGTGTAATAACGATGCGTGAATCAAAGGCTTACGACAATGGCTGTGTAATAACGGCTGCATGAATGGCTGACAACGGTAACTGTGGTCTAAAATAACATCAATGGACAGATCTCTTGTGTCGTAGGATTAAGACAATTGAAGGTTTTTATTGGAGGGAAAATTGCAATTCTTTTGCTTATTTCATCCTTAACCTGACAACCTGCCAGCGTTTGTTGTTGACTTAAGTCAACAAGGTGATTCTTGAGTAAAACAATCATAATTATAGACGACTTGTCGTTTAAGTGAGAGTTTAAGTTCCTTTGTGTAATGTGGAGAAGTTATATATATATATGTGTGGGGGGGGGGTGACACTGTGTGTGTGGTGGGGTGATACTGTGTGTGGGGGTGATACTGTGTGTGTGGTGGGGTGATAATGTGTGTGTGGGGGTAATACTGTGTGTGTGGGGGTGATACTGTTTGTGTACTCACCTATTTGTGGTTGCAGGGTAGTACTGTGTGGTGGGGTGATACTGTGTGTGTGTGGGCGTGATACTGTGTGTGTGGGGGTGATACTGTGTGTGTGTGGGGGTAATACTGTGTGTGTGGGGGGTGATACTGTGTGTGTGGGGATGATACTGTGTGTGTGTGGGGATGATACTGTGTGTGTGGGGGTGGTACTGTGTGTGTGTGGGGGGTGATACTGTGTGTGTGTGGGGATGATACTGTGTGTGTGGGCGTGATACTGTGTGTGTGTTGGGGTGATACTGTGTGTGTGTTGGGGTGATACTGTGTGTGTGGGGGTGATACTGTGTGTGGGGGATGATACTGTGTGTGTGGGGATGATACTGTGTGTGGGGGGTGATACTATGTGTGTGATACAGTGTGTGTGGGGGTGATACTGTGTGTGTGGGGATGATACTGTGTGTGTGGGGGTGATACTGTGTGTGTGATACTGTGTGTGGGGGGGTGATACTGTGTGTGTGGGGGTGATACTGTGTGTGTGGGGGTGATACTGTGTGTGTGGGGGTGATGCTGTGTGTGTGGGGGTGACACTGTGTGTGTGGGGGTGATACTGTGTGTGTGGGGGTGATACTGTGTGTGTGGGGGTGATGCTGTGTGTGTGGGGGTGATACTGTGTGTGTGGGGGTGATGCTGTGTGTGTGGGGGTGATACTGTGGGGGGGATTATCGCTCACTATTAAGTCACGTGAAAGCATCAACAACTCTCCCTAAGCAACTAATAGATAAAAGTTTAACTGCAATAAAACTGCAATATTGCAACTGAATAAAACTTTACGAGTTGAACAAACGAACTTATAACCAAATAAAGTTAACTCAAGAAGTAATTATCGGGACGAGCAATGTTTACCCTTAAAGAATACAGGAAACCAGGGATCAGTTTCAACAGGTTTTATGAGTTGGTAAACATTAATCAAGTTCTACATGATCCTTAACATGCTTACTGCTGCCCCAGGAATCTAATAATAATACAAAGCGTCAAAACGGTTGAGTTTTATCAATAAGGAGCCTGAAGATGTCTGGATTGCACTGTAATATGCTGAGGAGGATAACACCATCTTATGTCTAAGGCACGGTAAGATATGTCTGAAAGAGGTGTGGAAGACGCCTGAGTTCTGGTAAGAAGACAACGACACTTTCCAAATTTGGTCTCGGTTGCTGTCTTAAATGTGAGTCTTACCTCGAGATCATTTATATATACCGTACTGTACTGTACTGTACTGTACTGTACTGTACTGTACTGTACTGTACTGTACTGTACTGTTCTGTACTGTTGCAATAAAACCACAGTAATAAATAACTGGACCAAGTATCGATCCCAGCAACATTTAGATGTTTTTATTTTCGAAACATTTCACCGACACAGTAGGTTTCTTCAGTAGAATACAGATATGAATAATTATGGAGACAACGGTAGCAGTGGCGATGTGAAGATGCTGTGATCAGTCTGTCAGCCACGAAGAAGTAATTTTTAGGTGGTCAGTCCCTCAGCCAGAAGGAAATATCAGGTCCATATAATTTCAACAAGAAAGATATCCCCCTCTATTACATACGGGTAACTTTTGATAGTTTCAAGTCTATTGGCATACTACCTTCTAGTGATTAGTCATGTACTGTAGTAGGGTTAATGGGTAAGCTATTTGGTATCTGAATTCTTTCATAACTCTGCCAGTATTTCATCGGATCATTTTGGTTTGTTAGTATTCAGCTTCTCTTGGTGCGAGTATTTCATTATTTTTAGACTGGTAGTTCCGTCGATACTTTGTTATCAGGCCCTTCAAGCAAATTTTCGTGACCTGGGGAAGTTGGCGTCATGTTCAGCTGCCAATACGGACGTGAAGGATGAGTTCAGTATTGATGCCATGTTGAGAATTGATGCCATGTTAAGAATTGATCCCTGTTGTTATTTGTTACTCTGAAATTATAGCAAGTTAAAGTAACCAAAAAAAAGGGCACAATACCGTGACTGAAACAATACACAAATAACCCGCACATAGAAGAGAGGAGCTTACGACGACGTTTCGATCCAACTTGGACCATTTACAAAGTCACACAAGTTAAAGGTTCTATCGTTAGTAACCTTCCCCCTCTGATGTGTTTGAAGGATACCTTTATTTAACCTTCGATGTTTGGTGAAAATCTCGTTTAGCAAGTCTGATTTTTTTTCTTGCTAAATATCTGTAATCATTTATAGATAGCATGAACTTTGAGGTTACCACTGAAATTAAATTTCTTGTATTCATTACGTGTTTTTCCCGTGATCATCCAGTCTGACTTTAATCTTCACGTTGTCTCTTTCTTGAAATTTTATTCTTCTGGATATTTAGAATTTTCTGCTAAATTTTACTCACGTTTCTTCTGCACTATCAGTATTTAGTAGTCTGATGCAGTTAACATTTGGGATATCTCGTGGCAGCTTAAAGTTAGCTCTAATACCATTAACAACATTCATAGTGTTAGCATTAATGTAAAAAATTGTGCTTATTTCGAATCAGTGATTTAATCACTGTCTCTAAGTATTTGTACGGCCTCAAATTATTGTATGTGTGATGATGACAGTATGGAGTGTACTGATGGTGGTGATAGTGTGGAGTGTACTGGTGGTGGTGATAGTGTGGAGTGTACTGGTGGTGGTGATAGTGTGGAGTGTACTGGTGGTGGTGATAGTGTGGAGTGTACTGGTGGTGGTGATAGTGTGGAGTGTATTGGTGGTGGTGATAGTGCGGAGTGTTCTGGTGGTGGTGATAGTGTGGAGTGTTCTGGTGGTGGTGATAGTGTGGAGTGTTCTGGTGGTGGTGATAGTGTGGAGTGTACTGGTGGTGGTGATACTATGAAGTTGAAGTGGCTATGACTGTGTAAAACGAAAGTATTGGTGGTAATGACCTACCAAATGCTTCGCAGTTACTCAAACCCACACTATTTGCAGATGACACTACATACGTCTTCTCTCACCCGAGCCTAGTCATGCTAGCCAATACCGTAAATACCGAATTACAGAAAATATCTACCTGGATGAGGATTAACAAACTTACACTAAACATTGACAAAACCTACTTCATTCAGTTTGGTAGCAGAGCTACAGATGTCCCTCTTAACATAATGATAAACGGATCACCTATCACAAAGCTAACAGAGGGAAAATTCTTAGGAATCCACCTTGATAAGAGACTCAAATTTCATACATATATACAACAAATTTCTAAGAAAATTTCCAAGACCGTAGGCATACTATCGAAGATAGGGTACTATGTTCCACAGTCAGCCCTCAGGGCCTTATATCACTCTCTTATTTACCCCTATCTCACCTATGGAATTTGTGCATGGGGCTCAACAACAATTAACCATCTCAGACCACTAATTACCCAACTAAAGGCTGCAGTCAGAATAACAAATTCCCACTATAGGCAGCACACTCCACCAATATTCAAAACACTAAACCTACTCACCATACAAAACATCCATACTTATTACTGCACCTATTACATACATAGAACACTTAACTCTACACAAATAACCCGCACATAAAAGAGAGAGAAGCTTACGACGACGTTTCGGTCCGACTTGGACCATTGACAAAGTCACACTGTGTGACTTTGTCAATGGTCCAAGTCGGACCGAAACGTCGTCGTAAGCTTCTCTCTTTTATGTGCGGGTTATTTGTGTATCGTTCCAGTCACGGTATTGTGCCTTTTTTGTTATTTAACACTTAACTCTGTAATTAACCCTCCCCTCAAACATCTCCTTGCCAACCTCAACAGAACACATGACCATAACACAAGGCACAGATCACTCTTTGATGTTCCACGTGTCAATCTCACGCTATGCAAAAACTCAATGCACATAAAAGGCCCTAAAATCTGGAATTCATTACCTGTAAATATAAAAGAAACACTACCTGTTTATAAATTCAAGTCTCTTCTCAAAGATCACTTACTCACCCAAAACCAAATAAATACTGAATAACTGAACCTTATAAATTGTATATCTTAAATGTTTCTCACAATTATATCACATAAATGTTAAACCTAAGACCTAAATCTAACTTTGTTATTTTTTTTAAATACACTACCTAACAGAATACTCCATTCTACTGAATGTACAACAATGCATGCAACCATATGACCTGTCTTTGTAATACTCATTTGTGCTTTATTGTTAACTGTTTACAATAATGTTTTATCACTGATTACATCATTGCTTAGTTAATCTTAAGTTAATTTTAAGCCAGCCCGTAATGCTATGCATACAAGTGGCTTTGGCATGCTGCTCTTACCTGGATTTTTTGTACCTCTGTATGTATGTTCAAATTATTAAATAAATAAATAAATAAAGCTGAAGAAGTGTACTAGTGATGGTGACTGGGAATGTGAGGTAGTGTACTGGTGATGGTGACTAAGAATGTAGTATACTGGTGATGGTGACCGGGAACATGGTGTAGTATACTGGGGTGGAGAGTGGGGACCTTCAAAGTGAAGAAGTGTATACTGGGGGGGGAGGTTGAGTGACCTGAGAAAAGTAAAGTGTTATACTTGCAGTGGGGAGTTTGGGAGTGAAAAGTGTTGTATCAGTGGTGACTCTGGCCACAAGTATACACTCCAGAAACTGACCATTTTAAAGTGCTGTTGGTATTAATGCTGTACATCCATACACTCGTTCGAAGCTTTCACAAGTGATGTGAATTTTTACTTGTAATAAAAAATCCATTTTTTATTAAAATTGAAAACCCCGATCCGAGCCATATTAACAGTCAGAAAATGAAGACTAATCTTCTCGTAACGTGAAAATTAAAAACAAAATTTGATTGAACCTAAACTTCTAATAACTGCATAAGGAAATTTTTAAATTTCGAAAAGAGTCTTAGCCTGGCAGATCACCTGCACGATGGCAATAAAAACAATACCAGAACCCTTATAAAATCTTCCAAGATAAAGGGAAGTATCAAAAGCAAGTACTGCGACCATAGAAAATAAACACACTGTTCAATATAGCGCAATCACAACAACTTAAAATATCCAGAATAGGTAAAAAACCCATATTAAGCTATACTAAAAGACTTGTGGAAGTTTGCTAAGGTCACTGTATGAACCCGGATAATTATAACAACCGCGATGTAAGAGAGAAGGACAAAGCCGTGGGTAGACAGTTAAAAATGTGCCACATAGTTAATTACTCTCCACAGTAAGAGGGAAACAGAAATACCTATAAGCAGATAGCTATGGGTGAGGCTTGTGCACCCGTTTCTCTGTTACTCTAAAGAATAGTGATGATTCCTCTTGAAGGGGTGCCAAACATCTACGTCCAGTAGATCCCTGTATAACCTGTTCGTCTTAAAATAGATTTTTTTAGACAAAGTTTATTCCAAGACTGATACTATCACATAAATTTCTTTAATGTAAGAGTAACAATGTCTTTAATTGCATATCCTGATGCAAAACGCCTAGGATTGTGGCGTCAACGCATATCAGAAGAAAAGCCAGGTATAATTAGAATAAATTATAAGTTTAAATTAAATATGTGTTTAAGATTGAATTTTCTTTCACCACTAATTGTGAGAAAACTCTGAAACTTCAGTGTTTCTTGTGTGGGAACATTGTAGTACAGCAGAAACCCTTCAAACCTACCTGAGCATCTGGGAAAAGATTTCCTGGAAAACGTTAGACTGGTTAGTTATTTCCAAGCAGGAGGAGGCATGATTTGATTGATAAAGCACTTAACCTACGATGAAAGTCGGTGCAGCTTAGATACTTGTCTTGGAAGCATCATGCAAAGTAGCTTCTTTGATAACTAAAACTAAGATGCCACACACGTCTGGGTGAAGTTTAATCAAGTCATTTTCTCTAGAAATGGTGGAGCTGGTGTGTGGCAACTACCACTGGAAGGAAATAAGCACAAATATGTTGCATTTAAATGGCATGATTAACTTAGGAATTCCAGGTATATAATCGGATATTCCTTAATAGGTGATGAGGAACTTAAAATTCATTCGTCTGCCATTTAACATGCAGAAGGGAGAGGCTACGGATGTGGCTTATTGCAGTCATTTGCTAGATTTTGTGTAATAAATGAAGTGATTCAATCTTACAGCGAGTCAATCTTACACACAGGTTAATTATTTTCTGTAACTATTTATAAGAAACGAGGCAGTGACTGCTCATCCTTCTTAAGGATTTTTTGGAAGTTCATGACTGCTAATTCCAGCAACAAGTGGTAACGAATTTCTCTAACTGTCCAGCATCAACGCTTAGGAAAGAATCAGTCTGGTAAAAGCCACTTATCATCAGATTGTTATAACTTACCGCATTTTCCATCTACAGGCGCTGGCCTCAACAACGCTGCCTTAAAATATGAAGGTAGAGAGCACAAATAACCCGCACATATGCGGGTTATTTGTGTATTGTTCCAGTCACGGTGTTGTGCCTTTTTGTTATCTATGAAGTGAGAGTATCTACATCCTTGCAGGTCATGAATTTCATACGAGATCGTCCTGCAAATCATCACCCAATCAAAATAATCTACAGGAAGTTGGCTCAAAGCACCACGCTCAGTATCTCACCAACGTTCTTTGGCTCTCATGAGGTCATGTTTCCACTAAGCGTTTGTTACTTCGAGGGAAGTTGCCATGTTTCTCTCTGGACAATTTGAGGATTCTCGTTTTTTTTTCCATCTTATTTAACTGACTTGAATCGGTCTGTTCATGAGTCTGACACGAATAGCTGTATCCTGGGAAGAAGTTGAATGCATTTTTTACAAGTGGCTCCCTTGGAAATATAAAGTTGTGAACAAGAATTAAGTAAATTTGTGAGAAACCCTGAGGCGCGTAAGTAATAAAGAATTCCTTCCTAGTCACGAAGGATGAAAATTTGCATTATTTGACAATCGTAGATCTTTTGTAAACATCTGTAACTGACGTGTGTATGTGTGTTTCATGTAGCCAGGATATCTAATAAAATTTAGACAGAAAAATGGCTATTCGGGGTATTCATTATTAAAGACTACACATTGGTTCTCCAGGAAGTAAATTAAATTCTTTGTCGCGAAAATTTATTCACGAAACTAGTGTAAAGCTTCATAGGTTGGTGGCTGCCAACCTATGAGCCTCTACACTAGTTTCGTGAATAAATTTTTGCGACAAAGAATTTAATTTACTTCCTGGAGAACCAATATGAAGCATTTAATAATAAACACACTGAATGGCCATTTTTTTTCTCTAAATTTTATTAGATACGAAATTCCGATACATAAATTCTGGAAACGTTCAAAGGTGATGTTTGAAGATCTGGAGGTTCCGCAAGTACAAAAAAAAAAAAATAGGAATTACAGTTAGTCCTAGTGAACACTAAGATACCTGTTTGGAAATAAATGGTATATAATACCGACACAATGGAAAAATAAAAACGCAAGCAGTATAATGTGATCCTTTATTGACAACGTTTCGCCCACACAGCGGACTTTATCAGATCTACCCAGGTAGATCTGTTTATGACTTGATAAAATAACCCTCTTACGAGAGATGTGAACACGAAGGCGGTACAGAATACTCCTATTGAGGCAAATTAGTTTATTCAGGTATACACAAATACAGTTACATAGATTATCATACACAGCAGCATATGTGCAGAAATACAATAAGTGCACTAAAGGGTAACTCTGCAGCAGTAAGTTCAAGGCTTTTCAACACCCATCAAATATATGGGAATTACCAACAGATCTTTGAATATGATAGAATAATTACTTCGATAGAGTACCTACAGGATCTGAATCCGGTGTCGATGGTTACCAAACCCGCTACAAGCACATACCCTACATGCACTAAACACACACTCATAATATACACTCCCCATGCACTCAAGATATGCACTCTACATACACATTTCACACATATTCAACATAATCACATAAATTCAACATTACACATGTTACATTCAAGATGAATCCTACTTGAATGTATATTCAACATAACTTATACTTACTTCACATACATACTCGATATACATACTCCACATATATGCTCCACATATATACTCCATACATTCACTAAAGCTTAGACTAAAGCTTGGGTGGCCTGGTGGCCTGATGGCTAAAGCTCCCGCTTCACACACGGAGGGCCCGGGTTCGATTCCCGGCGGGTGGAAACATTCCGACACGTTTCCTTACACCTGTTGTCCTGTTCACCTAGCAGCAAATAGGTACCTGGGTGTTAGTCGACTGGTGTGGGTCGCACCCTGGGGGACAAGATTAAGGACCCCAATGGAAATAAGTTAGACAGTCCTCGATGACGCACTGACTTTCTTGAGTTATCCTGGGTGGCTAACCCTCCGGGGTTAAAAATCCGAACGAAATCTTATCTCTTATCTTATCTTATCTTAGACACCAACAGACAGTACACACACCTACTTACCTTAATACACACACCTACATATCGTAGTACACACACCTACATACTGTAGTACACACATCTACGTACCATAGTACACGCAACTAAACATACTAGCACACACCTACATACACTAACCCCCCCCCACACACACACAAGTACAGTACATATGCAATGCGAAAATGAACTTTCAGTAGCAGTGGCTGGAACAAGTTGTTTACCTCGCTGCCGCCACAACCCGCTCATGTCTCTCAGCCTGTGAGATGAACATCGTTTGGATACATTTCTATTCCAGTAATAAGGTTTCAGAAACTCCAAGAATCATCTCGCTAATATATAAAGGCCGAAGATCACTGAACTAGGGATAAACAAGTCGCATCCCAATACTTAGCAAGAAAATGGTGTCAGTGGAAGGTGTCAGCTGTTTCCTCGTAGATCCTGATTTCTCTGTCATTGTAACGCTTATTGTTGTGTATTTATGCAGTTGAGCTATACTGTTGCACTGTACACCCAGTCTTGTAACTTCAGCAACGAACGTGTAGTTTCCAAGTATTTACACTGTGATGGTGTCTCCCTTCCGCCCAACCTTCAACTTCTTGACTTTTCGCGAGGATAGTTGTTGTTGTTTTATTTGTTAGGAAACAGGACAAGTGTTCCTTGATACGGGTCTTAGTCGTATGATGACCCACTAAACAAAGCTTTTGGTTATATAAGAGAATCCTTTCAAGTGTTTAACGATCCACCCCACGCAGGCACCAGCGGTCACTCATCGTTTTTTAGACGATGTAATCAGTCCATCACCCTTAAAGTTTTGAGGTGGTCAGTCCCTCAGTCTGGAGAAGAGCATTGTTCCATAATCTGAAACAATATGGTTTTGAAGAAGCCTACTGTGTAGGCGAAACGTTTCGAAATAAAGATACCTAACTGTTGTATATGTGTCTTACCTAACAACCTGTCGGTATTTTATACCATTTTAATGTTCCATCGTTTTTTACTTCGTTACTGCCTGGTAATGATATGCATATATAAATTTATATGCGTTAATTTCTCCTAACTTTACCCTGACAAATCAAGAATAAAAATCTACTTGAATTTTTTGAAAAATTTCGTGCGAAGAAAATTTATTTAAGGGCTATTCGGTAAATAATGCACGCACGAGGTGGACAGCTGGTTGGCCTCGCTGCCAGACGTGAACTCCCTCACTCCCACCCTCCCAGCTCGTATGTAATTTCATGACTGACTGATAATTGATGACTGGGACATTGACATCGTCTGGGTATCTTTATAAAGAGTCGTTTCACCCGTGTTATTAATCAAAACCAGAGTCATGAGGACGTAGTCATTTACACCGGAATCACTGGAAGAAGCGAAGAGATGCTGTAGTTGAAGAAGCGAAGAGATGCTGTAGTTAAAGACATCCTCACATGTGGGCGGGACCCACTAATGGAAAAAAGTTTCGTCCCATTAGTGGGCCAGAGATTTTTGCAGTGAAGTTGTAAAAGATTTTCTCTGTCTTATCTTGTCAGTACTCCTTAAAGTCACTACTAGGCCCCGCCCATATGCGATCATGTCTTCAACTGTTGCATCTGTCCACTTCTTCCACTACCTTCAGCTGAAATGTCTCCATCCCAATGGCTCTGTATTACTCTGACAAAATTTGATGTGCTGGTAAAATTTCTCAGCATATATACCCAAATGTTGCTCATGTGTCATAGTCATCAGCTTGTCTCTATTAAACCTTTCTATCTAAAGATGGCCGCTAACTATAAATAAATATAGATTAATTTAGGTTAGGTTAATTTAATTTAGGTTATAAATAAGTCATCCTAACAATAATATATAATTTTCGTCTCAGTTTATATCTTACAGAAACTTACCCACTGAAACACCTGGGAAAACATACTGGAGGAGGACGGGTTGTGCAGTGGGAGTGGCATTATCATTATCAATTATTTGGTTTCATATTTTGTGTAGAAATATTAAGTGATGACCACCAACCCGGAGGAGGAGTGCAAACAACACACAGATTACTGACATTATTGGTGGGACGTCTGAATGAGTGTCCTTGTTGCAGAGTTTTGTAATTGTATATATTGTATACTATATAAAAAAAAAGCCTCTTGTTATGCAAAGCATTTCTGTCAAATTAGGTTTTGTCCCCAAATGCGACCCACATCAGTCGACTAACACCCAGGTACCTACTTACTGCTAGGTGAACATGGAAAACATCTAAATTAGTGACCTTGTTGAAGGAGGACGTTTAAGGTAATAGTCTCGGAACGGGATAAAAGTAAATTATAAGCCATTTTGTTGGGAATTATGAATTAAGCTTAATTACTTAGACAGAAGAATTTTCTCAAGCCACAAGAACACAGAGGCTAAATGATACACTGCGTAAATCACATTGTTAAAAGCAAATAAAGAAAGAAGAGAGGAAGAAGAGGAGCAGCAGTAAAGCGCTAGGTCAAGAGAAGACGGTGACAACCGTGCATTGTTGTACTCAAGTTTAACCTGTAATTCTTCAGAAAAGTTACCCCTTAAGTTTCTACAAGAACTAGATTAAATATTGATAAAAAGAGGCACAGGAAGTGGAAGCCAGAATGGAAATGGTGTAATTATGTTAATACGCATTCCGTATTGTGTTTTGTTTTTTGGGGAGAGAGGTGAAGGGAGTTCAGTAATGGCGGAGCGGATGTAACTCTCTTGCATATTAATTACATACTTTTAAACTACTGGAAGACGATAACAACGATAAAACGAAAGAAAAAAAAATCGCCTAGAATAAATAGTATGTTATGTACGGTAATGAAAAAATATCTTAGAATTACAAATATCATTATAAGATTGAGGTGTCAAGTGTGTTTCTGTGTTTCATTAACTGGTAAACGAGTTACAGGTGACGAATTACAGGTGACAAGTTATAGGTGACGAGTTATAGGTGACGAGTTATAGGTGACGATATTTTGAGAAACAGTTTTACAAAAAAAACGTAGAATATAAATGATCAGAAAAAAAAGTCTCTTCTCAATTCTTTCTCTGCTGTAACAACACACCCCCATCATCAGAGAACCTAACATTCCTTGTCATTGTGTTATCTCCCTAAGTTAGCTGTCAAATCCCTCACCCTGTTGTCATATCTCTCATCCTGTTAACTATTCAGTAACCCTGTCATCTCCCGCATCCTACTCTTATCCCAGGTTTCTCAATCGTGTGTGTGTGTCGCCAATTTTTGGATTCTTGAACCTTATCATATATACTTCTTAGTTTGCCTCTATTATTATTATTAGTAGTAGCAGTAGTAAAGTTCGCGACCACTGTCAGCCTCAGAGTTATCTCTGAGTTACCAGACCCTGCCACGTGGAGGCCAGTGGTTCGTCTTTAGGGTCCCCCCCCACTCTTTACCGTCTTGGGGTTTCCCTCAGGTTATTGTGTCCAGGAGTCTACCTGTGTCCCCTCAGGTATCATCCCTTTCCCACTTTCCCAAGGTTATTCCCTCTGTCTCTTGCCTTCTCGCTGGTTACCTTCTTTTGGATCATGTTTCCAGGTCTCCATCCGTGGGTCCCCGGATGTCAACCTTTCCACACTCCCCACTTTCAGTTTTTTTTGGTGCTTCCCCTAGTTCCGTGTCTCCAGAAGTCCACCTGTGTCCCCTCAGATGAACTCCCTTCTTCACTTCCTCAGGTTCCGCATTTTTTATTATTTTGCTATTTTTTGGTGCCTTTCCCAGGTCGGTGGTTCCCCACTTCCCCAAGGCCAGCGATTTTTGGCTCCTCCCCAGTGGCCGAGTTGAGTGGCACCTTCGTCTCGTCTAGCTGGCCTACTGTTCGTGGTTGTCTTGGTGGGTGGAATTACAGGAGGGGACACACAGAGAACAGCGTCCTGTAATTCCATCCACCAAGACAGTCGCGAACAGTAGACCAGCTGGACGAGGCGAAGCTGTCACTCAACTCGGCCACCAAGCAGAGGTTACTAACTAGAAATCTTGGACTTCTATTTATATATCATAGTGTGTTCAAGTTATTTTTTGTTTTTGTTTTTGTTCATACAGCTTTATAAGTTTACGTGTGAACGGTTTATTCTGAATATTTGTTCGTCTTGCATATATAATGCTAGGTACTGGAACGTCCACAAGTAAACACGCAAACACACACACACACACACACACACACACACACACACACACACACACACACACACACACACACACACACACACACACACACACACACACACACACACATAATACTCTCATCCCACTCAAAAAAAATATATATATATAAAGACAATTTACTTCCCCAGCACACGTACAATAATACTTACTATCCTCACACTTACGTCACTTACATATGTGCAAACTTTCTCATGCCCATATCTATAATTTCTAACACAACTGTTAAAATGATTTTATATTGCACGGGCAATGAAGAGAAAATGAGGAAAATCCTTACCATAAATTTTAATAGAATTCTGAATAAACGTGATGGAGAATGTTGTTATAGAGGATTTTGAAGATATCCTTAATGAGAAATATGAAGATAACTTATTGTAAGTTACTGCATTGTTCTTGCGTGTTTCCGTACCATTGTTGTGCATTACTTAACCATTCTGGTATGTTGACATGTTTGCTGTATTGCACTTCAAAGTTTCCCACTGTACCTTCCACAACAGTGTCTCCCACACTGGCAGTCATGTCACTCCTCAAGCAATTATCTTGCATAATTCAACATTCCCAACGCATTCACTTACCTCTAAGGATCCCCGTTTCTCAACCGCTCATACCTCCCCTTATAAAATATTAATACAGATAACAATATTTGCATGCACCAAAAATCAGCAAATCTCAGGCAATAAAGTCGACCATCATGGTAGTCTACATTTGTTGATAAATGAGATTTCGGCAGCCAATTCTGCAACTTGCCTAGTTCGTCTTATTGTTACCGTGTCCAGTGCTGCTGTATTTTGCAATGATGTCTTGCTGTAATATACATTTGCAACCCGTAAGTCGTGTCCAAGTTAACAAAGAATTTCTTCAGTTTATTTAACTATTATTAAATAATGCATTACAAATTTATCTAAAATGTGCAAGGCTTTGTTAGATTCGTTACAGAGGCACACTATGCTACCGAAGTTAGATTTATGAAATGGGACTAATTCTTTTTGCTATTTTAATCTGCAAGCGAAAAAAAATTAAATGGAAAAAGCTGAACTTATTACACAGACGTAACTTCTGTACACTGCATAAGTCGCTGCTACAGTTTTAACGTGTTCACTTAACAAGACTGAAGTAACTATGGGTTCAGAAGGAACGGAATTTTCAAAAGTATTCTTCCAACCGTGAAAAATCATACGTTCAATAGATACGTTACAATTAAGGATTACTTTCCAATAGATTCGAAAGTATAATTATATACTCTTTAAAAAAAATACGTGTTTGCAGTATTTAAAAGGCCTCCATAGCAAGAGATATCTTTAATAGCAGAAAAATAAATTGAAAATCACAAACACAAATCAAAAGCTCTCCAAAAAAGCTACCAATTCAGAAGATATGATCTGGTAACAAAAATAATGTCACCGGAGGATCTTGCAGCCTACCCAACACGTCTTCTTAACGTCTCACGAAAACTTACTTTAATGAATGGTATTTAACCTATAAATTTCAGATTATTATGCCTAAACATATGAATGTATTCATAACATTTATTTCTTATATCTGTTATATTGCCCAAGTTAATTAAAAATAATTGAAATGAAACGCTTAGAATATATAGAAGAGACTTGTTTATCTTTGTTGTTGATAAACACTTGAGAGTTATTCACCAAAATATTTCTCTTCTGTTCATCAATGATCTGGTAAAAGAGGAAGTATAATATGCATCTGGATAGACATTTTTGCACAAGGATGTTTACAGTTTGCTTGACGTACTACCTGAACATAAGGGTTAAAATGCCTGCGATTTCCCAGGCACTGTGACCCTTACCACTTTATTTAACACATTCCAGTAAAATAATAATTCCTTAAAAATTAAGATAATCTATGGATGATGTTAAATGTTTCACTTCAAACTGTAAAATTAAGTCGCTATAAAATAAATATTAAAGCTTCTTTTTATTATAATAAAATAAATAAAATGTACTTCAGTCGAACGAAAAAAAGAATTCAAGACTCCGCCGGGAGTCGAACCCGAGTCTGCTGCTTTAGAGGCAGCCGTGCTGACCGCTGCACCACAGAGCCGTAATCTTCTAAGATGGAGTTTTACTATATAGCTCAATGGTACTGTTGGCAAAGTAATGACGTTTATTAGAAGCCTGGCATCTGGCTTTGTTGGCACCCACGCTGACGGTACTTGTGACCAGTGCTTCTGTCCCAGTTGGCACGGAGGTGAACGGTACTAGTGACCAGTAAGGAAACATCCAGGAGTAACAGAGCAACATGGAAGAACAGTTCAAGAGGAGGTACTAAATCAGGTGGAAGAATTCAGTCAGGTGCTGAAACTAAGTCAGAATCACTTTCTGTAATCCACTTAAATAACAGGTTTTCTTGTGAGACAGTTTGAGGAACGACCTATAATGTGGCCACGTTAGTCACTGCTTAAGAAGGAAGGGTAACTACATGTGGAAGGTAAATGGTGTGAGGCTGATTACAACTGCAGGTCAAAGGTGTTTTCCGAAGGTGCATAACAGGTGAAAGTGAGAGACTAACTGTAGGCGTTCTGTAAGGTAAATATAAGTGTAAATATTATGGGAAATACAGGAGAGTTGCTTCATCTTTTTCTTCTGTTATCACTATCTATATGGGACTCCACTCTGCCTCTCTTCCTCTTCTTAATTTTTCTTCTTCTTATTAGTATTACTGCTTTTATTATTATTGCTTTTATTATTATTACTATTATTTTTATTGTCGTTGTTATTTTTAGTGAAGTGAATGCACAGATAAATTCCAGTCAGCATTAGTTCAGTTTATTCCACATCACCATTGAACCTACACTGCTGGGATCTCTTAAAATCTCTCAACTTCCACTACTGGAGTGGAGACGAGAAGAAATAAAGAAATGACACACTGTACGGACAGGAACAAGAACAGGACAGGACAAGAGCAAAGGACAGGAGATAAAAATAAATACAGGACAACACAAGGACAGGACAACAACACAAGGACAGGACAACACAAGGACAGGACAGCAATAACACAAGGACCACACCTTAGTAAAAGAGGGCGACTTACCTTACACTAGGCTAGTACAGCGACGATCACCACCATTCGCTAATTGCATTACAACGTGAATGAGACTACTCTTAGCTGTCTATTACATACATATCTACTCGGCAACTTCTCTCCTACATTAAGCCAGGTGTAACCAGTAACAAGAGACGTATCTCGTAGTGTTCATCACAACTGAAGTTAACCTACAGACCCTCACGACGGTAAGTGCTTGTCCACAGTACTATTGAATGCGCATTTATTTGTATGTTACTCGCACTGTCCACACGTGAAGGGTCGCCCACTACCCTTCAGTCTATCAGAGACATTACTACAACTATACCGGCCTACACTGCACTGTGTGGAATCAGAGTCAGAGGTAAGCAACTCAGTTAACTGGAAATGGAATAGCAAGTTTCCTGGAATGGATTCAACCTGACTGGATAATTAACCGATCAGTCATACACCCACAGAAAGGGTTCGTCAGCTAAGGAAGCTGACGAATATTGGGAGATATCCTGAAAGCCCTACTGAAGTCACTCAGATCAGGTTGACAGATTGCAACACCTTGCATGATCCCTATTCAGCGTGATGGAATATGGCAGAGAAACATATTGAACTTTTCTTCCCACAGTGTAACCAGGGAAGGATCTGCTATGAGACTAATAAGGCTTAAGCTTCAGGGCCCCTAATCCCATAGGGGGCCCAAAAGCGGCTTTAGTCCACATTGCTTAAGAATTCTGGGTCTACTGTATGAGAAGGGGTTGTGAAGGGGCCCCCATAACAATTCAAGCTTCAGGGCCCCAAAAATGTAGGTCCGCAACTGACTGTAATTACCATGAAGAATTAGACAACAGCACACTGCGGATGTATCCACGTTTTTCTTTACTTAAGCAAAGAAATCATCCTATTTATCAGACATTACCATACTGGGTATGTTGTTTGCTTATCGGTAGTTGATTATGCCTCACCAAACAACCCGAAAAGGTAAACAAGCGGAAAAACAAATATGGCATTTCATGACGTTGTATTGTGGGGGGGGAGGGGTAGGTGAGGAATGTTGCATTGTAGGGGTGAGGAATGTTGCATTGTAGGGGTGAGGAATGTTGTATTGTGGGGATGAGGAATGTTGCACTGTGGGGGTGAGGAATGTTGCATTGTGGGGGTGAGGAATGTTGCACTGTGGGGGTGAGGAATGTTGCATTGTGGGGGTGAGGAATGTTGCATTGTAGGGGTGAGGAATGTTACATTGTAAGGGTGAGGAATGTTGCACTGTGGGGGTGAGGAATGTTGTATTGTAGGGGTGAGGAATGTTGCACTGTGGGGGTGAGGAATGTTGCATTGTAGGGGTGAGGAATGTTGCACTGTGGGGGTGAGGAATGTTGCATTATGGGGTGAGGAATGTTGTATTGTTGGAGTGAGGAATGTTGCATTGTGGGGGTGAGGAATGTTGTATTGTGGGAGTGAGGAATGTTGCATTGTGGGGATGAGGAATGTTGCATTGTAGGGGTGAGGAATGTTGCACTGTGGGGGTGAGGAATGTTGCATTGTGGGGATGAATGTTGCACTGTGGGGGTGAGGAATGTTGCATTGTGGGGGTGAGGAATGTTGCACTGTGGGAGTGAGGAATGTTGCATTGTGGGGATGAGGAATGTTGCACTGTGGGGGTGAGGAATGTTGTATTGTGGGGTTGAGGAATGTTGCATTGTGGGGGTGAGGAATGTTGCACTGTGGGGGTGAGGAATGTTGCATTGTGGGGGTGAGGAATGTTGTATTGTGGGGATGAGGAATATTGCATTGTGGGGGTGAGGAATGTTGCATTATAGGGGTGAGGAATGTTGCACTGTGGGGGTGAGGAATGTTGTATTGTAGGGGTGAGGAATGTTGCACTGTGGGGGTGAGGAATGTTGTATTGTAGGGGTGAGGAATGTTGCACTGTGGGGGTGAGGAATGTTGTATTGTAGGGGTGAGGAATGTTGCACTGTGGGGGTGAGGAATGTTGTATTGTGGGGATGAGGAATATTGCATTGTGGGGGTGAGGAATGTTGCACTGTGGGGGTGAGGAATGTTGCATTATGGGGATGAGGAATGTTGCACTGTGGGGGTGAGGAATGTTGCATTGTGGGGGTGAGGAATGTTGCACTGTGGGGGTGAGGAATGTTGTATTGTGGGGATGAGGAATATTGCATTGTGGGGGTGAGGAATGTTGCATTGTAGGGGTGAGGAATGTTGCACTGTGGGGGTGAGGAATGTTGTATTGTAGGGGTGAGGAATGTTGCACTGTGGGGGTGAGGAATGTTGTATTGTGGGGATGAGGAATATTGCATTGTGGGTTTGAGGAATATTGCATTGTGCGGGTGAGGAATGTTGCATTGTGGGGGCGAGGAATGTTGCATTGTGGGGGGTGAGGAATGTTGTATTGTGGGGGTGACGAATGTTGCATTGAGGGTGACGAATGTTGCATTGTGGGGGTGAGGAATGTTGCATTGTGGGGGTGAGGAATGTTATTGTGGGGGTGAGGAATGTTGCATTGTAGGGGTGAGGAATGTTGTTTTTTGGGGGTGAGGAATGTTGCATTGTGGGGGTGAGGAATGTTGCATTGTAGGGGTGAGGAATGTTGCATTGTAGGGGTGAGGAATGTTGCATTGTAGGGGTGAGGAATGTTGCATTGTGGGGGTGAGGAATGTTGCTTTTTGGGGGTGAGGAATGTTGCATTGTAGGGGTGAGGAATGTTGCTTTTTGGCGGTGAGGAATGTTGCACTGTAGGGGTGAGGAATGTTGCATTGTGGGGGTGAGGAATGTTGCATTGTAGGGGTGAGGAATGTTGCATTGTGGGGGTGAGGAATGTTGCATTGTGGGGGTGAGGAATGTTGCATTGTGGGGGTGAGGAATGTTGCAATCATCGTCTCTCACCACTCAACCATCGTCTCTCACCACTCAATCATCGTCTCACCACTCAACCATCGTCTCTCACTAACCACTCAACCATCGTCTCTCACTCACCACTCATCCATCATCTCACCACTCAACCATCGTCTCTCACTCACCACTCAACCATCGTCTCTCACTCACCACTCGTCCATCGTCTCTCACCACTCAACCATCGTTTCTGCCTCACCACTCAATCATTGTCTCTCCCTCACCATTCAACCATCGTCTCTCACCACTCAGCAATCGTCTCTCACCACTCAACCAGCGTCTCTCACTCACCACTCAACCATTGTTTCTGCCTCACTATTCAACCAGCGTCTCTCACTCACCACTCAACCATCGCCTCTCACTCACCACTCAACCATCGCCTCTCACTCACCACTCAACCATCGCCTCTCACTCACCACTCAACCATCGTCACTCACCACTCGACCATTGTCTCTCACTCACCACTCAATCATCGCTTCTCACCAATCAACCATCGTCTCTCACTACTCAATCATCTTCTCTCACCACTCAACCATCGTCTCTCACCACTCAACTATCGTCTCTCACCACTCAACCATCGTCTCTCACCACTCAACCATCGTCTCTCACCACTCAACCATTGTCTCTCACCACTCAACCATAGTCTCTCACCACTCAACCATCGTCACTCACCACTCAACCATCGTCTCTCACCACTCAACCATAGTCTCTCACCACTCAACCATAGTCTCTCACCACTCAACCATCGTCACTCACCACTCAACCATAGTATCTCACCACTCAGCCATCGTCACTCACCACTCGACCATCGTCACTCACCACTCAACCATAGTCTCTCACCACTCAACCATCGTCACTCACCACTCAACCATCGTCTCTCACCACTCAACCATAGTCTCTCACCACTCAACCATCGTCACTCACCACTCAACCATAGTATCTCACCACTCAACCATCGTCACTCACCACTCAACCATCGTCACTCATCACTCAACCATAGTATCTCACCACTCAACCATCGTCACTCACCACTCAACCATAGTCTCTCACCACTCAACCATAGTCTCTCACCACTCACCCATCGTCACTCGCCACTCAACCATAGTATCTCACCACTCAACCATAGTATCTCACCACTCAACCATAGTCTCTCACCACTCAACCATCGTCACTCACCACTCAACCATAGTATCTCACCACTCAACCATAGTCTCTCACCACTCAACCATAGTATCTCACCACTCAACCATAGTCTCTCACCACTCAACCATAGTATCTCACCACTCAACCATAGTCTCTCACCACTCAACCATAGTCTCTCACCACTCAACCATAGTATCTCACCACTCAACCATAGTCTCTCACCACTCAACCATAGTATCTCACCACTCAACCATAGTCTCTCACCACTCAACCATAGTATCTCACCACTCAACCATAGTCTCTCACCACTCAACCATAGTATCTCACCACTCAACCATAGTATCTCACCACTCAACCATAGTATCTCACCACTCAACCATAGTATCTCACCACTCAACCATAGTATCTCACTACTCAACCATAGTCTCTCACCACTCAACCATAGTATCTCACCACTCAACCATAGTATCTCACTACTCAACCATAGTCTCTCACCACTCAACCATAGTATCTCACC
The DNA here is from genome assembly GCF_038502225.1 of Cherax quadricarinatus. Lineage (NCBI taxonomy): Eukaryota > Metazoa > Arthropoda > Malacostraca > Decapoda > Parastacidae > Cherax > Cherax quadricarinatus. The sequence goes on from NC_091292.1 coordinate 56,631,441, forward strand.
ACTCAACCATAGTCTCTCACCACTCAACTATAGTATCTCACCACTCAACCATAGTATCTCACCACTCAACCATAGTATCTCACCACTCAACCATAGTATCTCACTACTCAACCATAGTATCTCACCACTCAACCATAGTATCTCACCACTCAACCATAGTATCTCACCACTCAACCATAGTATCTCACCACTCAACCATAGTATCTCACCACTCAACCATAGTATCTCACCACTCAACCATAGTATCTCACTACTCAACCATAGTATCTCACCACTCAACCATAGTCTCTCACCACTCAACCATAGTCTCTCACCACTCAACCATAGTATCTCACCACTCAACCATAGTATCTCACCACTCAACCATAGTATCTCACCACTCAACCATAGTATCTCACTACTCAACCATAGTATCTCACCACTCAACCATAGTCTCTCACCACTCAACCATAGTCTCTCACCACTCAACCATAGTATCTCACCACTCAACCATAGTATCTCACTACTCAACCATAGTATCTCACCACTCAACCATAGTATCTCACCACTCAACCATAGTCTCTCACCACTCAACCATAGTATCTCACCACTCAACCATCGTCACTCACCACTCAACCATAGTATCTCACCACTCAACCATAGTCTCTCACCACTCAACCATAGTATCTCACCACTCAACCATCGTCACTCACCACTCAACCATAGTCTCTCACCACTCAACCATCGTCACTCACCACTCAACCATAGTCTCTCACCACTCAACCATAGTCTCTCACCACTCAACCATAGTATCTCACCACTCAACCATAGTATCTCACCACTCAACCATAGTATCTCACCACTCAACCATAGTATCTCACCACTCAACCATAGTATCTCACCACTCAACCATAGTATCTCACCACTCAACCATAGTATCTCACCACTCAACCATAGTATCTCACCACTCAACCATAGTATCTCACCACTCAACCATAGTATCTCACCACTCAACCATAGTCTCTCACCACTCAACCATAGTATCTCACCACTCAACCATAGTATCTCACCACTCAACCATAGTATCTCACCACTCAACCATAGTATCTCACCACTCAACCATAGTATCTCACCACTCAACCATAGTATCTCACCACTCAACCATAGTATCTCACCACTCAACCATAGTATCTCACTACTCAACCATAGTCTCTCACCACTCAACCATAGTATCTCACCACTCAACCATAGTCTCTCACCACTCAACCATAGTATCTCACCACTCAACCATAGTATCTCACTACTCAACCATAGTCTCTCACCACTCAACCATAGTATCTCACCACTCAACCATAGTCTCTCACCACTCAACCATAGTATCTCACCACTCAACCATAGTCTCTCACCACTCAACCATAGTCTCTCACCACTCAACCATAGTCTCTCACCACTCAACCATAGTCTCTCACCACTCAACCCTAGTCTCTCACCACTCAACCATAGTCTCTCACCACTCAACCATAGTATCTCACCACTCAACCATAGTCTCTCACCACTCAACCATAGTATCTCACCACTCAACCATAGTCTCTCACCACTCAACCATAGTCTCTCACCACTCAACCATCGTCACTCACCACTCAACCATAGTCTCTCACCACTCAACCATAGTCTCTCACCACTCAACCATAGTATCTCACCACTCAACCATAGTATCTCACTACTCAACCATAGTCTCTCACCACTCAACCATAGTATCTCACCACTCAACCATAGTCTCTCACCACTCAACCATAGTATCTCACCACTCAACCATAGTCTCTCACCACTCAACCATAGTATCTCACCACTCAACCATAGTATCTCACTACTCAACCATAGTCTCTCACCACTCAACCATAGTATCTCACTACTCAACCATAGTCTCTCACCACTCAACCATAGTATCTCACTACTCAACCATAGTCTCTCACCACTCAACCATAGTATCTCACCACTCAACCATAGTCTCTCACCACTCAACCATAGTATCTCACCACTCAACCATAGTATCTCACCACTCAACCATAGTATCTCACTACTCAACCATAGTCTCTCACCACTCAACCATAGTATCTCACTACTCAACCATAGTCTCTCACCACTCAACCATAGTATCTCACCACTCAACCATAGTATCTCACCACTCAACCATAGTCTCTCACCACTCAACCATAGTATCTCACTACTCAACCATAGTCTCTCACCACTCAACCATAGTATCTCACTACTCAACCATAGTATCTCACCACTCAACCATAGTATCTCACCACTCAACCATAGTATCTCACCACTCAACCATAGTATCTCACCACTCAACCATAGTATCTCACCACTCAACCATAGTATCTCACCAAGTCGTAGGATTTAAAATAATTTCCATCACTGTGGAGAATTTGCAACTTTTTCCCTTCTGGTTCATTTTATTTATTAATATTTGCAGGTCCATCATGGGGGTGTGCCTTGATGCCTTGATCCAAGGAACTGGAGCAGTCCTTCTCTTCGTTGAATCAACTCTAATTACCTCTTATTCCCAAGGCGTTATATTAAGCTACAGACTTACCACTTGTAAATTAATTACATACCGTACTTTCCGGCGTATAAGGCGCGCTTTTTTACCTCCCATGAAAAAGTCTTGGAAAATCAGCCTGCGTCTTATATGCTCAACGTCAGGGTCAAGGGTAGGCTTTGGGTTACGCTTTAGCAGTTGTTTACTAACGTTACAACTGCTTGGAAATTCATATATATTACATGATCGTGCGCCTTATATGGCGGAGAATACGGAAATTAATTACATTATTGGAAGGCTATTCAAGGATCATCTCAGCACCATCACTTCAAATGTAATCATATCCCCATTGATATACCTTACGAATTCTCTACCTACATTAGGCAGAATATATATGTTAATGCCTCCAGTCCCACGAACTGGATGATTTAACATCTTAATAAGTACTACAATGAACAAGTAATTTGCTCTTCCTAGGAGACCAGTACATAATCAAAATAATTATTTTGCTTTCACTTAGTTAAGTGGAATATCTCCACTTTGGAAGGCTAATCTCGCTTCCTCAATCACGTAACCAGTACTTCAACTAAACGTTTCAGTGTCATAGAAATAACTCAGTCGATTCAGCGAGTCATAGAATTAACCAGTCAGTACAAACAGGAACTTAGCAGTTAGTTGCACAGGTAGCAATCTGGATACGTCTGTTATTTTATAATTTAAAAAATGCACCACAAACCAGTTATCTGACTAGCAAACATGATCGTAACGTTTACAGTATATTAAAAAAAGGACTTTCTGACCCTCTTTTTACAAAAAAAAAAGTTGCACGAAAAAACTTTGAGTCGACATGTTACAAACAATGCTTGTGGACAGAGAAATAAATAGGCAGAAGAAGCAAAATAAAGATTTTGCTTATTTGTCCACACACACTTGTCAGGGTCAAGCCCTTCAAACCAACTTGTTTTTCCAACGTAAAAAAAAAAACGCGAAAAAGTCATTACATGAATTAAAACCGTTTACTGTAATAACGCTTGATTAAAAAAAATGCTTTATTATAGCATGCACAGACAGTCATAATATTGCTCCACCTTACAAGAAAAATTGCATATAAAATAAATGTAAAATCAGATATACTGGAAAAAAAAGATCAGAAATTAAAAAAAAAAAATGCATGAAGAGTATTAAGATGATAAAAATTAAGACGCCAGAAAAAAAATATGTGGAATTCAGATTTATCAAACATAAATAACTTTACTAAATAAGAATATCAGCAAAAATATGAAGTTGTCATAAAGAGGGAAAAACTACAAAATGATAAATGTGGTGTTGCCAAAAAAAAAAAAATTAACATTGTTCATTAGCACTGCATATAACTTGTGATTAACCAAACTTGATTAAGCAAACTATACATAAACTGGTACAGTAAGTAAGGAAGGATAATGAATAACCTGGGCAGGTTGAGCACTATATAAGAACAATATAACGAGGAAAAGCAAGGAAAAATGAATTAAGATGAACGAAAGTATTAGATTGGAAATATCCGAAAAGGTGTATATATATATATATATATATATATATATATATATATATATTAAGGCTGTGGCAAAAGATGGTAATGAACGGGAATGGTCTACAGAATGATGCGAGTAAAGAAACGTCAAAACGGCACAGTCGGTAAAAAGTTAGGATACACAGATGTAAATTCAGTTGTGGAGAGTGTTGTGTCTTCCGCGCCACAGAAACACTTCGTTGAGACGGAAACACGTAATTGCCACAGAAACGCTTCGTTTCTCCGCAAACATAGTGTCTTCCCAACTGCTGCTGCTGCTGCTGCCGCCGCTGCTGCTGCTGCCGCTGCCGCTGCCGCTGCCGCTGCCGCTGCCGCTGCTGCTGCTACTGCCGCTGCTGCTGCTGCCGGTTCTGCTGCTGCTGCCGGTTCTGCTGCTGCTGCTGCTGCTGCTGCTGCCATCGCAGCCGCCTTTTCCTTGCTGCTGCTGGCTGGGTGAAAAGCCAATTGGTCAGACTATTATAGCCACATTTATGTGGGAAATGCAAAACCCGTAAGGGTAATACAACGCCAGGAAAATAAAAGAAAGTCAGGACTAATCAGGAGAACTCAGTTCCAATTCCTTGCATCATGAGCCCTTCGCCAGCAGTTAAGAACTCCTTAAAGGGGAATATATTTTTTTAAGCCTCGAATTGTCCACTTGACTGAACACATTACTACACTTGACACCACTTGTCCATCATAACACCTCATGTCTTTCCACTGTGTATGTGCTCACTTTCTTCCCACTTTGAAATTGACTGATTTTTGCCGATCCGTGGGATTTTATTAAGATTCTATTGATATTCCAGTGACTGCAATACATGCTATCAACTTTAGACTCGCATTCTATCATTCTACCATGATTTGTGTGACAGGTTAGTCTGAAGGTCGGTTATAGTAGACTGAAAGAAAGGTCGGAAGGTGGGTTATGGTACACTCTGTAAGGAAAGACTGAAGGTGAGTTGTTGTACATTGTGTGTAAAGTCTCAGTGTGGGTTACTGTAAATTGTGAGAAGGAGAAAATCAAGGTGGGTTAGAGCACACTGTGTGTGGAAGGAAGGTCTGGAGGTGGGTTACTGGACACTGTGTGTGGAAGGAAGGTCTGGAGGTGGGTTACTGGACACTGTGAATGAAAGGAAGGTCTGGAGGTGGGTTACTGGACACTGTGTGGAAGGAAGGTCTGAAAGTGGGTTAACAGACACTGTGTGGAAGGAAGGTCTGAAAGTGGGTTAACAGACACTGTGTGGAAGGAAGGTCTGGAGGTGGGTTACTGAACACTGTGTGGAAGGAGGGTCTGGAAGTGGGTTACCGAACATTGTGTGGAAGGAAGGTCTGGAGGTGGGTTACTGAACACTGTGTGGAAGGAGGGTCTGGAGGTGGGTTACTGGACACTGTGTGGAAAAAGGGTCTGGAAGTGGGTTACCGGGCATTGTGTGGAAGGAAGGTCTGGAAGTTTGTTACTGAACACTGTGTGGAAGGAAGGTCTGGAGGTGGGTTACCGGACACTGTGGAAGGAAGGTCTGGAGGTGGGTTACCGGACACTGTGTGGAAGGAAGGTCTGGAGGTGGATTACTGGACACTGTGTGGAAGGAAGGTCTGGAAGTGGGTTACTGGACACTGTGTGGAAGGAAGGTCTGGAAGTGGGTTGCCGGGCATTGTGTGGAAGTAAGGTCTGGAGGTGGGTTACCGGACACTGTGTGGAAGGAAGGTCTGGAGGTGGGTTACCGGACACTGTGTGGAAGGAAGGTCTGGAGGTGGGTTACCGGACACTGTGTGGAAGGAAGGTCTGGAAGTGGGTACTGGACACTGTGTGGAAGGAAGGTCTGGAGGTGGGTTACTGGACACTGTGTGGAAGGAAGGTCTGGAGGTGGGTTACTGGACACTGTGTGGAAGGAAGGTCTGGAAGTGGGTTACTGGACACTGTGTGGAAGGAAGGTCTGGAAGTGGGTTACTGGACACTGTGTGGAAGGAAGGTCTGGAGGTGGGTTACTGGGCATTGTGTGGAAGTAAGGTCTGGAAGTGGGTACTGGACACTGTGTGGAAGGAAGGTCTGGAGGTGGGTTACTGGACACTGTGTGGAAGGAAGGTCTGGAGGTGGGTTACTGGACACTGTGTGGAAGGAAGGTCTGGAAGTGGGTTACTGGACACTGTGTGGAAGGAAAGTCTGGAGGTGGGTTACTGGGCATTGTGTGGAAGGAAGGTCTGGAGGTGGGTTACCGGACACTGTGTGGAAGGAAGGTCTGGAGGTGGGTGGGTTGCTGGACACTGTGTGTGGAAGGAAGTCTGGAGGTGGGTGGGTTACTGGACACTGTGTGGAAGGAAGGTCTGAAAGTGGGTTAACAGACACTGTGTGGAAGGAAGGTCTGGAGGTGGGTTACTGGACACTGTGTGTGGGAGGAAGTTTGGATGTGGGTTACTGGACACTGTGTGGAAGGAAGGTCTGGAAGTGGGTTACTGGACACTGTGTGGAAGGAAGGTCTGGAAGTGGGTTACTGGGCATTGTGTGGAAGGAAGGTCTGGAGGTGGGTTACCGGACACTTTGTGGAAGGAAGGTCTGGAAGTGGGTTACTGGGCATTGTGTGGAAGGAAGGTCTGGAGGTGGGTTACCGGACACTTTGTGGAAGGAAGGTCTGGAGGTGGGTTACCGGACACTGTGTGGAAGGAATGTCTGGAGATGGGTTACCGGGCACTGTGTGGAAGGAAGGTCTGGAGGTGGGTTACCGGACACTGTGTGGAAGGAAGGTCTGGAGGTGGGTTACCGGACACTGTGTGGAAGGAAGGTCTGGAAGTGGGTTACTGAACACTGGGTGGAAGGAAGGTCTGGAGGTGGGTTACTAGACACTGTGTGGAAGGTCTGGAGGTGGGTTACCGGACACTGTGTGGAAGGAAGGTCTGGAGGTGGGTTGCTGGATACTGTGTGGAAGGTCTGGAAGTGGGTTACCGGACACTGTGTGGAAGGAAGGTCTGGAAGTGGGTACTGGACACTGTGTGGAAGGAAGGTCTGGAGGTGGGTTACTGGACACTGTGTGGAAGGAAGGTCTGGAATGGTTACTGGACACTGTGTGGAAGGAAGGTCTGGAAGTGGGTTACTGGACACTGTGTGGAAGGAAGGTCTGGAAGTGGGTTACTGGACACTGTGTGGAAGGAAGGTCTGGAGGTGGGTTACTGGACACTGTGTGGAAGGAAGGTCTGGAGGTGGATTACTGGACAGTGTGTGGAAGGAAGGTCTGGAAGTGGGTTACTGGACACTGTGTGGAAGGAAGGTCTGGAAGTGGGTTACTGGACACTGTGTGGAAGGAAGGTCTGGAAATTGGTTACCGGACACTGTCTGGAAGGAAGGTCTGGAAGTGGGTTACCGGACACTGTGTGGAAGGAAGGTCTGGAAGTGGGTTACCGGACACTGTGTGGAAGGAAGGTCTGGAAGTGGGTTACCGGACACTGTGTGGAAGGAAGGTCTGGAAGTGGGTTACCGGACACTGTGTGGAAGGAAGGTCTGGAAGTGGGTTACCGGACACTGTGTGGAAGGAAGGTCTGGAAGTGTGTTACCGGACACTGTGTGGAAGGAAGGTCTGGAAGTGTGTTACCGGACACTGTGTGGAAGGAAGGTCTGGAAGTGTGTTACAGGACACTGTGTGGAAGGAAGGTCTGGAAGTGTGTTACCGGACACTGTGTGGAAGGAAGGTCTGGAAGTGTGTTACCGGACACTGTGTGGAAGGAAGGTCTGGAAGTGGGTTACCGGACACTGTGTGGAAGGAAGGTCTGGAAGTGGGTTACAGGACACTGTGTGGAAGGAAGGTCTGGAAATGGGTTACCGGACACTGTGTGGAAGGAAGGTCTGGAAGTGGGTTACCGGACACTGTGTGGAAGGAAGGTCTGGAAGTGGGTTACCGGACACTGTGTGGAAGGAAGGTCTGGAAGTGGGTTACCGGACACTGTGTGGAAGGAAGGTCTGGAAGTGGGTCACCGGACACTGTGTGGAAGGAAGGTCTGGAAGTGGGTTACCGGACACTGTGTGGAAGGAAGGTCTGGAAGTGGGTTACCGGACACTGTGTGGAAGGAAGGTCTGGAAGTGGGTTACCGGACACTGTGTGGAAGGAAGGTCTGGAAGTGGGTTACCGGACACTGTGTAGAAGGAAGGTCTGGAAGTGGGTTACCGGACACTGTGTGGAAGGAAGACACAATAATCACCCATTTAAAAATAAAAACTATTTTGTGTGATAGAAAATACGAACACTGATAAATAGGAAAATACGAACACTGATAAGTGGGAAAAATGTCTTCCTGGCATAATCATTAGTGAGATCTCACAAAGTTTAGTACTTGTTCCGATGTTTTTCAATTTATAGTAATGACTTGCCAGAAAGAACAACACTAGGTATGCATGAAACAGCAGAGTGAGCAAATTTGTTATGCAAAGTAGGATATGACAATGACTTTAAAACACCGCAGGAAGAGCTAGATAAAATCACTAAATAGAGCATTAAAGGATGATAAGAGCAAAACATGTATAAATTCCACACAGTGGAACAGTGAAAATAAACACCACTAAGACTGTTAAAACCTTGAAAACATGAAAGAGAGAGAGAGAGAGAGAGAGAGAGAGAGAGAGAGAGAGAGAGAGAGAGAGAGAGAGAGAGAGAGAGAGAGATCTGGAGGAGGATTATAAACAGGTTAGTGATGAGGGGCGTCATGTGGGAATATGCAGCATCATGGAAACATGGTACAGGGAAGATCTTGACTTTCTACTTACCATAAAGAGTCTTTGTAACAGCCTGAACGACGCAGAAGATTGACTGCTAGTGTACTACTGTTGTTGCTTCATCGTAGTTCAAACAAGACCTGGGTCCACTGCTGGGCACTGCCCTTAGTTATGTCACTACTACTACTATCACTATTACTACTACTACTACTATCACTACTGCTACTATCACTATTACTACTATCACTATTACTATCACTATTACTATCACTGTTACTACTACTACTATCACTATTACTACTACTACTATCACTACTGCTACTACTATCACTATTACTATTACTACTATCACTATTACTATTACTATCACTGTTACTACTACTATCACTATTACTACTACTACTACTACTACTATCACTATTACTACTATCACTATTACTACTACTACTACTATCACTATTACTACTACTACTATCACTATTACTACTACTACTACTATCACTATTACTACTACTACTACTATCACTATTACTACTACTACTACTACTACTATCACTATTACTACTACTACTACTATCACTATTACTACTACTACTATCACTATTGCTACCATCACTATTACTGCTACTACTACTACTATCACTATTACTACTACTACACAGTTACTTGTACCTCACTGGCTTGCCTCTAATGTGTGTGTATTTGGTTGATAACGCCCCTGGTGGGCGAAGAGTCTTCCAGATAAAGATACCCAGGTATTTAATTTGTTTTGTTTATCAAGTTGTCAATATCATATGTTCTTGATCTATTTCTTAAGTTAACTATAATTAAGAGAACAATCTCGTAAATGTACTAATGACTATATTGGCGCCGATTAATCAATCATAAAATAAGATTCAACTCCAAACGACAAGCTATGTAATCAGCGTTGACGCCATTCCTAATTTTATTATTTGCAAAGGTCAGTGGCAGTTTGAAAATAATCCCTAAGAAAATACTTTGCACCACCTCACCAATCAAAATGTCGTATGAAGCACCGCACCTACTGCCGGTACATCGACATTTCAAACCACATCATCCTAATCCCGGGCGGAGTAGCTCACTTATTTAAGCATTTGGAAATTTCTTAATTTCTCTCCCGTCTACACCTCATGTACATACCCTTATTCACCCTCGTACATGTTCTCTCTTCATATCTACGTCAATTGAAGAGGATTTCAGTTGGAGATGGAACAATTCTCCCAGCAATCCACCCACCGTCCACCACGCCCTGCCCAGTCGGTAGGGAGGGGCCCACGTCAAATTATTCTTGGCTTTCAGACATTATCTAAAACCGCCGTCTCCTGCCCCACTAACAGGGTGGTCCCAGCGGAAACGCGCGTAGCTCCCTGACCGCATATTTTATCCAGTTAATTACCGCACAAATGACGTTGTTATATTTTATTAAACAGTAAGAAAATCCCAACACTGATAACAGACCTTACTGGAGTGTCGTGGGTAGGAAAGAGTGCTGAAGGGGAGGATGAGGGAGAAGCAGAAGGGAATGGGGTGGAGGGAGGAAGAGGCGGCGAAGAAGATAAGGAAACGGGAGGAAGAGAAGAGTGAGAGAGCCAAATACAGGGAAAGAAGAAAGGTGGGCAAAGAGGGTACGAAAAGGGAAGAAAGGGAGGGAACAATGAGGAAAGAATGAAGTGAAAAGAACGAAAATGAGGAGTAGCAGGAGGAGGCAAGAATACAACGTGTAACAGTTTTTGTACTGTGATGGAAGTGCTTTTAAAAACCGACAAGTTGAAGAATGAGACACTTGTGCAACATTTGCACAAGTGTCTCATCTTTCAGTTTTTGCACTGAACACTTGGGTATTTTTGGCAGGAAGAAAAGCCAGCTTCCTTTTCCAGGTCTTGCACGAGATACTGAAGTACACCAGCTTCAGCTGCAAGACTTTAACAGATTATGAATATTAAATGTAACTGACAAGACTAAGGTAATTACTAATGTAACTCTCAGCCCAATGACCACAATAACGTTGATATTATTATTTAGGGAAAGAAAGGAAAGAAAAACTAATTTCATGAATCAAGAGCCCGGCATCAAGGAACCTCCCTCTAGGGGTTGACATTATTATTTGCAATTTTAGTTGATGTATTTTCCAAGAGAAAGTTGACACACTGAAGGAGAAAGTTGTCGAGTATTCTCAAGAAAGTTGAAACACTGAAGAATATATTTGTCGGTTATTCTTTAAACATTGTTAGGTTATAGACAGATACTAGAAGGATTGTCAGTGAAAAAAAATGGAAGTAACCACACTATATCCACACATTACCACACACCATAACCACACACTTATATGACTATGCCAACATACCTCCATTCACATCATAGCCACACACTTCACCCATACACTTCGACCACCGTGAACACACATTATTACCCACACCATGCTCACACTTCCACCCATACTATACTCACACACTTCAACCCACACCATACCCCTCATACTTCCACCCACACTATATCCCCACACTCTCACCCACACCATACTCACACTTCCACCCATACCATACCCACACTTCCACCCATACCATACTCGCACACTCCCACTCACACCATATCCACATCCCCTCACAGCATATCCATACACTTCCACTCATACCATATTCACACACTTCTGCTCACATCATACCCACACATACACCATACCCACACACGCTTCCATTCACACCATATCCACATACTTCCGCTCACACCATATCAACACCAACCATACACTTAAATTCACACCATATCCACACACTTTCGCCCACACCATACCCACCAGTTCCACTCAGACTATATCGACACACTTCACCCTCCTACTTCCGTGCCCTGAAGCTCACTCGTCTCCTACAACGTAATGATCACTCTTGAACGCTTCGTCTTATTCTCGTGCCATTGCCGTGTACATTGATGGTTGTAAATCTCTCGTTGGTGTTCGATAAGCAGCTGTTTTCTGGAAATAATAGTCCAAGGACATTTACTAGAGTCGGTTAGTATTTTCACAGTGGTTATATGTAATTCTCACTGCCATCAAACACATAGTTACAATGGTGGCCTCGTCATTCTTGGTTGTTTCCATCTCCCAAAGTGCGTAAGAAGCTATTCAGAAATTCGACTCCCCTCATTCCATCGTAGTTCATATACAGTTTGGTTCCTTTGTATTTCTAGTAAACGCGAAGGAAGTTGTTGGTGGGCCGCGGGGCACACTAATGTTTAAGACATCATACAAGCATACTCAACCGTTCGGTCAGCTTTGTATGAACTCCTGATTTCCTGCAGGAGTATTTATTTCTCGGACTGCTTTTCAGTGCTCCCTCAATAACTCCATAACTGGTGGCAATATCGTTGGCCTGGGTTAGACTGAAGCAAATTGTTTTCCATCAAGCCACATTGGAAATTCTGACCATCTCACCACTGTCAGGTCTGGGAAACTGCAATTTCACTTTTATGAATTGGACACTCGCGACTCACTCGCGGATACAACGTAGAGAAACAGCTGGCACATGGTCACATTGTCAGTCTACTCTGAGTAAATGTTAACAATAATATGATACTTATCTTAAGAGCTGATAGTCTGAAGGTCCCAGCAGCTGCACCCAAGAATTTCTTCCTACAGCGACCGTCTAATGTTGTCCGTGTAGCTGTATGCTGAGAGAAATATACAAGAGTTAAGTGTATGACCTAACTGTTATGTTCCGCTGTTGTAAAGGTGTATCTCGCCTAAGAAAAGTCACGTGGCTCTACCTGGGTTGGGTGGAGTCGCCCATGTATTGCGACATCCCAGAGGTGCTTGTCCAAAATTCTGCAACACGTCTTGATCGGATTACTGCAGTATCCCCCTAGGAGACGGTACCAGAAAGTCGGACTTACCTTAGCTCGTGGAACTTCAGCTGTGACACTTCCTAAACTACCATGTCATCTGGACATCGATATGCGATGGCTAGACTGAAGATACGTTAAACGCTGTCCTTGGACGTACTGATAATTGACAGGTTTGTCACGTACACTAGCGTATTGTCTCAAGATCAATGCACACGATATAGACTGTTCATTACACTCGTAGATTTGGTTCAACGTCACTTGACTTGTCACCATCACACGCTCACGAGGATTCGCTCAAACATGTATTCTTAATATCTGTAGTTAATGACGTAACACGGAAGAGAAAATTATGGAATTCAAAATTATTGGCTCTGGTGGCTAAAGCTTTCGCTTCACACGGCGAGGGCCTGGGTTAAATTCCCAGCCAAGGTAGAAACATTGGGCGTGTTTCTTTACATCTGTTGTCTATGTTCCCCATCAGTAAAATGGGTACCTGGGTGTTAGTCGACTGGTGTGGGTCGCATCCTGGGACACTGACCTAATTTGCCCGAAATGCTCAGCATAACAAACGGCTTTCTATATAGTAGTATGTCATTGATGTCAGCTATAGTCTGTACACCTTATACATGTACTTGTAGAATTAAAGATATGTAATTATTACTGACGATATGTCACTCGACAGGGTCAGGGACTTTGACAGCTAGTACCTATTATTACTAATACTACTAACTACTACTACTACTACACACGCACACATAAGAGTGCTAAAAGTATAGGAGAGAAGAAAATTCTCAAAACAAAATCATCACGGATTAAGGATTGGGAAATCCTGGATGGACTGCATTTTTCTTGGACTGGAAGAAAGCTTCCGGTAAAATGTCACACGAAAGATTAGTCCAGAAATTGGAACAGACAAGAATGAAAGGCAAAGTGCTCCAAATGATTACATGAAAGAAAAAACTGGAAAGAGAATATCAGCAAAGAATGAGACATCAGAATGAGAGAGTGTAACAAATTGGATCCCTCTAGTATCAGTGCTAGAACCAATGCTTTTAATAAATATCAACGACCTACCAGAAGGGATGGAATTTTGTCACTGTTTGCTGGGTATGAAGAACTTGTGAGAAAATAAAATCTATGAGAAGACAGAAATAGCTCCGGGGAGACTTCATCAGGCTGCAGATATGGTCAAACAAGAGGCTTCTGGGGTTGTATACAAACAAATGCAAGGACAGACCAGAGTACATTATTGCTTGAGAGAAACTGTAAATATTAGTGATTATATGACCTAGCATGTCTCCAGTATTACAAGTAAACTATACAGCAACCCTGACATTCGCAAGATTAGCATGCTACAGAATGTTATTCAGGAATTTGAACAAAGAATTTGCCAGAATTTCATACAAGACATAGGTTAAGAGTTGAGTATACGGCCTCCGCACGGAACCCACACCAAGTCAAACATATGCAGACACCCAAAAAGTTTGCAACCAGACTAGCACCAGAACCGAGAGGGATTCACAGTGAGAAGTTGTAGTATCTGAACAAGACGACGCTGGCGAAGAGAAGGACAAGGGAAGACACTAATAACGTGCAAAATCTTAAAAGGAATTGAGAGGACAGATTGGGGAATATTTTCAGAGTTAAGATGGCCAGGATCAAGGGGCCACACAGTTCCGAGAGGAGATATGATAAGGCCCAGAATGGTGGGAGCCAGGAGATGAGTCTCAACCCCCACAAACACACCTACACCAACACTCACCCTATGAATAAACCCGAAACACGCAAGCAAGCGCGCACGCGCACACACACACACACACACACACACACACACACACACACACACACACACACACACACACACACACACACACACACACACACACACATACACACAGAGCACGTCTCCGGAAATCTGAGAATAGCGTTCCGATACCTTAGTAAGGAATCGTTCAAGACACTGTACACCGTGTACGTCAGGCCCATATTGGAGTATGCAGCACCTGTTTGGAACCCACTCTTGATCAAGCACGTCAAGAAATTAGAGAAAGTGCAAAGGTTTGCGACAAGGCTAGTTCTAGAGCTAAGGGGAATATCCGACGAAGAAAGGTTAAGGGAAATCTGCCTGACAACACTGGAGGACAGGAGGGTTAGGGGAGACATGATAACAACATACAAAATACTGCATGGAATAGACAAGGTGGACAGAGATAGGATGTTCCAGAGATGGGACACAGAAACAAGGGGTCACAATTGGAAGTTGAAGACCCAGATGAGTCAAAGGGATGTTAGGAAGTATTTCTTCAGTCATAGAGTTGTCAGGCAGTGGAATAGCCTAGCAAGTGAGGTAGTGGAGGCAGGAACCATACATAGCTTTAAGATGAGGTATGATAAAGCTCATAGAGCAGGGAGAGAGGGGATCTAGTAGCACTCAGTGAAGAGGCAGGGTCAGGAGTTGAGTCTCGATCCCAGCAACCACAATTAGGTGAGTACAATTAGGTGAGTACACACACACACACACACACACACACTCCCCAACGCACATCCACAAACAGTATACACAGTTGTACATGAATGGTATACAATACCGACAAGATGAGGATAAGGACGGGCAGCAGACCAACTCCAAGGCTGAGGGACTGATTACCTCAACTTTTGTATATAGTTCTACTGACTTCATGTCATGTCCTAGAACCTGTATTGATAAAGCCACTGTTTGCCGAAACGTCTACAATTAAAGATACCCAGATGTCGCACTTGTGTCTAATTTTCAATACACACAGTGTAATTGCAAGCATGGTGACACAGTCCAATCTCTAAAAATATATTTGCAGACGATGAAAAAAAATATCTTATGTGACATGTAATAAAGATAGCAGCAGGTTCCTTCTAATGGCGTTGAGCACGCTGAGTGTCAGATGACTGATGGCGTTTAACAAGTCATCTGACTGATAGCATTTAACGTACGTCAATCCAACATAATTTAATTTTAATGGGAGAATTTAAACGCAAGAACAAGGAATTATGAACCAAATATTGAAGGTGCTGAACAAAGGTGTGAAATTAGAGATAATGCAAAGTCACCAGATTACACAAACACACTTGTGAGAAACTCGCATCGTACAGTACACTACAATACTTCAAATTAGCTTTCTGATTTATGGGTGAATACAGTCCAAAACACTGTCAAAAGTGGCATGTGCGGAGGAAGTCCAGTGTTACCATAAAACGAAACGATATAATATCTGAAGCCCAAAGATATACTAAGAATTTTGCAGGTGTAAATTAAGTTTGATCTTCCTCGCTCACGTTCCGTGTAGTACGGATCAAGAAGCTTCAGACGTTCCCAACAATTTAGGTGTTCTCCCGAATTTATGCTGGTGGTGAAGATTTCCTGTACGTTCTTCAGATCTACGATTTGCATGCCTTTTAAAAGGACTTAAATAGCACCATCACTGGTTTTACATCTCTTGCTTTGAAAGCTCACGTTATCCAGCCTATCAATTCCCCTTCGTTTGTGATAACAACATTACTGTGATTCTTGAACGTAAGGTCATCTGACATTACTATTTTTAACTCATTCGCACTTCTACTTTCTTGAGTAGTTTATCTTACGCTCCGCTTCCAGTCTACCACAGCCGAATAACTGGAATTTGGCCTCGTCAAGTATCATATTTTCAGTGGGCCACTGGAAGACTCGGTTAATAGGTTAATATCAGCTTGGATTTTTTTTTTTTTTTACACAGGGTTTGACAAGGTTAAGGATCCCTAGCTTTATTGACAAGCTATTTACAGGTTAAGGATTCCTAACTTTATTGGCAAGCTAAGAGCTGTTAACTACATCAGCTCATTTGAAAGCATTTTTATTGTTATGAGACATACAAGTAGGGAACAGGATGAAGTTGGAGCCATCTGTGGGCCAGCATTTTCATGTGATCAACTGACTTTATCTCGTTGACATTATTATGCTGTACGAATGTGTTCCATACTCGAGTCATCCTGGGTATATATGATCTGAGATGGAGTGATGTTCTGGAGAAGGGTACAGCCAGAGTGAAGTTGCTGCTTTCTGCCCGTCTTGTGGCATAAAAGCTTGTTTCACGCTGTCCTCGAAGAGGATCCAAGTGTGGTACTTTGACAATATTGGCCTTGTACATAACAGTAAGGCCACCCACATCCCTCTTATGTTGAAGGCTTTGCTGAAATGACAGATCTATCCAGGATGGGTCCAGGCGAGAGATGAGACGTCTTGTTCTGTTCTCTACTCTGTCAAGCAGTCGCAGATGAGAGGAGGAGGGCAGGCAAACCAAGAAAGTGGAGCATACTCAAGGTGTGAGCGTACTTGTGCCTCGTACAGAATCTTTCAACCCCTACTGTCAAGCAGATGCGAGATACGGCGAAGTGCTGTAGGCTTCTTGGCTGCCTTGTTTGCAAGATTTACAACATGGTTCTTCATGGTTAGTTTGGAGTCAAATTTCACCCCAAGGATATCAACTTCTTCTCCAGGTGCCAACACCCTCTCATTCATCCTTACTACTGCACCAGCATTACCATCATGGTGCCTAGAGACGATCATCATTTGCGTTTTCTCAGGTGCAAATGTTACTTGCCATCTATTTCCCCAAACTGATATAGCTCTCAGCTGGTGATTGATGTAGCTTAGAGCAGCTGGCATTTCTTCTCTTGGATAAGTGAATGTCAGTGTACAGTCGTCTGCATATGCATGTGATTCTGGGATGAGATGAAGAATGTCGTTGAAGTAGACATTCCATAACAATGGTCCCAGTACGCTTCCTTGTGGAACACTTGCCCCAATAGGATGTCTTGCTGATTCCGTTCCATTGAGAACTACACTTAGAGATCTACCATGAAGATAATCACTGAGGAGACATAACGTAGAGCCTGCAGTTCCCAGTGCTTGAAGTTTTGCTAAGAGGCCCTGGTGCCACACCCGGTCGAAAGCACCAGCAATGTCCAGTGCTACCACACAGCTGACTTTGGATTCATCCAGTGACTGGTGCCACTTAGTGGAGAGGTTTAACAACAGATCAGCAGCAGAGTAACCTTTCCTGAAGCCATATTGACGATCACAAAGTAGTGAGTGGTAGTCAAAAAAATCTGTCATTTGTCTTGAGATTATTGTCTCAAGGATCTTACCAGTGATTGACAGGAGTGACATTGGTCTGTAGTTGCTGATTTCTGCTCTGCTCTTCTTTTTGTGAACAGGGACTACATTTGCCTCTTTCCATAGAGAGGGCCATTTACACTGTACTAGGCAGTGCTGAAAGATGCGAGTTAGAGGTGCTGCTAGCTGGTCTGCACATCTTCTCAGCAATCTTGGGCTCAACTTGTCTGGGCCCACAGCCTCTTCTTGGTTAAGCGATTTAAGAAGGAAATGCACCTCCTCCTGCCTTATTGTCACCACTGACAGTTTTGACACAGTTCTTGCAGCTAGCCACGGAGGGTCCCTTGCTGGATCAGGAACTTGCTGTGTACTTAACTGGACGCTTTTGTAGTGCAATTCAATTCTCTCTCTCTCTCTCTCTCTCTCTCTCTCTCTCTCTCTCTCTCTCTCTCTCTCTCTCTCTCTCTCTCTCTCTCTCTCTCTCTCTCTTACACAGGGTTTTACTAGGTTAGGTTTAGGATTACTAACTTTATTTATAATCTCTCTTGCTCTGACACAGACACACAGACACACACACACACACACACACACACACACACACACACACACACACACACACACACACACACACACACACACACACACACACACTGCAGGTACACACGGTAACACAGAATAAACAATACCTATAGGACTTTGTTGAGAAGGCCACGAGAGTAGCATAGATGTGTAATGAACATAGAAATATACCACCGGGATGTAAGGAAGTATGTCTTCAGCCTCAGGGTGGTCACGAAGTGGAATGACCTTGATGAACATGTGGTAAAAAAAACACTGTACACATATTTAAGTAAAGGTACGTCAAGGTCCTCAAGGTAGGAAACTAGTGAAACCTGTCTTGTACAGTTAAGAGGAGATGCTAGGAGCCGAGACTCAACACCCCCTCAAATACAACTGGGCTAGTACACACGATTACGAGCGCGCGCGCGCACAAGCGCAACTCTTGTCTGGTGTCTCCTTGCATAATGCATCACTGCTGGTTGTGCATCGTGCACCGAGCTTCCGGAAGCACTTATCTGGAGCATCAACATTATCGTGAGAATTAAGAGTGACGGGGACTGCACATGAGTCCGGGCGGTACGTCACCATCAATGTCACCATCAATGTCACCTTCTATATCAGCAAATATCAGCATCGTCAAAACTTGGGTCAACGTTGTTAACGTCAATACATTAGCCATCGTCATCATTGCAGAACTACAAGAGATATTAACATTCTTGTCATCAATTTTAAACTAACATTATCCACGTAGATGTCATCAGCATCAATATCTCGGGCATCAGTTGTATAAGTAATGAAAGTGTGTGTGTGTGTGTGTGTGTGCGCGCGCGCGCATTTTATCAGCAGTATTAGTGTGTGAATGCACGTACGTGTGTGATTACATGTTTGATTACCTGTTTAATACCTGTTTGATTACATGATTATCTATTTGTAGCTACACGAACAGAGCAATGCTCGCAGTGTCCCGTCCTTATTGTACACTCTGTTACATGTTTGCTTGTACGTGTACGTGCATGCGTGTGCGTACATACACTTTATAAATAAATGTACATATGTATATTTATGTATATATGTGTGGAGCCATAATGGAGGCTTGCTTGAGGGGGGTAAGCAACTGGAGCAGCTGTTGTCAGTCGTTCCCCACATTCAAAACGACATGCCAGACAGTGACTGATCCCTCTCGGCTGGAGATCCCATCCTGTTGCAATCTTATTAACAATCTCTCCGCGTCGTTCATCATGCACTTAGTCAGCGCAATGGATTAATTGCGAAATTGCTCGTGAATCTGGAATTGCCTGGAATTATTCATGAAGAGAATAAAAACACCGTAGCATTGTTCTACCCAGTGAAGGAAGTTGTTTACCCTCAATTTGCTCATGTTGTGAAAGCTGGTGATTACTAAGATTCTTGCAACTCAGCACTTTTAAGTGCAATGAGGCGGCCCCAGTGGGTTTTTCCAGGCCCAGTAGGTTCTTCAGTCACGGTGGGATTTCTAAAGCCTTTTATGTTTTCCAAGGACAGCGGGTTCGCCAATCACGGTTGGTTTTCGAAGCATGAAGACTTTTTCAGGTCACAGATAGGTTTCAAAGCACGGTAGGTGTTTTCAAGGCAAAGTGGGTTATGTAGGCCAAGTGTGATATCTAGGCCGGTGGATTTTCAACTGAGCTTTCTAGGCTCCCTAGGTTTTCCATGAACGATGGATTTTCCAGGCTCTCTGGTTTCACAGACTGTTAGGTTGTCCAAGCCCAATGGATTTGTCAGGCCCACTGGGTTTCAAGGTCCGACGGGTTTTCCAGACCAATTATCTTCCATTTCCATTACCTTTACCAGACTTGCTGGGCTTTCCAGGCCCGATTAATTTTTTAGACCCACTGGATATTCCTGGGTTTTCCACACCTAATACTAAAGAAATTGAAATAATGAGTTTGGTGGTGCTGTTAAAAATTGGTCAAGTGAGTTACAAGAATGTTAAGTACTGAGAGGAGTCGTCACGCGTGTCCATGGTAAGGAAATAATCGTCTTCAGCGTTTGTTGTTGAAGTCGGAAAAAATAACTGGAATGAATTACCTCTCAAGTTATAATAATATGTAATATACTTTTATTTCTACAAGTAAATGTACAAGGTATACAGGCCTAGCTAACATCAATGACATATATAGAAAGCCACTTCTTGTGCAGAGCATTTCAGGCAAATTAGGTCATTTTTGTCCCAAATGCGTCCCACACCAGTCGACTAACACCCAGGTACCCATTTTATACTGATGGGTGAACATAGACAACCGGTGTAAGGAAACACGCCCAATGTTTCAACCCTCGCCAGTAATCGAACCCACACCCCTCACCGTGTGAAGCGAGAGCTTTTGACACCAGGCCACGGGCCTGGAAAAAAGAATGACAAATGGTTTGTCCTACTGGCAGCCTTCCTGGATTCCAAGGAACATGAGAAGGAAACAGATTAAAAGAGTCTTCTGTTGAGGCTGATAAGAGTCAGGATCGTAGCTGCTGGGATCCTTCACTGCAGTGTGTGATCTCCTGTTTTGAAATACAATGTTTTGTTTTTGAGGGATAAACCGAGACTTTTAACTTTTTAAAATAATCTTTTCGTGCGATATCCCTTTTGGTGTTTAAGTTGATTAAATCAACCATTGTTAGAGGCCAAAATTAACAGCAGTCATTTTGAAAATCAGTTATCGAAATATTTTGTTATTCCGTTTCTTCAGTTTTTTTTAATGTATGTAAGACCCATAATACAAGAAATAATGATTGACTTAAATATAAACACGACGTTCTATTTTTATTATAGAAATAAACCTGTTCGGCGGGTTTAGTATTCAGAAACTTGATTCTCAGTTATTTTCGTAGTTAAGTCAATGATAGTCGCTGGAGAACATTCATTAAAACGCTACAAATTGGCATTTTTCTATAATTTTATTAAATTACAATTTATATCATCAACCACTTAATTTTTTAAAGTAAAAAGAAATGTTATGTACCATTTCTTCTATGCGAAGATTCACAAAAAAAAAAAAATTTCTTTAGGGTCGAGGAATGGTTTATGAAGTTTTTGGGTAATCCATAAAAAATATATCTGAGATTGCTTTTCGGATAGATTACTTTTTCTTCTGCCGTTACCCATAAAAGATAAAAGGTTTATTTATTTGTAAAGGTTACAATGTGTAATTACAATTTTGTAATTATCCGGGGCATTTCGGCCTCACATACCCTTCCGTTCCTGAGCAATCGGCCGTTTACTTTTCAATCATATGCGCACGAGATGATACCAGAAGCATTTTTTGATAAAGTGGAAAAACAGATTGTCAGCGCGAAGTGTAAGTGTAAGTGTGTTGTAAAACTTGAAGCCTCAACGTAACTCGCTGGCAGGTTAGTTACTCCCTCAGTTCACTTCACCTGTGACCTCTATTCTACCCGCAAGATTATTTTAATATCGCAGTAAACTTCCGTTGTCCCTGGCACTACCTGGGAACAAGGATGCATAATGCACAGCATCCAGAGCTTCCTGGGAGAGAGCCGTGTGAGAGACAGATAGACAGATAAAGAAACAAACAGCCTGAGAATGTATACTAGAGATTCAGACTTACAAATGGTGGTGTCAAAAATCTGTTGTGTGGTATCCTAGTCGATGCTTTCTCTGGACCATCTGAGAAACTCATAGCTGACGTCCAGCCAAAAACTTATTATTCTTAGCGCCTTTATGATTTTTATGCTATAATGCGTTGTGATGGACTATTATAAAGGCACTTCTTAAATTTATTAGTCATTAGAGTCCATTCAGTTTCCTGAATTTCATTTCATTGGTTTTGAAGTCTTCTCTAAAAATTTCCATTACTATTAAATGTAACTTAAGCGTTTCTAGTATTTTCTTGAAACTAAGTTAAACTGTGTGTGTGTGTGTGTGTGTGTGTGTGTGTGTGTGTGTGTGTGTGTGTGTGTGTGTGTATGTATGTGTGTGTGTATGTGTGTGTGTGTGTGTGTGTGTGTACTCACCTAGTTGAGGTTGCAGGGGTCGAGTCCAAGCTCCTGGCCCCGCCTCTTCACTGGTCGCTACTAGGTCATTCTCCCTGAACCGTGAGTTTTATCACACCTGTGTGTGTGTGTGTGTGTGTGTGTGTGTGTGTGTGTGTGTGTGTGTGTGTGTGTGTGTGTGTGTGTGTGTATGTGTGTGTGTGTGTGTGTGTGTACTCACCTAGTTGAGGTTGCAAGGGTCGAGTCCAAGCTCCTGGCCCCGCCTCTTCACTGGTCGCTACTAGGTCACTCTCCCTGAACCGTGAGTTTTATCATACATGTGTGTGTGTGTGTGTGTGTGTGTGTGTGTGTGTGTGTGTGTTTTGGAGTTTTAAATTAAAGCGAAGAGTCCATAGACTCGCTATATTTTCCAGCTTATAACTCTGGTGTAAACTTGACCGGAAGTACCACCGTCTATAAGTTCCTGGAATCTCAGCGGGAAACTGTAATAAGTTTCCGCGTATTACTTCCCCTGGAAAATCAGGTGAAGGTTTCACATACCTGTAAATTTTCTTTCAATCTCTATCTCAAAAGTAAAAGAAAAATCGCAATCTTTAAAATGTTTAAAGTCTTGAAGGGAAATACAAAATCTTTCAACTGTCTGTTTAAGATTCTACGGAACTAGACTGGAAGTTCCAGACACAATCACACACTACAAATGCTCTCTAATCTCAGACGGAGCTTTCACAAAACCCGCAGTTTTCTTGAATTTTAAAAGTGGGTCTTCGAAGTTTGGAAGTCTAAGCATTCTCGTGAATTCCAGATGGAGCCTTCAAACTCTCTTCCATTCCTCGGGCAGCCTCGGCCAGGCGCTGCTGCAAATCCTGGAAGCTTGTACAATAGGACTTACTGCCCTGTGACGACGTGAGGGTCGTTCATCACTGCGTTCTCGACCATGGAACTACCACCTCCACGACCCGGCACGACTGGTGCCACGACCCAGTAAGATTGTTGCCACGACCCGACACGACTACTACCAAGCCTGGCTCCTATATCCACCACGGGCCACGACTGACGCCAAGGCTCGTCACCACTACATCCCCGACCTGCCACAACTACTGCCACAACCTGGCACCACCACCACACGACCCTGCACAACTGTTGCCACCACCCGGCAGGTAAAACTTAACTTGGTAACACTGACCCACACCATCAAATCCAACATTCACTCTCACATTCACGGAACATGCACTCGCATACTAAGGTCACATTGACTCACACACTCAGGAAACATTCACGCCCGATCTTCCACACTTCCTATCACGCCTTACAGGGCACAGAATTGATTTTATTTATAATGGGATATAGAGTATGCGTAGTTTAGGTCAACCAAACATGTAAGACAGACATACACTCATAGTTCATCAGCTAATTTATCTTTTTTTGATGTGTGCAATCTTTTGGGAATCCCCATGACTGATACAAATGCAGCATAATGAGATTCTTTACTGACAACGTTTCGCCCACACAGTGAGCTTTATCAAGTCTACTTGAGGAGAAAGACGTGCATATATACAGAGAGCTAGGCGACACGAGTCAGGTGATGTATGTTGGACAAATATAGCTGAGAAGAGGTTGGATTTAAGATAAACGTGCCTCACATGGGCCAGTAGGCCTGCTGCAGTGTTATGTGGGATATCGATGAAGAAATTTCCCGGCAATAGGATCAACTACTCATCAGTATACCCAACAATTTCAACCAGAAGCCGCTCTTCGGGTTGAAATTCTTGGGTAAACTGATGAGTGATGAATTCAAGATCCTTCGTTTCTACGTGCCTTCCTCCTGCCGTCTCTCTTATTAATTAAACCGTTGTGAGAATTTCGGAGTAAAACAGAGGTATTTTTCGATTCATCTGTTCAGCTGGCATATTGGTAATCAGAAATAAGTGTCTGGAGGTTCCTGGATGTTTAACCCATGCATGTTTGCAATCATTGCAAGGGATTATGTATGCACCTGCAGAGAGATGATCTTGTGGGTAGTGTCCTTTAATGATGATGTCCTTGATTGTAGTGGATGCAGTGGCATTCATTTTTAATTTAGCGAGGGAGAGAATATTGGAGAAGTGTTTGGCAATAGAGTTAGTAAGAAGGATTAAATATCTTCTTACGGTGGTATCACCTTAATATAATGCAGTCCTTTATGGACAACGTTTCTCCAGCACATCGGCTTTTATCAGCATTGTGGGCGAAATATTGTGTTTTTATTCACGCGATATAAACCTGGGTAACTGATACCGACGAAGTAGTTTAAAACACACATGAACAAACACTAGGATATATTTATTTGTAAACGTTTCGGTCCTAGGACCTTGATCACTTCTAACATACGAAGGTCGAAAATAAAAGTATATATGAATAAACAGAAAGATGGACGGGGGGGGGGGAGACTTGAACTGAGGTTCTGGAATTGACACGTCTAACACTTTACCATAATATATTTAGTGTGTGTGTGTGGGTGTGTGTGTGTGTGTGTGTGTGTGTGTGTGTGTGTGTGTGTGTGTGTGTGTGTGTGTGTGTGTATGTGTGTGTGTCTGTGTGTGTGTGTGTGTGTGTGTGTCTGTGTGTGTGTGTGTGTGTGTGTGTGTGTGTGTGTGTGTGTGTGTGTGTGTGTCTGTGTGTCTGTGTGTGTGTGTGTGTGTGTCTGTGTGTGTGTTTGTGTGTGTGTGTGTGTGTGTGTGTGTGTGTGTGTGTGTGTGTCTGTGTGTGTGTGTGTGTGTGTCTGTGTGTGTGTGTGTGTGTGTGTGTCTGTGTGTGTGTCTGTGTGTGTGTCTGTGTGTGTGTGTGTGTGTGTGTGTGTGTGTGTGTGTGTGTGTGTGTGTGTGTGTGCTCAGACCGATTTTCGCATATTTATTGCATTTCAAGTTTCAATTCTGCTTTTTCGGCAGAAATGACAATGTATATTTTGAACCTGGGTGCGTGGGATGTCACACTAAAGAGACTGAAGTTTTATTTACGTGTTATTAACTTTAATCATATATGAGTATGTATGAATGTATTTACATAAATGTTAAGGTCTTCATCTGTATGATTCTCACATGATTAGTATAAACATTCCTATAATTCAACCACTGACAACTAATTTTTCCTTAAAAATGACCTATGTTCCCTACATGTATCACTGAGTCTTATGTCTTTGTGTCTGTGTCTGCCTGCACTTGTGTTCTTATGTAGCTGTCTGTGTCTTTCTGTAACTCTGTCTATATCAATATCTTTGTCTATCTGGGCATAAGATGCAATGCAAACGTGAGGTTGGGCCATTGTCCCAAACATTGACTGAACACTTCAACATACTGCCATCTAGTGTGTAAAGTGCAAATACGGAACATTCCCGGAATAAACGTTTGGAAGTTCACCTCTCATATGTCGCATTCAAGTAAGCACAGTTTAAGATCTGCACATAAACACACAATTCTCTCCAGAGGTGAGCGCTGGGAAACTGAGTCGATCGGAATGTTTTACAGTTGTCACCGGAGCCCCGAGGTAAGAGTTTTTACAGTTGTCACTGAAACCCCGAGGTAAGACCTGAGACTACCCACGGCAACAGGCTGACCTAGAGAGAAAGAGATTAGTGTAGGGTGGATTGTTAGCTTCACTGAGGCACCTGTGTACTGTGGATCAAGTCGAGAGTGATTGTAGGTAGAGTGACCACTGACTCTTAGGTCAAATTTTTGACTTCTTTAATTAAGGTAGAGTAGTTGAGGTAAAAACAGTAGGAATAAAAACCAGCTATAGTATTAGTAGAAGCGTCAGCTGCAATATTATTTTGTCTAAGTTCTAGTTTCCACTTTCCTGGTAAATATTCATGCACATTTTAACGAGACAGCAATTCTCTTTCTCTATATTATCAAGCCATCAGTGTGGCAGGAGGGAGTGAAGAAGGGTAGAGAGCCTAATGCTATATTATTCTGACTTGAGCTGTCAGGACAACAGAAGTGATAGTTGAACAATTTGCTCCTTCTCAACGGATAGCCTTGATATATATCAGAGGATTCTCTGTTATTTTTCTTTTACATGTAATCCCTCCCCACGTCCCCTCCCCATCATTCCTTCTTCCCTCCCTCAAGCACACACAAACTAGTAATCACCTGTTCCGTGGACCCCAGATGCCGGATGCAGCACAAGTAATTATGCAAGCCGAAGTTCGCGATCTTCAGGGATAATTTGGTAACCTGTGCCGCTTTGCATAGCGGAAGGGAGGACGTGAGGGGAGGTGACGAGAGTGGGGGAGAAGAGGAGGGGCAGGAGGAGGAGGAGATGGGGAAAAAGGAGGAGAACGAAAGTGTGGGAATATTGTAGCGATATTTTTTTCCCCCTGTAAGCTAAGTATTTTGTTCTTAGTGAAGCTTATGTACTGCCTGGTCGGGTTCTCTCCTTGTCTCACTCAGTTTCTCCAGCTGATAGTCTTCTAACGAAATCATACGATTTACTGTGTTTCCCTTCACTTCTCTCTACAACTGTCTATCTCTTCATTATATTTCTACGGGTCAGGTTCCCAAAGCACTGAAAAAACAATCAAATATTATGTTGCTGCTGGCGGCTTTATGTCGCCGTTGCCATCGCCCATCACCTCCCGCCCTCACCCACCCGAGGACTACACACGCCCACGCAGCCTAGCGCATTCCACGGAAGGGACACGGAGACACGCCGGTCCGAGCTCGGTTCGGGAGGCAGCCGCAGCAGCAGCAGGAGCAGGAGCAGCAGAAGCTGTTGTGACACACACCTCTGACTGGCTGACTGACTAACTGACTGACTGAAGACTGCCTGATGTTCCTTCGCCTCGCCCAGTCCTACGCCCGAGCCCAGGCCCGCTTCCTGCACAGGCCCGACTGGCCTGTGATAAGGATTGGCTCTGAGGGTCGGGCCAGTCGGGCCTGTGCAGGAAGCGGGCCTGGGCTCGGGCGCAGGACTGGGCGAGGCGAAGGAACATCAGGCAGTCTTCAGTCAGTCAGTTAGTCAGTCAGCCAGTCAGAGGTGTGTGTCACAACAGCTTCTGCTGCTCCTGCTCCTGCTGCTGCTGCGGCTGCCTCCCGAACCGAGCTCGGACCGGCGTGTCTCCGTGTCCCTTCCGTGGAATGCGCTAGGCTGCGTGGGCGTGTGTAGTCCTCGGGTGGGTGAGGGCGGGAGGTGATGGGAAATATTATGTTAATGAGTCCCTCACTTCAGTACTCTGGTGTCACTATCACACACCTAGCAAGTCGCATCTTCCCAATCTGGTTCGTTAATTGTCAACACATCGGGCTTATTCAAAAAGCCTGGTGGTGATAAACTACGAGAACTACAAGAAACTACGAGAACCTACAATAACATCCGTTATTGTAGGTTGGAATTAGCGGGCACTGGATGGGCCGAGGTAACTCCATACGACTCTCTGCTGCACCACGTTACTCTTTCTGCTGCACCGCGTTACTGCTCCTGCTGCACCGCGTTACTGTTCCTGCTGCACCGCGTTACTGTTCCTGCTGCACCGCGTTACTGCTACTGTAACCCTCCAACATAAGACTTATAAATATTCCTCTCCAATGACACCTATAATATCGTCTCACACCCAATTTTCACAGACAATTTCCCCATTACGAGGTCGACCCCCGTCATCACCCAAGTCTCCGTGCCCAAATACCATGAGGTTACAACGAAACACTGCAATTGCATGATCTTCCATCGAACCGCAATTGCTACTGAAATGAGTTACACAGAAGCCGGAATATACCACGAGCGTACAGTGTGATTACAGAGTGTAGTACGCAATATACCAGATGCGCAGCAGTGCCCTCAAGCAGAAAATGGTAATTACACACACGCAAAAAATATTATTTTTTTGAATTTCATAATATATTTGTAAAAATATGAATTTGAAGATTAGTCGTAATGAACATTTCTCAGTGGTTCAGTGGTACAACTGTTGGCCTGGAACAGGCAAGGTCCACGGTTCTAGTGACATTGTAAATGGTCGAAGTCGGACCGGAACGTCGTCGTAAGCTCCTCTCTCCTTTGTGTGGGTTATCTGTCTGGAGTCTCCGTCCACTGTAAAAAAAAAAAATGTTTCTTTGAATTTTCACGTGATTAACATATGGAGTGCACAAGTGCGTTCTTATGGAGTGCACAAGTGTAGTCCATGAGAATGCATCCCACGTGTCCCTTCACGTAGACGGAACTTTTGATGCCGGCGATGACCTTTCGATCCAGGGAACTGGAGTTGCCCATCTATTTCTCAGGACATGATTTGTCATCCTTCATTTGTTGTGCGAAGCTTACCGGGTTTAGCGCTTCCCAATGTGTTATAAGTACCACGTATACTGGGGTGTCTGCTACTTATACTGCAGTGCCTCTCACTCATACTACAGTACCTGTCACTCATACTACAGTACCTGTCACTCATACTGCAGTACCTGTCACTCATACTGCAGTACCTGTCATTTATATTGCAGTACCTGTCACTCATACTGCAGTACCTGTCACTCATACTGCAGTACCTGTCACTCAAACTGCAGTGCCTGTCACTCATATTGCAGTACCTGTCACTCATATTGCAGTACCTGTCACTCATACTGCAGTACCTGTCACTCATGCAGTTCCTGTCACTCATACTGCAGTACCTGTTACTCATACTGCAGTTCCTGTCATACTGCAGTACCTGTCACTCATACTGCAGTACCTGTCATTCATACTGCAGCACCTGCTACTCATACTGCAGTACCTGCCACTCATACTACAGTACTTGTCACTCATACTGCAGTACTTGTCACTCATACTGCAGTACCTGTCACTCATACTGCAGTACTTGTCACTCATACTGCAGTACCTGTCACTCATACTGCAGTACCTGTCACTCATACTGCAGTACCTGTCACTCATACTGCAGTACCTGTCACTCATACTGCAGTACCTGTCACTCATACTGCAGTACTTGTCACTCATACTGCAGTACCTGTCACTCATACTGCAGTACTTGTCACTCATACTGCAGTACTTGTCACTCATACTACAGTACCTGCCACTCATACTGCAGTACTTGTCACTCATACTACAGTACCTGCCACTCATACTGCAGTACCTACCACTCATACTGCAGTACCTGCCACTCATACTGCAGTACCTGCCACTCATACTGCAGTACCTGCCACTCTTACTGCAGTACCTGCCACTCATACTGCAGTACCTGCCACTCTTACTGCAGTACCTGCCACTCTTACTGCAGTACCTGCCACTCATACTGCAGTACCTGCCACTCTTACTGCAGTACCTGCCACTCTTACTGCAGTACCTGCCACTCATACTGCAGTACCTGCCACTCTTACTGCAGTACCTGCCACTCTTACTGTAGTACTTGTCACTCTTATCTAGCCTTTGCTGGTCACCCCATTTATGTCCATTCCATCAGCATTTTGCACCTCTTGTCCCAGTTCTCTCCCTTTCAATTGTCTCTCACATCTTTTCCATCATTCACTTGCTCCTTTCACTTAGCAACACCTTACCTTTTCCCTCTATTCCTGGCTTTTCCTTATCTCCAGACATAGAAATTTCCAAGAGATAACTCCATTTCTGCTGAGAGGAATAGCGTGAAGCTACCGTAGTTACTCAACCACTAATGAAATACTTAAGGATATCCTCAATGTCTTAGTGAAGTCTCCCGGCTCTGCCTGGCAGACGTCATTACCTGTTGCATGCAACCCATCCTGGGAGATGGAATAAAACAAGTGGAAAAGTTCTAACTCTTGTTCACACAATGTAACTATCATGTAGAGTTTATTTCGTTTTTCTTTTTTACAAAGTACTGGAATAGTTTGGTTATTTAGTGGTTTACACATATTCATTTCATAACATGATCAAATTTGCTCTGTCATTATCAACTTGCATACTGTCGTCCCCAGTTCGTTGTCACATTGAATAAGTGATAGTCACGAAGCAAGTAAAAGTATTCAGTTTATTTTTATATATCTAAATCCATATCCAGAATTCTTCGTGTCATCGGCCGTAAGTGCCAACCAATTTAGACGAACGTGGAAAAATCTCCACCATTTATGCCGAAATATATGCTTAGTTCTCAGGAAAGCTCCCTGTAGGGAGAGTGGCCCCTCTAATAAAGAATTGGACTCTACCCCAAGGCACAAACCACTCCAAGTTTACCACAGCGTTAAGGGGTTACAATGTAATGTAGGGTAGCAGGACCCTGCGAGTGTATCCACTTATGATGACTTTTATTAACTTAGTGTTACACTAGTTTATTGTCCTTTCACCCCTGTCTTCTCCAACCAATCTCACCCCCTCCTCATTAACTCCCAAAACATCTTAAAGGAAGGAAACGCACTTAACTAGCCTTGTTATGTGATGTTCGTTTGGGTAGCGCACACTCGTGAACGAGTACATCATGTTGTTTATATCGTTAGTACTCTTGGAAAATATTTACTGTTGTCAAATATTTTCCAGTTTTTAGTATTACAGTTCTCTGCGAAACCATGTAACGCTAGCATCTTCCTGGTGTCATATTTTTACCTGTAATTCTCATTAACTTTTTAAATACCCCTTTCTTGTGCATTCAAATATCATTAGTCAGTATTTGTTCTTTATATTTAAATATATCTTTTTACATACTATTATTTAAGCCCATGAATACAAATATTGATTCTGAACTAAATCTATTATCTGATCGCTGTAATAATCACTTCTCTACAAGCATTAATTGCAATGTTAAATCCATAAGTAAACATATGATGATGTCAATCCAAACCTGGGATCACTACATGCAAACCTATCTCTCATTATTACTGGGTACACAGCCATATTGTAACAGCACACCTGATCAAAGAGATGAATGTACAATCAATTACTTTCACGTCATAGCATGTCATCATGTACCAGATACGAAATCGGTGAATACATATTTTCGCAATTTACATCCAAACATTTTTGAGCCACCACTTACAATACGAGCAGTCTACAGATCACCTCATACCAACATGCTGTGTACATATTTAGTCGTCTCTGTATTCGACTGAAGAAACCTACTGTGTAGGAGAAACCTATCAAAAATGAAAGATACTCTTCGCACATGTGTCGTACTCTTCTTGTCTGTATTATACACTAGCATTATAATGATAGTTGTCTGACGCTGCAACATAACGCTCTCTTGCTACAAAGAACATCTGTAACTTTATTTCTCAACCACAAGTTACGTGTAAGAAGCGTTGAATTCCAAGACATTGCCAGCGCGGACCAGTAGACTTGCTGCACCGCTCATTAATTTTTATATTCTTCTGTTAGTGACTAATTCTTCAACTTGTCGGTTTTCTAAATCCTTTACGTCATCTCTGTAACTAGTCGTGACAAACTCAACAGAGGTTACTTCAATAATACATTCACTATACAACAAAACAGAGAAGAAAGTAGATATACCACTACTAATTTATAAGAAAACTATGTACCATCGCCATCCATTGCAGCTGTGTTCAGTAAGTAAACAGAAATCCAAACATAACTTAAGCTAGCAGGAGTTACACAAACCTGCCAGTTTTTCACTTCGAAATATTGTATAAAAATTTTGAAAAAAAAAAATACATTAACATATGTATGAATTCGTAACCAATCACGATATGTTTAACCACTGCCAGTTTGACCAAAGGTCTGGGAAGACTACCAATGATATATTAAAATACTTATGTCTATTCATCTTTAGAAAACAGCAGATATCCAATGGTTCTGTTTACTGATCTAAAGAAAGTTCTAATACAGTAGACCACAATATCCTGCTGATCAAATTAGAAGCCATTGTCTCACGCAAAATTTTCAACTCAGTGACATATGTCAACATATGACCATTAATGACACTGCTGTAACAACTCGGTCCATCCGTATAGGAGTGCCACAGGGCGGCTTCCTAGTCCTCATTTACACCAGTAATTTCGCAATGACTCACAAAAACGAAAACCAATTCTGCTTGTTAATACAACTTTTATCTCAAATGTAGATGTTTTCTCAGCAATGCAATTACAGTTGAGCTCTTAAAAATATTTACTTGCATAATATTTACTTGCACTGTTAACAAGACATAGCTAACAGTATTAATCTGAACATAGATAAATAATTCACACATCGAAAAGTAATATAATAATGATTATTAAGCAGTAATCGTGATGAAGGGTATGTTTTTTTAAAATACGCTACAACATACCTCAAACATCTTGCTAATCAGTAAACTACCTTTACTTCACTTATGGTATTATTGCAAGAGGATCTACATCAGATCAACCTAAACCCCTACTCAACAAAAATCTGGTACTAGAGGGATCACTAAGTCAGGTTCCAGAGAACCTTTCTTCCTTCGCCAACGCCTCAGCCCACACAACTGTGCGTACTGTGTACACAGAATTCTCACCACAAACACTGCAACAGAGCACATAGAACACAAGCAACAAGAACGTCTTCTACAAGCTGTGTGTACGACTTAAGTCCCTAGAATATGGAACTTGCTACTTGAATATACAAAAAGTTTCGTGTCTGCCAACTGCTTCAAAACCCATGTTAAAAAGCACTTCCGTAATCTACTGTGATTATTGCACTGATTGTTTAAATGTTATGAAGTTTTGCCACCACTATATTTCGGTCACCTATTTATTAATATAACCAATAATAACAGTTTAGCTTAGAAAGGTATCTGTTCATATTAACATGTTAATGATCTAAGTCAGACCGAAACGTCGTCAGGCTAAATTTTGCGCCGCAGTTTCAAGTCTTTCTCATAAATGCTCTGCATTATCCGTGGCTTCCCATTAATTACACTTCAAACTCATGCCATTTACTTTTTGTAACCTTTTCTAAGCTTTTCTAAGATTTATATTTGCCTTGCAACCTTTCTGTAAAATTAGATTTCGTTAAGAAACGCCGAGCAAAGGGAGATATGATCAGGAAATGAAAAATACCGCCTGGAGAGAGTCGTCAGACAAAGGTATATATATTTTTCGGGAGAGGATGTAGGAGACAGGAACAAGGATGAAAATTAAACAGGAAAAGCGGTAAACAAGATTAACGAGTGAGATAACTCGTTAGAAGTTCCGCTCTTCTGGAGTTCAAATATTAATCTTCAAGTTCAATCTGAAACTATAAGATGATTAAATTAAAAAATAAATAACTGAAAACGAGGGCGAAGATAAGCATACAAATAATTAAGTAATGCAGAAAGCTCCTCACTGCCTCCCCTTGACCACTAGCACCACTAGCACCACTAGCACCACCAGCACCACCAGCACCAGCAACCCTACCACCACCACCTGTACTATCAGCACCAACTCCACCAGTACTATTAGCATCCAGTACTATCAGAGCCACCAGTATTACCAGCACTACTAGCATCAACACTACCAGTACCATCACTACCAGCACCAGTACTATTACCAGCAACACTAGCACCACTATCGCGACTGACAACAAATATTACCATTCCACTACCACGCCAATTCATTACCAACATCACACACCCACTATCAACCCATAACCCGCTCACTACCACCAACCAGCCACCACCAAGCATCACCACCTCACCCCCACCAGCCCTCCACCACCGCCCAGCATCACCAACTAACATCAGCTCACCACCACCAACTCATCACCACCCAGCATCACCGACCGTCACCAGCTCACCCCCACCAGCCCTCCACCACCATCACCCTGCATCACCAACCGTCACCAGCTCACCCCCCCCCACCACCACCACCAACCCGCCATCACCAACCACCAACCCGCCATCACCACCAACCATCGTTCTACTCCCTGACGCTAGAGTGAGACAGACGGAGAGATTCATCCTGTCGTTAGCGTCGGGAAGGACAACACTGATGACTCGTCCGTCGCTATTAACGCCAGCTATCACCCACTGTTGTGTCAACAACACTCCACTAACCCACACAAACCCACTCACTCTACCAGCCTATTCTGCTCCTCTCCGCGTTCTTCAACACCCATAGTGGAATATTTGACGATATCCTCATCACATTACTGAAGTCTGTGAGTTCAAGCTTTTCTTTTCACTATGTAACTATCATATAGCACAGTGTAGCAGCACGCTGTTAATGTATCTTTTTTCTCAATTGGAAAAATGAGATATATCACTCGTGTTCTGATTAAATCTGCTGTTTTTTAAGCTACAGTTACGGGCGATATTATACCGACTTCTATCAGTGTGTATTCTCTTGCATGCTTCTGGCAGTGTGGCATCTACACAAACGATGATCAATATATGTTAAATGCGTAATCAGTCGTACGCCCACATTCTTGTAGTGGTGTCCTTAGTTTCCCACTTATTTAGGAACTACATCAACTGGATTGACTCAAATTAATTAGCACCCACATATAAATGTTCATTTATGAACATGTGTAACAATATTGATAAAAATTTTCACTTCTCTTGTCTACCTTGTTTATTTTCCGGAGTATTTTTCCATGTGATTTCCTAAGAAGAAAGGGATTAGCTTCCTCACAATCTTAAAGGCATTTTTCTTGATTGAAAATGTGACACACATGTGTAAATAGAACCTTTAATTAGGAAACGTTTAACGGGAGGTTTATTAATCCAGTACAGTGCATAAAAGATATATAAAGTATATATAGTCAGGTATGGAAAACGACAGATAATGACGCGACAGGCAGGTCACCTGATCACGGTGTTCTGACTGGGTGGCGAAAAGTTGCCAGTAGATCTGACATATTAAACCTACCAGATTTCTAATCGCCCGTGTGGGAAACAGAGCTTATTAATGATGAATCAAGGCAGTGTCTCTTCTGCGGAGCTGTCTCGTTGATTACGAGTCTGCCCTCTCCCCACTTCGATAATGGTGATTACGTACAAGTTCATACAGTTCCTGCTTCAAGTGTATTAACGCCTTACGAGGCGCTGCTCCAGGTGTTTTGCTGTCTGCCCTACATACACTATCGCAACCATCACACGTAGTACTGCACCGGAACCTGAGGGTGTGGCAGTGACTGTCATCTTATTAAGGTCTCTAATAGTGGCTGAGGAGCAGGTGGCTACACTCGCCTTACAGCTGGTAAAAGTGATGAACACGTGTGTGGCTACATCCCCCACATTAGGGGACGATGTACAGTTGAGAAAGAAAGTTTTCCTCGACACTCTCTGCTGGGTAGAAGTGATATCTAGCAGCTCATAACAAATAGAGCAGTAGAGACTATTTTTCATAAATTAATTAACGCAGCTAGTAAATACGATGGTAACTGGTTGACAAAAGCAATTGCCAGCACTTTTTGCATATACTTACAGATTTTTTTTGTATATATATATATATATATATATATATATGTCGTGCCGAATATGTAAAACTGGTCAATTAGCAAGAACTAATTTAAAATTAAGTCCTTTCTAAAATTTTCTCTTATAAGTTTAAAGATATATTTTTTTTATTAATGTTAATGTAAAAATTATTAATTTTGCACCAAAAGAATCTTAGAAAACTTACCTAACCTTATTATAACAAGAACAATTTATTTTAGCCTAACCCAACTAAATATATTTTAGATACGTTTACAATAATTTAATACTAAGCAAACACAGTGAAATATATTTTTTTCGTTAGGTTCAGAATGATTTTGGCGAAATTATTGCATACACAAATTTTCACTTGTCCTATATGGCAAGATGAGCGTTGCTATTTAAGCCAAGATCGCAAGTTCTGCCTATTCGGCACGACATATATATATATATATATATATATATATATATATATATATGTGTGTATGTAAATCACACACACACAGTGTCTAATCGACATGTCCATATGACAAAATGGTAACTAACACACACACATTAGTTTTAGATATTGTTGACTGTATCGTAGCAAAAGGTTATTTTCCCGGATTTGTTTAATTATTACTGTTTACAAACCTTGTTGGCCTTGCATTTTCTTAGGCACAACTGTGTGACGTATGTAAATCACATTTAGAGGTGAATGTACAATTCAGCCTTTTACATAATCATTCACTAGCGAATCCACTAATGACTCTTTTTGACACAGTACTAAAACGTCATTATAGCTGTCACTTATTTACACATTCTGTGACATAAAACAATTTGGAATATCAAGATGTTGTATTAGATGTGCTTACCTATACCAAGGCGTGTTAAAGATAAACGCATTGGTAAGTAGACTCGAATGACAATATTTGCAGGAGTCATGTCAGACCGAGGTAATGACATGACTGTTAATTCAGAGAATGGCAAACAGCACCTGCCACGTCTATATTATGATTCAGGCAAGCCAAAATTGTCCAGCCCGGACGTATGGGGGTGAGGAAGAGTGACGTCTCTCCTACAGACATCGCTCACCAACTAGACGAATCACGGGACGCCTTGTATACATAGTTAATCAGATGGGAGACGGAAGGTAATATTTATGATCTAATTAGATCAGCAGCTCCCAAGACAACATCAACAGAACAAGACGAATTTATAAAAGCAGAAGCGAATACATTCACTAATAGTGAAAATAAAAGGAAGAATTGAATTTGAATGTGACTCCAAAAATTGTCTTGTGTTGCAGGAGTGCACCACCGAACACCTGCTGTAAAACAACAACTGACGGACACGTGAGGCTCGTCTACAATGCAAACAGAACCTAGACAAAAGAATGGACATTTGGAGTCGTGTTATACAATCTAACGAAAAACCTTTCGTTTAACTTCCCATTGCAAGATACGATGCTGGGATATAAATGAGTGCCGGTGCTTAAACCATTAACCTGAATATTCACTTCTGCAACAATTATGTAATGTTAAATTATCAGGCGCACGTTTCATTCATGCCAACTAACAAATAGATTATCTCCTCTATTATTTATATTAACATTTTAATGACGGTCAGTGCCTTTACTAGCAGGGAGAAGCACTCCAAAACCAACGAATGATTGGGACACGGAAAAGAAGTCAGACAACATTTACAAAACAAAACTTAAAATGTGTTTTGAAAACCGGTATTTCTATACCACAAATTTTCGAATGAAAATGAACGAGTGTCTGAGCACATATAAATGTATTTATAGATGTTATTCCAAAAATAATGGTTCTTAAATATAGGAAAATTATCACATTTAACACAATCATTCCTATAGTCATCTGATCTTGAAAACAGCGAAACTAAAGTCAAAACTATCTAGACAAACGCAGACAGAGGCAGCATAACCAATAGAACTGTAAAGACGATGTAACCAGTCCGTCACCCTGAAGACATAGTTTAGAAGTGGTCAGTCCCTCAGCCTAGAGAAGGATCTTGCTCCATAGTCTGGAACAGTGTGAAGCTGGAAGAACAGAAAGGTTTATATACCGTCAGAGGTGAGGCGGAAGAAAAACTTGACAAGAGAGGGAGGTCCCACTTGTAGAAGTATGAAAGTAATCATTGATATGTAATGTAGGCAACCTTCTGGGTAGATCAATCCAACGTTTCTCACTCGTAACTAATAGAAAGGATATAAAGTTGGCGAAATGTTCTCTGTATCAAGAATCCGTTGTGTTGCAGTGTCTGACAGTGTGAATATAATCATGGTATACAATACAGACAAATTAATAAGACATATGTGCAACAGTTAGGTGTCTTTATTACTATTAATTCCACATAATACTTTATTACTACATGATACTACACTCAAGTAATAGTGTAGTATTATTTTAAATTATATAATATATATATTGCGTATTTTCTTCAAAATTTAATTATGTACACCGAGCCTCAAACATTGATTTACTCAACTCGTCCATTAAAAATTGATTCACGTGAGA
>NC_091292.1:56677053-56679553 GCF_038502225.1 Cherax quadricarinatus
TGTTCTTATGTTATATATATATAATCTAGGTTTTTCTCCTTTTTCTAAATAGCTCTTGTTCTTCTTTATTTCTTCTATTGTCCATGGGGAAGTGGAAAAGAATCTTTCCTCCGTAAGCCATGCGTGTCGTATGAGGCGACTAAAATGCCGGGAGGAATGGGCTAGTAACCCCTTCTCCTGTAGACACTTACTAAAAAAGAGAAGAAGAAAAACTTTATAAAACTGGGATGCTTAAATGTGCGTGGATGTAGTGCGGATGACAAGAAACAGATGATTGCTGATGTTATCAATGAAAAGAAGTTGGATGTCCTGGCCCTAAGGGAAACAAAGCTGAAGGGGGTAGGAGAGTTTCAGTGGGGGATAATAAATGGGATTAAATCTGGAGTATCTGAGAGAGTTAGAGCAAAGGAAGGGGTAGCAGTAATGTTAAATGATCAGTTATGGAAGGAGAAAGAGAATATGAATGTGTAAATTCAAGAATTATGTGGATTAAAGTAAAGGTTGGATGCGAGAAGTGGGTCATAATAAGCGTGTATGCACCTGGAGAAGAGAGGAATGCAGAGGAGAGAGAGAGATTTTGGGAGATGTTAAGTGAATGTATAGGAGCCTTTGAACCAAGTGAGAGAGTAATTGTGGTAGGGGACCTGAATGCTAAAGTAGGAGAAACTTTTAGAGAGGGTGTGGTAGGTAAGTTTGGGGTGCCAGGTGTAAATGATAATGGGAGCCCTTTGATTGAACTTTGTATAGAAAGGGGTTTAGTTATAGGTAATACATATTTTAAGAAAAAGAGGATAAATAAGTATACAAGATATGATGTAGGGCGAAAATGACAGTAGTTTGTTGGATTATGTATTGGTAGATAAAAGACTGTTGAGTAGACTTCAGGATGTACATGTTTATAGAGGGGCCACAGATATATCAGATCACTTTCTAGTTGTAGCTACACTGAGAGTAAAAGGTAGATGGGATACAAGGAGAATAGAAGCATCAGGGAAGAGAGAGGTGAAGGTATATAAACTAAAAGAGGAGGCAGTTAGGGTAAGATATAAACAGCTATTGGAGGATAGATGGGCTAATGAGAGCATAGGCAATGGGGTCGAAGAGGTATGGGGTAGGTTTAAAAATGTAGTGTTAGAGTGTTCAGCAGAAGTTTGTGGTTACAGGAAAGTGGGTGCGGGAGGGAAGAGGAGCGATTGGTGGAATGATGATGTAAAGAGAGTAGTAATGGAGAAAAAGTTAGCATATGAGATGTTTTTACAAAGTAGAAGTGATGCAAGGAGGGAAGAGTATATGGAGAAAAAGAGAGAGGTTAAGAGAGTGGTGAAGGAATGTAAAAAGAGAGCAAATGAGAGAGTGGGTGAGATGTTATCAACAAATTTTGTTGAAAATAAGAAAAAGTTTTGGAGTGAGATTAACAAGTTAAGAAAGCCTAGAGAACAAATGGATTTGTCAGTTAAAAATAGGAGAGGAGAGTTATTAAATGGAGAGTTAGAGGTATTGGGAAGATGGAGGGAATATTTTGAGGAATTGTTAAATGTTGATGAAGATAGGGAAGCTGTGATTTCGTGTATAGGGCAAGGAGGAATAACATCTTGTAGGAGTGAGGAAGAGCCAGTTGTGAGTGTGGGGGAAGTTCGTGAGGCAGTAGGTAAAATGAAAGGGGGTAAGGCAGCCGGGATTGATGGGATAAAGATAGAAATGTTAAAAGCAGGTGGGGATATAGTTTTGGAGTGGTTGGTGCAATTATTTAATAAATGTATGGAAGAGGGTAAGGTACCTAGGGATTGGCAGAGAGCATGCATAGTTCCTTTGTATAAAGACAAAGGGGATAAAAGAGAGTGCAAAAATTATAGGGGGATAAGTCTGCTGAGTATACCTGGTAAAGTGTATGGTAGAGTTATTATTGAAAGAATTAAGAGTAAGACGGAGAATAGGATAGCAGATGAACAAGGAGGCTTTAGGAAAGGTAGGGGGTGTGTGGACCAGGTGTTTACAGTGAAACATATAAGTGAACAGTATTTAGATAAGGCTAAAGAGGTCTTTGTGGCATTTATGGATTTGGAAAAGGCGTATGACAGGGTGGATAGGGGGGCAATGTGGCAGATGTTGCAAGTGTATGGTGTAAGAGGTAGGTTACTGAAAGCAGTGAAGAGTTTTTATGAAGATAGTGAGGCTCAAGTTAGAGTATGTAGGAAAGAGGGAAATTATTTCCCAGTAAAAGTAGGCCTTAGACAAGGATGTGTGATGTCACCGTGGTTGTTTAATATATTTATAGATGGGGTTGTAAGAGAAGTAAATGCGAGGGTCTTGGCAAGAGGCGTGCAGTTAAAAGATAAAGAATCACACACAAAGTGGGAGTTGTCACAGCTGCTCTTTGCTGATGACACTGTGCTCTTGGGAGATTTTGAAGAGAAGTTGCAGAGATTGGTGGATGAATTTGGTAGGGTGTGCAAAAGAAGAAAATTAAAGGTGAATACAGGAAAGAGTAAGGTTATGAGGA